>NC_142701.1:11480605-11807346 GCF_029339155.1 Prunus mume | reverse complement strand
CCTTGAGGTAACCTGAAAAACTTGAACAAAATTATGGTTTGTAAAATTGAAAGCACATTAATAGCTTGCTAGGATGTAACTGGACTAGCAAAGGACCACAGCATTTTAATGGGCTAGAAGATGCATCACAACCTACGTATAGTAAAGTGTGACTGATCATAGTTTTACCTCTTGCAGGAAATCAGCAGTTCCCTTTCTCTCGGGGCATCGAAATCCACAGCTCTCAAAGAACTCCAATACGTGCTCACGTGGGCCCTGGTAGATGATCTTGCCCTCTGATAAGAGGATGATATCATCAAAGAGATCAAACGTCTCAGGAGCAGGTTGGAGTAGAGACATTAAGATTGTGGCCTCGGTAATGTGTACGATTTGCTGCAAGCACTTAACTATTTGATGTGTCGTGGAGCTATCAAGACCCGTTGATATCTCATCCATGAACAATGTTTTTGTAGGCCCGACAATCATCTCACCTATATTAGAGCATATTTATTGGACTTTGTCAACACATTATAAACATTGTTGTGCATTTGAAGTAATTTTGAAATATGAATTTATTCTAAACAGTACTCCTAATTTGAGGATTAAGGTTGTTATTCAAAGTGTAACAAGCACAAGTACCTGTGGTAACTCGTTTTCTTTGCCCACCAGATATCCCTCTCTGCATCTGATCTCCTACAAGGGTATCCTTGCACATATCAAGCCCCAACATCTGTATCATTTAATAAAAAATATAATGACGTTACATATAATGATTATACCAATTAGATAAAGTCACACTTCTCCACCATTTCAGTGGTTTCTGAGAATAAAAAAGACTTTCAAAGACCTTGTTTAAGTATATTTCTGTTTGAAAAATGGTTGTCGCAGGCCAAAGTGCAAGGAAATAAAAGAGGCAAACCAGCAGTGAGTAAAGTTGGAGACAAATTAGAAAGAAGAGTGATTTCATTTTGAGTTGGGATTTACTTACTCTGAGAGTATAGTCAGTAATGAGACTGCTCTCAATTCCTCCCATTGAAGTAGCCTGGAAAAAAAAAAACCAGAAATTCAGATATATAAGCTTAAAAAATCAATGCATAGAAGGCGGGGTTTAGTGAAATCACAAAAATATATACCTTCATGAAAAGGTCTACTTCTGGCTCTGGAAATATTCCAGCCTCCTTTTCTCTTCTAGCAAGCTCAGAAAGAAGTTCTATGGCCCATGCATAATTTTTGTTAAAATGCTACCAAATTCATTTCCGAAGCTACTTATAAATGAAGAGAGTTTACTTCGATAATGGATTAAGATATGGTTTGGTTTGGTTTGGCTGCAGTTACTTACCATATCGCGTCCCAACCCCTTGGCACCTTGCCGAAAAGTCTAGGGTTTCTTTGACTGTCAATTCTCCCATATGAACATCATTTTGGCTAATATATGCAGAGGTCTTCTGTGGCACAAATTCATTCAGCCTATATCCATTATAAGTGATTTCTCCACTAACCTGTTACACAGATCTCATGGCTAATTAAAGACTCAGATTGGAAAATTGTTTGAAAATGTTTTTATATTATAGTATAACAGGTCAAGCTAATGATAAATAAATTAGTTCAAAGCACACAGTGGAGCTGAGGACTGACCTTCAAGCTTGGGTCCAACTTCCCAGCTAATGCCAGCAAAAGGGTTGTTTTCCCCGAAGTCGGAGGGCCTAATAGAAGGGTCATCCTACAACAAAACATGAATAAAGATGACCCAAAATGACAAATTATTGGCTAAAATTTGAAAATTACGACAACAAATTTTATGGTAACTCTCAGTCGGTACTCGATTACCAACTGAACCGAAACCACCCCTAGTAACTTCAATTATGCACTGATTAGGAACACGGGATGAATAATTTGTACACACACAATTCTTTTTCCAATAGTTTAGGAATAATGGAAGCAAGTAACTATTTAGTGAAATTGAATTTTAAACCCAACCCCTAGCAGCCTAAAAGCTGCTATCATATGATGTACCTTACCTTGATGGTTTGATAATGCCAGAGGCATCCTTGAGAATTTTTAGATTTGTTCTCTTAGCCACTTTGATCCCTATTAAACCAAGTGTTGATTCTGCGATGTTCCGAGTCACATTTGGGAGGGTGGGAATAGCTCTGGTGCCAATATGGCAATTGGCTTCCACTGTCAAATGCTCAAACCTAACTTCCACTGTGGGAAGTTTGATCCCAACCCTGAAATCAATTACAATATGAGCAAATAAATAAATTATTAACTCCATGTACAATGTTCCATGCGCTTTTTACGCAAAAGTTTATTAGGGTAAAGGGAAAACACATAACGAATTTTTTTTTTACGAAATTAAGTCGTTGTTCTAGTAAGCTAGTGGCCTAAAATCCGAAAAGTTGAAATTACGCGTACCAAAGTAGAACTTCGGCCAAACCACAGAGACCAAAAACTATCATTTGGCCGAAATGAACAATATTTCCACATGTTCCATGTCTGTTGGATGGTAAGTCAGCCACGTGGTTTATCCGAACATGCAAAAATTACTATGACACTAATCTTTTAGCCGCCTAAAAAGATTGTAACAAAACCTAAAATATTCAGTTTAGAACAAGAACTTAAGAGATACAGAACAAGAACTTACTTATCAATTCTACTTCTGATCATTTTCAAGAACCTCTCATTATCTTCTTCTGCAATCTTAAAAGTGGTGTCAATAAATGTTTGACGGTCGGTTATGTTGAGCTTCAGAACGTCCACTTCCTTATGTATGACTTTGTTGGTCTTATTTCCTTGAGCATCATCATCATCGGTTTCGACAAAGGACTTGATGATGCTTGTTCTTAACCGATTATATGTTGGCAATTTCTCAATGGCTGCCCATATCAGAGCTTCTTCGTCTTCATCTATTCGAATGTTTCGTCGAGAGGGCGTGGTGCTTAAAAACACATCCTCCATGCTCACCCCCCTGCTTCTGCTTCTTCTTCTGCTCAAGCTATGGTAGATTTCTGTTGAAGACCCTTTGGCTTTCTCTATTCCTTCCATTTTATTTCTTCTTTTAGTTTCCTTGCCTGAAACCAAATAAATATAGAGAAAATGGAACTTGCCCAGATCATAAATTAAGAAACTTGATGGCCAGATTGCTCCAATTTTTGAAAAAATAATTGAAATATATGTTCAAGAAACTGAGGTTGATGTAAGTGGTGATTGTAATTGGCTATAGAAATACAGCATTTCAATTGAAATGAGAGCACTTACTGGTTTTATGCACTTTCTCTGCTCAAATTCTTGGAAATTAAAATCTCTCAGTTTTGCAGGTGGTGCAGAGGACTGGTGCAATTCAATGCAATGCATCTACTCTGCTCTGCTTGGAAAAGTTTGTGCCTATTTAAACATGCACAAGAGAGCAACAATTTTCAATAAGATTATTTTCTTTCAATTAAAGAGACTGTTGGTATTCAAATTACATAAGAAGTTGTGCACTGCAATTCCACTTGGTGGCTTCCATTGGCTTGACCATATGTATATATACTAAAGGCTTTTATGTTGCATTGCATGGTTGCAATGTGTCAAAATTACATATTCCATGTCACATTGAAATCCATTCTTTCAGTTTCATACATGATTCAATGCATTTTGCATTACCAGATTTGCTACCAATTAATTTTTTTTAAATATGAAACAAATTTACAAAGAGAATCCTCGACAGATCTTATAACCATATATATCAAAAACAGTTCTATGTATAACCGAAGAAAGAAAAATACAAAATCAAATTAGAAGGATTTGAATAAACATATCCCATCTTTGCTAAATTAATAGCTACCATATTAGCTACAAAATCAAGTGACGAAATCTTCTTCTTTATTTGTTAAGTTCTTGTAATTTCTTTCCTTTTGTTTTGAATTCATTTTTTTCTTCATATTGTGAATATGTTGTGGAATTTTTTTCCTTTTTCAACTTTGAGATATTTTTATCTTTTGAATTGTTTTTTCTTTTACATTACAACGCATTTGACATTGGTACATGAATACTTGATTCTTAGCTCACATATTAGTTGTAGGTAATCTGCATGACAATATTGCAGAAAGTTTTGGTGACTTTGAAATCAACACAAACATTGTTTAATTTGATTGCAACACTTCGTCACCTCTTCATCAACTTTTCATATATGTGTTTGCAATGTGTAGTTTTGGCTGGTAAACAAGAAAGTCATCTACACAGAGCCATCAGGCTTCGCCAAATCTTTATTATTCAGTGGACCCCAATGGTCTCAAATCCTTCAAATCTCAATTTATATTTGATGAATTCCATGCACTTGCAGTTGTTTGTGTGTGTGAATATTTTTGGTAATTTGAGATTTTATTTTATTTTATTTACATGTATTATGACTAGATCTGCATGACCAAAAATGCTGCCCAACAAAAGTCATCGTCATCATAAAAGGCATCTTTAATTCCCAAAGGGAACAATTCAATTCAGAGGCCTATATAGTTTCCTCATTTATTTGGGTTGTCATTAATCTTCTTTTTTTCAATTATTGTCAGTAATCTTCGATTTGATTTGATCATCACATAAATGGTTAGAGCATCTCCAATAGTAGTAGCAAATTAAACTCTTTAAATTAAAGTTTATTGACTTATGTGACAATTTGAAAAGGTTTATTTGCTACTTGAATAATTTTTGCTCCAATAGACTCTTTATTTTATTTTTTTGCCAAACGTTAGGGAGATTGCATTTATAAATAGGATTTTTGTAGAAATGTCACCTAATTTATACATCAGTATCAATTTGTCACCTTAAAGAAAAATTTAAGCGAAATGTCACCTTAAGTTTTCAAAATTCATGATTTGTTATCTGACCTTAACGTCATCCAATTTTCCATCCATTTTCAAGGGTTTTTAGTCTTTTCAATATGTAAACCTTTGTGAAGCCTTTTCAAAACAAAAATTAAATTAAATTAAAGGGACATAAGTCAAGAACAGTACTTTTACACCTAAACAACAATTAGGGTTTCAAATTTTTTTTTAAGGCATATATGGGAGTTGTCAGTCACATTGGGATTGATCGCGACTCTACACTACAAAGTCACCGGGGACTCTCCTAACTACGGTAAAGCTTTGCTTTCTACTTGGGAATCTCTGAAGTTTTTGCTTTTTATAGTACAAATACAAAAACCTAAAGGGCTAAAACAAATGCCCCGAAGGGCTACACCAAACACAGAGTGATCTAATCACAACATCAAACTTATATGGTACACCTCAACTTAAAGCCACGCATGGCCAACTTAATGCCACACAGGGCCACAGACAGTCGTGCTTAATCGCCTCAAATCTGTAATAATCAAGTACATCACCCATAACGCAACTTATAAACCCAAATTTTTCCGAAGAGAAACGACAACCACGCATCAAACTCAACAGAGTTGATGCACTTATTGGACCAAAACATAAACTAAAAACTAGCAACATCCAACCCCAACCCATGACTATGGCTTGAAAGAAGGCAGACTCGAAAAGAAGCCCCAAATAGCAGTCATTGTCGATGTCGTCGATGCCGCCACTATAGCTACTGTCACAGCCAAACCAAGTACCTAGAATAAGAACACACAAAAAACAACCAAACAAACCCAAGATCCAAACATATCTAGCTAGAAAATCCAAGATCATGTAGATCTAGATACATATCTAAACTTCCCACCCCCTAAACTCCACATTCTCCACAATCCAGTCAAGTTTTCCCCACAAGCAGAGTAGAAAGTTAGGAGAATGAGAGATTCAGAAAGGAAGAGAAAGGAGGAAAAGGAGGAGGAGGAGGAGGAGGAGGAGGAGGAGGAGGAGGAGGAGGAGGGGGAGGAGGCCCTACCACGCCTTGCTTAAAGAGAAAGGAGAATTGAGGGTTTGAGACGAGAGAGAGACGACAACATACTCTTCAATCCAATTAATGAAATACCATTAAAAAATATGAAAAATACGAAAACATGTGAAAAATGTCTATGTATTTATTATATGAAAAGAAAAAAATGCATGTTATTAACATTTTCAATGTAGGTTTTGTTTTTCCAAAGTAAAATTAAATGTTTGAAGAGCCAAAGTCAACTTACCATCCTGAAGAGAGAGAAAGAGGTTTCAACTTTGATGACTGAGGTTGAATAGGATGTTGGAGAGAGTTTTTCTGATGTGGCTCACCGATTTTATAATTTCAAGTTGTTGAAGAGGCTGTTAGAGATGCTTTATCTTGTAGTTTAATTGTTTTGATTTGTGTATTGATTTTGTGAATTCATTTGTTGATAATGTGGAAAATTCATAGCTCTTAATTTGCAAAAAGGGGCCATCAAACCAAATTCTTCACATAATATGAAATGATGACAATGCACTGAGACATCGTCTTTGAGAGGCAAAATCTACTCTTAAGGTGTTTATTCCTGAATTTTCCTTGAGACCCACTTGAGAGAAGCTGACCTGAATTTAAAGACCTAGTGGATTAAAGTCGGGCCTAAATCAAGATTGTGCCAATAGGTCGAGCTCAAAGGCCCACGAGCCTGGTGTTTGAAATAATTAGATTTGGTACATTTGAAATGACTACATCTGAAAGAAATTATTTGAATTCCATTTGTTTTTTGTCTAAATCTTGGCATATATAAATTGTAATACTTCAACAAACAATTTTACTTTATAATGTTGTTGAGGCCCAAAAAATCCATGGTTGGGCCCGAATAAATTTCTAGCCCAAGAAGATATATTATTGAAAAAAGATCCGATTTGGAGCATATGAAGGTATGACATACACGAGTCATACTCCGCACGCCATGCTAAATAAAAAATCCGTCAAGCTAGGAATTGAGATTAAAATTATAAAATGCATTTAGCTCTGCAAATCCATGCCAATTATCCTATCAAGCGCCATATTTAAAAGCATGCCAAGCAACATGCCATGCCAAGCGGAAAATTATTATTTCACACCCAATCACACTACAAGCTTAAGTGGGCCCAAGCCACTCAAATGTCCGGGGCTTGCTTGAATGGGTTGTGGTATGGATGGTAACGAATTGTCATGGGGCCCATTGATGGGCCAAGAAATGGAAGTCTCGGGTCGTTTGGGGGCCTCGGGACTCAAGCCCATTTTCTTAAGCTCAAACGTGGGTAAGCACAAGAGAGGAAATAGCTCAATTGCTTCAACTAGAATAGCCCAACTAAAATAACTCATTACTTTAGATAGCTCATAAAGCCCAAATACTTGGTGAATTTAACCCACTTATTAGATGACTTGGTCTTCTATATTAAAGGGCCTATACCATTTGAATAAAAGCAGTCCAAGGCCTTCAGCACTTGGCTGAAGCAGAAGACCACGAAGAAAGCCAAAGATTCACATGTGAGGGGCTGCTGGGAGAACAAGTTCCAAGTGCAAGCATTCAAGAAACCAAGGGGTATTGGCACGCAGGGGAAGATGTTATCCCTTAAACCAGCAGGCGCACCCATTTTCTTTCCTCAATCAAATTTGGCCGTGAAAAGAGGAGGAAAGAAGAGAAAGAAGATGGGTGAAAATGGAAGCTCTCCTCTGAAGCCGCTGAAGCCTCGAGCTCCCAAAAATCCCTGATTTTGTGGGATTGGGCAGAACTTATTTTTGCCTTCATGAGGTAAGTCAAGAAAGAGGAGAAGAAAGGAAGAGGAAAGCTTAGCTAGATTGGAAAGAAACCATTAGGGTTTCTTGGAGAAGACCCATTCCCAGCAGCTATAAATAGGACCCCTTCTACCCAACACAACACAACCCACAACCTTCAGAGAGCAAGCTTTCTCTCTCACATGCAAACCCAGGAATTTTCGTGCTATCCTTCCTCATTTTCCTTTATTTTCCCTGTTTTGGCAGATTGACAGAAGCTTTGTGAGCCACTGTCAAGTTGCCAGAAACTGCGAAAGTCACCCAAAACTCTTCACCATCCTTCTCCCTCTTCATCAAACCTCCTTAGAACCTCTCTCCCTCTCCATTAGAACCTCTGTACCTCATAGGAACCCACACATCTCTCTCCTAAAGTGCTAAACCCATGATAATTTTTGCTCACATGCCATAAGTCACTCATGCCAAGCTAGAATATTTATCTGTAATTTGTTGTCATTTTCATTGGTGAAGGTAACCAAGGAGTTTCCTAAGGCGTCATCACCCTTTCGAGACATCCTTGGGGCTTGATCTTCGAACTCAGACACAAGGGGACACTTGCATCAGATTGCTCTTTCCAGCCCACTTGCTGCCAGAAGAAAAAAAACCCCTACAAATGTCATCTAATTTCTTAAATTTGCAATCAATCCATCTAACCGGGCCCAAAAGAAATGAGAAGAAGTTGACAAAGAAGAATTTTCTGATGTCTATTGAAACCTCACCATAGCATACACTGCATTAGGTCACTTAATAATGTGGTATTTCAGCATTAGCCTGCTAATTCTTGGGATTGAACAGGAATCTTACTAGGAATTTTGTCAAGAATTTAGTAATAGAATAGAATGATGACTTCAATTACTCCAGCCAAAAAACATTGCTAACTCTTTGACTATAAAAAGGCGCCAAATTTCGACCAAAAAAAAAAAGGCACTAAAATTTATAATGTGATTAAACAATATCGTCTGTCTTTGGTATTGGTAGTAATACAAACAAATTACAAGATAGACCCTTAACATTTCAGGTACAATCTGAAGGAGCTGTCAACTAAACTCATCTTCATCATCGGTAACAAAAAATCAGCAACCTTAAATATATATATATATATATATATACTAACTCACTTACTTTCTCAAGAGAACAATTCATCATGCTTAAAGAATTGCCCCCTGTTCTTGGGGGACATTCTTACATATATTTACATGTCTCACTTTCTGTAGCATATATAACACGTACAATATAACAAGAATGTTTCTATCTAACTTGGAAGTTCAGTGTCCTTATGCAGTAGGCAAACATGAAGGCAAAGAAGAGTGTGAAGCCAACCAGAACCCCAGCCACTGGTCCCATGAAGTTTGGATCATATCCAAAATGGTCCTCTATGTACCCTTTCACAGTAGGGTTAGGTGTGATCCCAGGTGCTCTAATGGGGTCCTCAATATCACCATACTGCGACACTATCAATCCATACACTGTCCATGCCACTGGGCAGATCCAGTAGTACCAAACCCACCACTTGGGTATTCTCTGAAAATTCCAAAGTTAAAGAACTTCGCGTTAGCATACGTTTAATGAGTTTCAATTACTTGGTCACCATTTTGGTAATGTTAACCAAGAAATCACATGAGTTTTTTTATAATTGAATTTGAAAGTTGGTGCTTGTGGGAAGAAGAAACTACTACTTACGGGTCTTGGGATGAAGAAACCTGAGAAGAGATTGAAGACCGAATAAAATGCTGCTGCGAATATGGCTGCTACTTGGTGGTTTGGTGTGATGGAAACGGTCATCATTCCGTAGTATGTGAAGTAAAGGAATGAGAAGAAGTTGATGAAGAAGAACCAGAAGAACTTTGCTGCTGTCCATTGGAAGCTCACCATAGCATACACTATCACTGTATAATATGTAGTTTGAATAAACACATATGGTATTTCAACAATGACCTGCAAGCCATATATATGGTTTTATTTGAATCAGTTAGATTGAGGTGGAGAATTTGATAGCACAAAACTATGATATAATAATGTCTTGTGAATTGGATGGTGAATTTGTCTAAAATTTTAGTTACTGTAAGCATATAAGGCCCCTCACTTACCTGTGCCAGTGCATAAGGTAATGCAGAGTACATCCCAGCAGCTCTTTCTCGATAGAAAACTGTTCGTTCAATCGCAACAATTGGCTGAACTGTTGCGCAGTTATCGATTCCAACGAAAAGCACAGCAGCATACATAGCCCCAATAATCATGGAAAGATCAGCTGTGCTTTCTCTGAATGTGGAACAAAGACAAATAGCTCAGTAGTATGTAAACTCTCGGAGGCATTTTTATGTAGCAAAAAGAGCCCTGCTTGAAGTTTTGAACTAGTTAAGTAGAGATAAGCGCATACCTTTTAGTGCCAACCTTCCAGAAAATAGTTCCAAGCAGAAGTGCAGCTACCAAGGTGAAAAAGAATCTAACAAGGTTATAATCAGGACTTCGCCAATAAGTCCACCACTGCTTCCAGAGGCAAGACGTGAACTGCTTCCATGATGACTGAGAATACTGAGTCGTAAAATAGAGGTCTTTTGCTCCTGCTGGTGGTGTGCTCAACTCCTTTACTAAAGCTTTGTTTCTCCTGGTCATAGAGAAGAATTTACATTTCCCAAAAGTCAGCCAAATTCTGGACCCTACAAACTATTAGTATTTCTAAACTTTTTGGTTTGTTTTTTACTTACTGATGCAGGGAAGATGATTTGTAGTGTTGAGCAAAGTCCATTCTAAGCCGAAGCTCAGTTGATACCGAGCTCGCCTCTAGCATCCATGTGGCTGGATTGTACTTCTCTTTGATTTTTGTCACACCAGGAACTGCCTGGAATAGATCAATAAGTACGGACTTAGATAATACTGCATTTGTTTATTTGTTTGTGCAACATTAAGAAATTGAAAAAGTTTCGGAAGGCAAAATACCTCAAAATATTCGACAATCTTGTGAGAATTGCGGCCCAAGGGTCCCGAGTAGATAACTTGTCCTCCTCTCTTCAACAGTAGCAGCTCATCAAAGGCCTCAAAGATATCAATGCTAGGCTGATGAATTGTGCAGACAACTGTTCTCCCTGTGTCCACAGTGTTTCTAACAGTCCTCATAACAATTGCAGCTGCCCTTGCATCAAGACCTGATGTTGGCTCATCCATGAAAATGATTGAGGGATTAGCAACAAGCTCAACTGCAATTGTTAACCTCTTTCTTTGTTCAGTTGACAACCCTGAAATTCCTGGAAGCCCCACTAAAGCATCTTTGAGACCGTCTAGCTCGACTAATTCCATCACTTGATCTACAAAAATCTGCAATTATCATCAAACAAAGAGCATGCATTTCAGAATTTAAATAATCACGCTATGGATTGTTCGGAGAAGTATTGCAGGGCATGATTTTACCATCTTTTCCTCATTGTTGACTTCTTTAGGGAGCCTAAGGAAAGCTGAGTAAATCAGTGACTCTTTGATAGTGACTTGGGGTGAGTGGATATCTGTTTGTTCACAATAACCAGAAATTCTTGCAAACGTTTCTTGCTTCTTAGGGTACCCAGAAATTCTAATGTCCCCTTCAATATACCCACCGGTCTTTCTTCCTGCTAAGACATCCATCAAAGTTGTCTTCCCAGCCCCGCTGACCCCCATTAGAGCAGTCAAGACCCCAGGCCTAAATGCACCAGTTACTTCACGAAGAAGTTGCAGCCTGTCCTCTGCCACTCCTTCTTCCTTCATTTCCTGTTATTGTACAAAGTAGTGAAGTTGGAATATAATATGATGTTTCAGGTTCATAAAGAGTGTAGAGGGAAAAAGAAATATCTCTTACCTGGGGCATGTCCACATAATAATTAACACTGTCAAAGGACATTGCAAGAGGAGTGAAGGGTAGAACCATTCCTCTCTTCGGGGCAACACCACTGGCAATTTCAAGAGACGAATCAGCATTTCTACTTAGTCCATTGGCATTGGATCGACTGCTCATTCTCCGGATTGTCATTTCTCCTAAAAGATTTTTAGTCCAATAAGAAACTTGGATAACAAATTATTTTCACATTTCAATTGCCTCGAGTTTTCTGTTTCTTACTTGAGTTATTTCCATCAGTAGAAGATAAAGATCTAGAAAATGAGTCTTTCTTTGACGGGGGCCTTCTAAGCCTTGGTTCTTCCTTTGATTCTTCTTGGTCTGCCTCCATTTCGTTTGCCACTTCTTCGGATATTATGGCTTGTGGCTTTCCGGGAGCTAGTTTATTGAAACAAGAGCATTAAAATCTTCACTTTGAAACAACAAATAAAAGAAGAAAATCCGTGTTTGACATAAAAGGAATGTTGATTCTTACCGTTTAGGTACATAAGCGCGAGTGTATAAAGGACATTGAAGAGAACTGCAAACCCAAGAATAGCGGCAGCTCCAATCCAATACCAGTATTTGTCAGGGTAAACATTAAAGTTATTTAGCACTGCCACACCCAATCTGGTAACATTATCTGAAGCCTGCAACACAATGAAGTCCATTTTAGAATCTAACCTTTTTGTTAAACAAATCTAGCTCATCAATGATGCATGCAAGGAAGAGCCTTGTATGGCATACCAGTTTGTTCATCCACCTCGGAGAATACATTTCGTTTACAGTCATAGCATTGAAGCCATATGTCATAGGTGAAACCCAGTATCCCCAAATCCACCACTTGGGAATTTCACCTGTAAAAAATGAAGCAAACTCATTGATGATTCAGTGAAGTACTAACCGTGCTCATCTTTTGTAGGTTTTTGACTGCTTTGACAACTACATTCAATATTCAGTTTCATGCTAACCTCTAGGAATTATGAAACCTCCAAGCATGAAAACAATGAGCACGGTGAGAGAGCCCCCAGTGTTCGATATGATCATGGTCCTGCAGACTCCTGCAATAAGCCTAAACATCCCAGAAGCCATTTGTTGGAGCAAAAATACCAACAGTAGATGCTTGAAAAATCTGCAAATATTTTGACATATTCAAACTCAGAGTTTCTTGAAAAACCAAAGACATAAATGAAATAAAGCATACAAATTTTGTACCTGCTAGCTTCTGGTGCAAATCCAATGGTGTAATATGTAATGGCCATCCAAATACAAGATTCCAAGATGGATATAGGAATCCCAAGCAGGACAGATGGGACAGTGAAAGTCCAAGCAGGGTGGAAGAGTAGGTCTCTGTGCTTGTAAAACACAGGGAGCCTTGCAATGGTCAAAGAGAGCTCAGCAAAACCATTGAACATGTTAACGATCATGGAAAATATAAGTGCACCAACATAAACTGCTGCATCATCTTCATTCCTAGTGTTCATTTCGGTTCTCAAGAAAACGGTGGAGGCTATAAATGCACCTATTATAATTTGGACCGTCTTGAAGATGTAGATGAAGGAGTTCCTCTTAATGAGCAGCCGTTCTTTGTCAAAGCAGGCCTTGAGAAGCTCCATTTTGGGTATTGAATATCTTGTGAACACAAGAGCTGCTTTGTGGCCGCGAGGCTTGTCGAAAGGGATTGAGAGCTCATTTTCGAGCCTCATGCCCACATGGAAGCGTTTGAACCTGTTTGCAAATTCTGTAACTGATACGTATCTGTATTGCTTCCTTCTGTCGTTCCAATATTGTTCTTGGTCTTTTCTTGATGTAACCTGAGAATGTTTAACACAGTTATGGGTTGGAAAATTGGCCCATCAAAATTATGGATTCAGATTAGCACAATTTCATGGGCTGTTAAATCTGTTCAAACCATTCAAACCGATCCAATCAAACCCGGATATGTTTGATTCGTTTTAACACTAAAAATGTAATATTGAATGCAGTCCAACCAAATTGCAATCAGTTTAGTGGCTCATTTAGAAATTGTCTAAACCAAACTAAGCTTCCATATTTTTATTTTATTTTAACAATGACATTTTCTTATTTGGTATCATCATTTTACTATTTCATCTCGACATTGATATTAACCTTCTAATATGAAAAAATAAAATAAAATCACTATGGCATTCGTATCTGAATGACATCTCTCTGAAAAAATTGCTTAATTGCTTAGAAAGTGAACTGACTTAACCAAACTAATCATTAAATGAATTGGTGTAATTTAATTATTTTACTAGGTTTAATTCAAACGGCGATATTTCATTATTCAACATGTGATTTGAGACCTAAACCGAACCGGAACCAAACCAAACCAAACCAAACTAAACTACAACATGTTAACTACTAATCACAACCTATCATATTTATTAAGTGAGACCTATCAAGATTTTACCTCTTGCAAGAAATCGGCGGTTCCCTTTCGGTCGGGGCATCGAAATCCACAACTCTCAAAGAACTCTAAAATGTTCTCACGTGGGCCCTGGTAGACGATCTGGCCTTCCGACAAAAGGATGATGTCATCAAAGAGATCGAACGTCTCAGGAGCAGGTTGGAGTAGGGACATCAAGATGGTGGCCTCAGTGATGTGTACAATTTGTTGTAGGCACTTCACTATTTGAAATGTCGTGGAGCTATCTAGACCCGTTGAGATCTCATCCATGAACAATGTTTTAGTAGGCCCCACAATCATCTCACCTGTATTTCACCATATTTTGAGCTTGTCAACACATTGTAATTGTACATGCACATAAATATTTTTTAATACAAGAAAACTTTTACGAAAAAAAAAATTGCACATATGAAGTTTATATGAAATATTTATTTTATAATATACTATGACTCCTAATTTGAGATTTTTCAGTTTTAATTTTCTTAGAAAACTTTGACGGTACGATAATAAATTTAATTAATCAACATAAAAAGAAAAAAAAGACCTAAAAAAAATTAATTGTTTAAAGTTGTTTTCATATGATCAATATATACATTAGAATCTACTTATTAATAAATTAAGGTATGTCTTTTAGAATTGATATTGGTCCATTAGGGTATTCGAATTGATTTAGCAACAACTTATGGTCTTATGGTCCTTTGGAAAGATGAAGGAATTTGTAAATTATATTTGTACTACGTAAGTAGTTAATTAAATTACTATTTTTATGGTTGGAACTCGGAAGAGTTCACAAGTTTGATTCTCTACTCGCCTATTAATAATAATAAAAAGTCGTTAAATTACTCTTCATAAAATATTTCCCGTCCAAGACAGACCTTTCAAGACTCAAGGGAGATAGTTCTATGAAGAGGAAAAAAACAAAAACAAAAACAAAAAAGAGGAGGTCCCTTTTTCTTTCTAAATTTTCAACACAATAATTAAAAATTCTATTCCTATAAAATATTTTTATTTTAATTAGATTGGGGGATTATATATAATAATTTGATACATGCTTTTCTCAAAGACAAAGAAAATTCAAAGTGTACGAGGACCTGTGGTAACTCGTTTTCTCTGCCCACCAGAAATCCCTCTCTGCATCTCATCTCCAACAATTGTATCCTTGCAAATATCAAGTCCCAAAATCTGTTCCAAATTCAATACAAAATCATGTCAGCAATTACATGAGGTCATGCGCTTCGTCACTATTTTAATCAGCAAGACATTGTAAAGGGTGTTTTAGTAAATTGGTATTGAAAACATGGTTGGTCACCAACCAAAGTGCAAAGAAGGGCCCTCATTATCCAAGAATGTGTTCAGATAGACAGCAGTCCGCAAACAAAGTAGGTGTGTGAGGAGAAAATTTTGACAAAAACAAAATCTAATTTGACTTGGTATTGTTGGTGACCTGTGCCTTTCATTCATGATCCGGTTGTGGAAAATCTCTTCGTAATTAATATGAAAGCAAACCAAGGCGGTGGCACTAGCACTTTTTTTTTTGTCACCACCTTTAATAATTAATTTGAAGAAAAATATATATATATATATAATTAAGAAATACTTACTTTTAGAGTATAATCAGTAATGAGACTGCTCTCAATTCCTCCCATTGAAGTAGCCTGCCAAAAAAAAATTAGATTACAGAAATTCTCTTATACGGATGTACGGATGTTAGATAAATAAATCTTATGAATACAAAATATTATATACCTTCATGAAAAGGTCTACTTCTAGCTCTGGAAATATTCCAGCGGCCTTTTCTCTTCTAGCAAGCTCAGAAAGAAGTTCTACATATATAAAACCCAACGAATATAATTTTAAAAATTATTATCAAAATCATTTCCAAAATTGCAAATAAATGAATGAATAAATAAAGAGAGCCAAATTTGAGTCTGAGTTTGGGTTTGGTGAGTTACCGTATCGAGTACCAACCCCTTGGCACCTTGCTGAAAAATCTAGGGTTTCTTTGACTGTCATAACTCCTGTATGAACATCATTTTGGCTAATGTATGCAGATGTCTTCTGCGGCACAAATTCATTCAGCTTGTACCCATTGTAAGTGATTTCTCCTTTAACCTGTTCAATATTTAAAAATAATAAATAATTTTAAAAAAGTTATTATTATTGTCATAAACCCTATTTTATTAACAGTGTCTTTTGACCCCTGACCTTCAAGCCTGGGTCCAATTTCCCAGCTAGTGCCAGCAAAAGGGTTGTTTTCCCTGAGGATGGGGGACCTAGTAAAAGGGCCATCCTACAAACCAAAAAAAAAAAGGTTACAAAAACTCTAATTAATCAAAATCAATAACTAATGACCTCATCTAATTAGTTGCTGTAAACCTTACCTTGATGGTTTAATAATGCCAGAGGCTTCTTTGAGAATTGTTAACTTTGTTCTCTTAGCCAATCTAATCCCAATTAAGCCAAGAGCTGATTCTGCAATGTTCCGAGCAACATTTGGGAGGGTGGGAAGAGCTCTGGTGCCGACATGGCAATCGGCTTCAACGGTCAAATGCTCAAACCTAACTTCCACTGTTGGAAGTCTGATCCCAACCCTGTAATCAATTATTACACGTTAGCAAGTCAATTAATTAATTAACCATAATTAATATGCTTCAATTTGATTCCCTTTACAATAAAAGAGCAGCCTGAAAGTTCTTTTCTTGACCTAATTGTTTGTCCCTTAAGAAATTAATGAAAGAGACACAATATTAAGCAACCCTTCATGAGAAAATGACACAAGCATGATGGAATATATATCCCCGAAAACAAAACAATAAAATAAAGTTAAGTTTGGATATAGAACTCATAAATTAGTATTCGGCTTGCATCACAAGCCTTTTACCATGCTCACCAAGACAGCGACTTAAGCTAGTTTTTGTTTTTCACATCTTCATGTTCCATTTGGCCTCTAATCAAGGTAAAAGAAACGACAAACGAAAGCGATCAATGATAAATTATGTATGAAAGCGACCATGCAATTAATTAATTAAATAAAACTTAACCATATCTAAGTAATGATACATGGATGACATTGTTGATGCATCATCAATCTCTCATGTAACAAATTCTAAAGGCCGAACACCTCTACCCTGAAATGTTACATGAATCACAAATATTAGTAGGTCCTGCATCCATTAATGCGAGAGGCATATGCATTCCATTTGTTTTATTCATATTTTTTTTCAAGACCTTTACTATTAAGAGAAGCAATAATAATGTACTAAACTTTTTTTTTTCTTAATTACGTCTCTTCTCTAGCATAAGTGAGACTGCAAGTGAGTTTCACTTTTGTGAGAGATGTGATTATTTACTGGAAGAGTAAATGTTTTAATGATGAGTTATTAAAAATGGTTTTCTACTAAATATCAACAAAAAGAAGAGATGAGAGAGAAAAAAAGAAGAAGAAATATACACCCGGTTGCACGTAAGAGTGTAATCATGGTAGAACTTACTTATCAATTCTACTTCTGAACTTTTTCAAGAACTTCTCATTGTCTTCCTCTGCAACCTTAAAAATCCTGTCAATGAAATTTTGACGGTCGTTTATGTCGAGCTTTAGAACATCAACCTCCTTATGCACCACTTTGTTGTTGTTGTGGTGGTGTCCTTGAGGTTCTGTTTCCACACAGGACTTGATGATACTGGTTCTTAGCCGATCATATGTGGGCAGTTTCTCAATGGCTGCCCATTTCAGAGCTTCTTCATCTTCATCCACGTGGCTGCTTCTCCGAGAGAGCGAGGCACTCACAAACACTTCTTCCATTCTCCAACTTGCTCTGCTAAAACTCCTGCTTATGCTCCTGCTATGGCTATGGTGCCTCTGATGTGATTGTGAACCTTTCATTTTCTCTGTTCCGTCCATTTTTTACTTACCCTTCTGAAATGTTAAGAAAAAAAAAAAGAATTTAGCAAAAATGGAATAGCTTTATGCTCTGTTTGTTTATGAGAAAATTGAAATTTGGGTTTCTAAATAAGGAAACAGAATACCTCAACTGGGCTCAACACCAAATTCTTGGTTTTTAGTTGAAGGTGTGAACTTTTCTTGCCAACCAAACAAGGGATGAAGAACTTACTTATTTGGTGTTTGTTGAATGACAAGGGGGAAGGGGTTTGGTTTCTCTCTTCTGGAAACTGAGCAGGGAGCAGAGGAAATGGGTTGGTGGAGTTTGAAAAATTCTTCTCTTTACTTTTCCCCACTTGCTCTACTTTATTCTTGGAAATCAAAATCTCTTTCTTTTTTTCCCTTGCCAAAAGGGAGAGATTTTGGAAGTACGATTAGGAGGACTGGTGTGATTTGTTTCCTTTGATAAGTTCTGTGGATATTTATACATGCACAAGAGGATGAAAATTCTCTATTTTTCTTAAAGAATTATTAAAATAGTCAGAATATTATATTTCATGTGCCTTGAATACTATTCAGTTGTGATCGGCCGTACCCACTTCCTTTCCAATTTCTTCTGAGTCATTTTGTGGGCTCCTCATGTCAAACTTCTCATCTATTGCCATGCCATTGGTACATGAGGTTTGATAATTTAGCGACACCCAACCATGTATGATGCATGGTGGAGACTAAATAAATCAAAATGGCAAACATAATCCTATAAATCAAAGAGTTTTACTAGCGTTAGTCATCAATGTGCGTGGATTAGCGTAGCACCAGTCCAAATTATCCAAATATCCAACATGTACAGTTGAATTAAATCAGTAATACTCCTCGTTCAACAAGAATCCATATTTCTCTGGAAACAACAATTGACATTAGGTGGGTGGAGAGGTGGCTCTATTATATATATGTAAACAGTTGACAAATTTAGAACTTGGCTGGTGAGGTGAAGACTATACGAAGACTAAGACGATTATTTATACGTGGTCGTCGTATGCATGGATGTCAATGTTAAGCCCTTTTTAATGTATTTTTTATTCATATCAATATTAAGCTTAGAAACCCAACGTAATTTTGCATAAAGATTGTCACCATACCTAAAACAAATGTTTGAATTATTAAAATACAATGCGGAGTGAGTCTTACAAAACTGATTATCAACCGAACTTCTCTATCGAAACTCTATATACATATTTTTTTTAGAAATATACATATAAATATACCTATAAGCTAACACCTAGCTAGGACACTAAAATTTGGATGACCGAGTAAACAACTAACAATTAAATAAATCTTTTTATTTATCTATTCTTCTTCTCAGATCACCAACCCCACCCAAAATATAAGTGGGAGTTGTTAATTGTTAAATGGACCGCTTGGGTACGCCGATAGGTCCAAATAAGGAAAAAGGTCCGGGCTGTTTGTTTTTAGGTCCACCTTCACCTTCCCGCAATATTTGTATACTAATTATTTGCATTATAATTTGAAGTAGTGGAAGCTTGGCATGCCATGTACTGCATTGTAAACATGATCTTTCTCAAGTTCTTAGCATATGTTACTGTATTGGCAGTGCTATAGATATAAAGTATACAGCTTTATTTCCATTTTTTCCTCAAAGTTTCATGACACAGGAAGACTATTTTTTTTCTTCCTTTAGAGCTGTATGATTGAGTCATTAAAACATTTGAATTAAACGTTTGTTTCTAATTGCACGCATTGTAAGCCACATCCAGCCCACCCGACAACAGACAAGCTGATTTCATTTTCCAAATTTATAGATATACTTGCCTCCTTTAATGAAAATAAGAAGTTTTACTTTTCCGTCAATCACGGTTTGACATTTGACATATGTAGAGATTTTCTTTTTATGTTTTTGACGAATTATTTTTACATATATGTCAAATTGCAATATGTAAAAAGTAGAAATATCATCTTCTAAAGAAGGAGGGAAGCAATGTCCTTTACATATTGTCATTTTTGCTATAAAAAAACAACATTTATTTTGGCTATTCTCCAAAAAATAATCACACTTTTGACATGTTTCTTCAGATGTCATCAACTTCTTTATCTTAAATTCAGACCAAAATAAAATTAAAAACCTTCATCTTTTACAAACTCCAATTCAATATGATTATCACCATGTATTATTGTGTAAAATATTAGTAAAACGTTTCATTCTAGAAGTTTATAAATGTTTATAGAGGGGAATTAGAACCCTAATTCAAATACATTAATTTGATAATCAGTCAATTCCCAGCATGATCTAGCTCAAATATTTTGTACGTAGTTTATGCATGACATTGTTTACTCTTGTTGGAGCTTTCATTCCGAAATATATTTGTATATTAATTATTTTACAGAAAGTCTTGGTGACTTTGAAATTAAGTACACAGAATGTTCGATTATATATGTGAGCGCAACGCTTTGTCATCTCCTCGATTTTATATATGCATTTCTAGTTTTGGTCGGTAAACAAGAAAGGACTTAGTCTACAAAAGTCAGCATGAGGCTTCTACCTACAAATGTTCACAAATTCCAAATATTTATTATTATTTTTCTTTACTTTACTGCAATTTGGCATCATAGAAATCCTTTTTCCATTTACCTCAAGGATTGATTGGTCTTTTTTATAATTTAAAGCGAAAGGCCGGGTAGGAAAAATACTGATTAAAATAAAGGAAAATACTTACCTCATTTTCTGAAAGTATAAATTCATATTTTCGTGTCAATCATGATTTACAGGAAAAGAGAGAGGCATTCTTCTAAACTATTCTTAGTAAAAACGTCATTACATACTGAATCAAAAATATCTGAACGTACTAAGTCTTACGAATATATATAAATATATATGCAATATGTTCTTTCTAGATTAGGCTAGGTGCTCTTTCAACTGTTTGACATTGTAGCTTGAAAACCATATACGACGTATGACCTCTGAGAGTTGATCAAGAAAATGCTCTTTTTTCTTTCACGCAAAGTTATTTGGCTTTGATATGACATTGCTGTCTAGATATATGGTAATGGTGACGATTCTTGGTTCTAGTGATATTTTGTGTTGCATTTGTGATGTTTGAAATGTGATTCGATTTTGCAATGAGTAGGCTACAATTCAAATGAGTCCAATTTCAGCTCCCTCCAAATTCCAAAGACTTTTTCTTTCTTGTAGTGATATTTTGTGTTGCATTGTATCTCTGTCTTTTGTTTGGACCAATTTTGGTTTTCTTGGTTGAATTGTGGTGAATCAGATTGTTGTTGGTTACTTGAGAAGACTTAAAATAACAAAGCTAGTCTCTGACTCTAAGTACGCAGTTGTATAGGAAAACCTTCTACTTAATAGAAAATACTTTTTTTTAATGTTTGTTACATTGTCAAAGCTTTCAACTTGAATTATTAATTGTGTGAATTCTTATTTGAATATGTAATTAGATTGACATTAAAAACATGATACGTTAGACTATCTAACAAGCATAGTAGAAAGTTAGGAGAAAGAGAGATTGAGAAAGGAAGAGAATAGGAAAAGGATGAGAAGGAGGAGTGGCCTCCTCCCCCTCCCCTACCACACCTTGCTTAAAGAGAAGGGAGAATTGAGGGTTTGAGAGAGAGAGACGACGACATACTCTTCAATTCAATTAATGAAATACCATAGAAAAATATGAAAACATGTGAAAAATGTCTATGTATTTATTATATGAAAAGAAAAAAAAAACATGTTTTCAACATTTTCAAGGTAGGTTTTGTTTTTCCAAAGTAAAATTAAATGTTTGAATAGCCAAAGTCGAGGTTGAATAAGATGTTGGAGAGAGTTTTTCTGATGTGGCTCATCGATTTTATAATTTCAAACTGTTGAAGAGGCTGTTGGAGATGTTTAATCTTGTAGTTTAATTGTTTTAATTGGTGTATTGATTTTGTGAATTCATTTGTTGATAATGTGGAAAAAATTTAGCTATTAATTTGCAAGAAGGGGCCATCACACCAAATTCTTGACATAATATGAAATGATGACAATGCACCGAGACATCGTCTTTGAGGGGCGAAATTTACTCTTAAGGTGTTTATTTCTGAATTTTCCTTTTGAGACCAACTTGAGAGAAACTGACCTGAATTTAAACACTCAGTGGATTAAAGTCGGGTCTAAATCAAGACTATGCCAAGAGGTCGAGCCCAAAGGCCTACGGGCGTAGTGTTTGAAATAATTAGATGTGGTACATTTCAAGTGACTACATCTGAAAGAAATCATTTGAATTCCATTTGTTTTCTTCCTTTTCATTTTGTCTAAATCTTGGCATATATAGATTGTAATACTTCAGCAACCAATTTTACTTTATAATGTCATCTAATTTCTTAAATTTGCAATCAATCCATCTAACCGGGCCCTAAAGAAATGAGAAGAAGTTGACAAAGAAGAATTTTGCTGATGTCTATTGAAACCTCACCATAGCATACACTGCATTAGGTCACTTAATAATGTGGTATTTCAGCAATAGCCTGCTAATTCTTGGGATTGAACATGAATTTTACTAGGAATTTTGTCAAGAATTTAGTAATAGAGGTAACACCCCGACTCCAAATTTATTGCCTATTTTAATTTATTTAAGTGAAATTATGAATTTACCCTTAAAGTAAGGGTAATTTGGTCATTTCTTATCTGAAAGAAATTTGAGAATTCCAGCTATACCGTTTCGTAGAGCACGACGAGATGAGTTCGTAAACACGTAGTGGGCTCGAATCGGAGTTGTAACGAGAGAGTTACGATCGAATGAAACTCAGTGGCACGATCGTAATTATTTGGAAAAGGAATTTTTGATATGAAAAAGTCAGATTTGCCCTCATCTCTCTCTCTCTCTCTCTCTCTCTCTCTCTCTCTCTCTCTCTCCTTCCTTCCTCCGGTTTTCTGCACACCGTTGGCTTTGAAAAGCCACCGCCGCCACCACGATCAACGATCGGCCTCGAGACCGGTCGAATCGCTGCCACCCAAAGAACTCGTCCGACCATCACCGACGTCGGTCATCGCGAATCGCCGGAAGAGCTCGGAATCGAGTCGATTTTGATGAAACTTCGCCGATTTCGTTCGTCATCGTCCGCCACCATTTTCGACGATCCGGTATGGATCTTGAACCTCTCGAGCTGTTCTTGCTGTCTGTTGTGTTAGATTTGTGAGATTTCTGCGTTTTGGAAATCGATTAAGTGATGAAAGTTTTTTCAGTTTTTGACCTCCGATTCCGGCCACTTTCGGTCATTTTTCGGAGTATGTCCCAGAACAAAAGTGACTCAAAATGGGGTTTTACACCTAGGATAGGAAGCTTGGCCGGCGGTTTGGAGTTTTTCGGCCGCCGGAAATTACTCAAAGCACCCACGCACTGCCGGCGCGTGTGGCGGCGCGTGGGCTAGGAAAATGGACCGGCTTTGGATTCTAACATGATCTCCTGGTCTCCACAAGCGCGTAGAATTTTGCGGATCTGAATTTGTATACCGTTAGAGTGCCGAACGGATATCGCATATTGCACATTATCCGGGTTCGCTAGGTTTGGACCGTTGGATGATCCTGAATTGTTAATATTTAATCTAGACATTCCTAGGATTGTGTAGGATTCGACGGATTGTAAAACGGAGTCCCGGATACTCCGGAAATGCCAACCCTAGGGCTAGGGCTTTAGTGACTGTCCGATCGTGCGATCGTGAGCAATCCGACCATCCGATCTGGATCAGACTTGCAGGACATGTATCCTAAACCTTGTAGCACTCATAGAAACTATCGGATTGGAATTTGGAGGTCGTGGGCCCCGAGGGCCTGTTTGACCAAGTTTGGGTAGTTTGACACTGGGTTGACCGCGAGACTTTCGTTGTAGTTCTACTTTCCCAAGAGGGTTAGAATGACCTTAGTGACAGGTCTTGAGCGTTGTTGAGTTAAATGGTTTATATGGGTTTAGGATATTAGTTCATTATTTTAATAGGGGGATTATCGGATGCTCTATCGAGTTGAGGTTTATGAAATAGAGGATTATATAATTATATATATTTATTTGTATATTTAAAGGTATAAAAAGAGTTTAGAATGTCAGTTTGAGGTGCTATACGCACTACCCTATGTACCTCCTCGGATATTGATTACCTGTGTAAGTACCGTTCTGCGATTGTGAGGTCACACGTGTCGTTGGAGTAGCCGGCATGTTGACAGACCTCATATGTGGCCTGGTGCGTCCTGATGTATGAGGGGAAATATGAGATTATGTTGAGGTCACATGTGTCGTTGGAGTAGCCGGCGTGTTGACAGACTCCATATGTGGCCGGGTGCGTCCCGACGTATGAGGGGAGATATGTGATTGTGTTGAGGTCACACGTGTCGTAGGAGTAGCCGGCGTGTTGACAGATCCCATACGTGACCAGGTGCGTCCCAACGTATGAGGGGAGATATGTGATTGTGTTGAGGTCACACGTGTCGTGGGAATAGCCGGCGTGTTAACAGACCCCATACGTGGCATTGGTATATCCAGCGTATGGGGAGATATATGATGTGTTGAGGTCGCACGTGTCGTAGGAGTAGCCGGCATGTTGACAGACCTCATACGTGGCGTTGGTAGATCCGGCGTATGGGGAGATATGTGAGATTGTGATTGTTGAGTTGTGATTTAGAGAAAAATGGTTTCAGAGAAAGAATTACGTGTGACTTGATCCCTCAGTAAGGGTACGTAGGCAGCCTAAGGTTATTATGTGCAGCCGCGGGTTAAACCTCGGACCTTGTCGATGGTCCTGAAACTCGGATGGGAACGAGGCTTGATTGAATAAATATTTATTATGTTGTTAATTTATGGAGGTGATCGAGTTAGATATTTCGGGGAGTTAGATGATAGTGGATGCATGTTAAAAATTTGGGAAGTTAATTTATGTTATGTGATGGCCAGAGGCCGATCATTTGGATTGCATGAGATTATATTGTGCATGCTGCCGGTTAGGTTATTAAAATGTGTTTTATGCATGTTGAAATTTTGGGGAAAATCCAAATTACAAGGGAGACTCTGCCGAAATTTCGGCAGAAAATCTCGTGCCCTTACTCCTTTTTGGAAAAAGAGGATATAGTTTTAGTGAGTGACCCGGCATCGGTGTGATGTCTAGAATTCCACAGGATTCGTCCCGAGTTCCGAAAAATTCGGGATGAGTCTTGTCAATAGAATAGAATGATGACTTCAATTACTCCAGCCAAAAAACATTGCTAACTCTTTGACTATAAAAAGGCACCAAATTTCGACCATAAAATAAAAATAAAAAGGCACCAAAATTTATAATGTGATTAAACAATATCGTCTGTCTTTGGTATTGGTAGTAATACAAACAAATTACAAGATATACCATTAACATTTCAAATACAATCTAAAGGAGCTGTCAACTAAACTCATCTTCATCGTCGGTAACAAAAATCAGCAACTTTAAACTATATATATATAACTCACTTACTTTCTCAAGAGAACAATTCATCATGCTTAAAGAATTGCCCCCTGTTCTTGGGGACATTCTTACATATATTTACATGTCTCAGTTTCTGTAACATATATAACACGTACAATATAACAAGAATGTTTCTATCTAACTTGGAAGTTCAGTGTCCTTATGCAGTAGGCAAACATGAAGGCAAAGAAGAGTGTGAAGCCAACCAGAACCCCAGCCACTGGTCCCATGAAGTTTGGATCATATCCAAAATGGTCTTCTATGTACCGTTTCACAGTAGGGTCAGGTGTGATCCCAGGTGCTCTAATGGTGTCCTCAATATCACCATACTGCGACACTATCAATCCATACACTGTCCATGCCACTGGACAGATCCAGTAGTACCAAACCCACCACTTGGGTATTCTCTGAAAATTCCAAAGTTAAAGAACTTCGCATTAGCATACATTTAATGAGTTTCGATTACTTGGTCACCATTTTGGTAATGTTAACCAAGAAATCACATGAGTTTTTTTATAATTGAATTTGAAGGTAGGTGCTTGTGGGAAGAAGAAAACTACTACTCACGGGTCTTGGGATGAAGAAACCTGAGAAGAGATTGAAGACCGAATAAAATGCTGTTGCGAATATGGCTGCTATTTGGTGGTTTGGTGTGATGGAAACGGTCATCATTCCGTAGTATGTGAAGTAAAGGAATGAGAAGAAGTTGATGAAGAAGAACCAGAAGAACTTTGCTGCTGTCCATTGGAAGCTCACCATAGCATACACTATCGCTGTATAATATGTAGTTTGAATAAACACATATGGTATTTCAACAATGACCTGCAAGCCATATATATGGTTTTATTTGAATCAGTTAGATTGAGGTGGAGAATTTGATAGCACAAAACTATGATATAATAATGTCTTGTGAATTGGATGATTAATTTGTGAAAAATTTTAGTTACTGTAAGCATATAAGGCCCCTCACTTACCTGTGCCAGTGCATAAGGTAATGCAGAGTACATCCCAGCAGCTCTTTCTCGATAGAAAACTGTTCGTTCAATCGCAACAATTGGCTGAACTGTTGCGCAGTTATCAATTCCAACGTAAAGCACAGCAGCATACATAGCCCCAATAATCATGGAAAGATCAGCTGTGCTTTCTCTGAATATGGAACAAAGACAAATAGCTCAGTAGTAGGTAAACTCGGAGGCTTTTTTCTGTAGCAAAAAGAGCCCTACTTGAAGTTTTGAACTAGTTAAGCAGAGATAAGCGCATACCTTTTAGTGCCAACCTTCCAGAAAATAGTTCCAAGCAGAAGTGCAGCTACCAAGGTGAAAAAGAATCTAACAAGGTTATAATCAGGACTTCGCCAATAAGTCCACCACTGCTTCCAGAGGCAAGACGTGAACTGCTTCCATGATGACTGAGAATACCGAGTGGTAAAATAGAGGTCTTTTGCTCCTGCTGGTGGTGTGCTCAACTCCTTTACTAAAGCTTTGTTTCTCCTGGTCATAGAGAAGAATTTATATTTCCAAAAAGTCAGCTAAATTCTGGACCCTGCAAACTATTAGTATTTCTAAACTTTTTGGTTTGTTTTTTACTTACTGGTGCAAGGGAGATGATTTGTAGTATTGAGCAAAGTCCATTCTTAGCCGAACCTCAGTTGATACCGAGCTCGCCTCTAGCATCCATGTGGCTGGATTATACTTCTCTTTGATTTTTGTCACACCAGGAACTGCCTGGAATAGATCAATAAGTACGGACTTAGATAATACTGCATTTGTTTATTTGTTTGTGCAACATTAAGACAATGAAAAAGTTTCGGAAGGCAAAATACCTCAAAATATTCGACAATCTTGTGAGAATTGCGGCCCAAGGGTCCCGAGTAGATAACTTGTCCTCCTCTCTTCAACAGTAGCAGCTCATCAAAGGCCTCAAAGATATCAATGCTAGGCTGATGAATTGTGCAGACAACTGTTCTCCCTGTGTCCACAGTGTTTCTAACAGTCCTCATAACAATTGCAGCTGCCCTTGCATCAAGACCTGATGTTGGCTCATCCATGAAAATGATTGAGGGATTAGCAACAAGCTCAACTGCAATTGTTAACCTCTTTCTTTGTTCAGTTGACAACCCTGAAATTCCTGGAAGCCCCACTAAAGCATCTTTGAGACCGTCTAGCTCGACTAATTCCATCACTTGATCTACAAAAATCTGCAATTATCATCAAACAAAGAGCATGCATTTCAGAATTTAAATAATCACGCTATGGATTGTTCGGAGAAGTATTGCAGGGCATGATTTTACCATCTTTTCCTCATTGTTGACTTCTTTAGGGAGCCTAAGGAAAGCTGAGTAAATCAGTGACTCTTTGATAGTGACTTGGGGTGAGTGGATATCTGTTTGTTCACAATAACCAGAAATTCTTGCAAACGTTTCTTGCTTCTTTGGGTACCCAGAAATTCTAATGTCCCCTTCAATATACCCACCGGTCTTTCTTCCTGCTAAGACATCCATCAAAGTTGTCTTCCCAGCCCCGCTGACCCCCATTAGAGCAGTCAAGACCCCAGGCCTAAATGCACCAGTTACTTCACGAAGAAGTTGCAGCCTGTCCTCTGCCACTCCTCCTTCCTTCATTTCCTGTTATTGTGCAAAGTAGTGAAGTTGGAATATAATATAATGTTTCAGGTTCATAAAGAGTGTAGAGGGAAAAAGAAATATCTCTTACCTGGGGCATGTCCACATAATAATTAACACTGTCAAAGGACATTGCAAGAGGAGTGAAGGTTTGAACCATTCCTCTCTTTGGGGCAACACCACTG
Organism: Prunus mume; assembly: GCF_029339155.1. NCBI lineage: Eukaryota > Viridiplantae > Streptophyta > Magnoliopsida > Rosales > Rosaceae > Prunus > Prunus mume. The sequence goes on along the minus strand of NC_142701.1, from coordinate 11,779,272 downwards.
GCGATTTCAAGAGACGAATCAGCATTTCTACTTAGTCCATTGGCATTGGATTGACTGTTCATTCTCCGGATTGTCATTTCTCCTGAAAGATTTTTAGTCCAATAAGAAACTTGGATAACAAATTATTTTCACATTTCAATTGCCAAGAGTTTTCTGTTTCTTACTTGAGTTGTTTTCATCAGTAGAAGATAAAGATCTAGAAAATGAGTCTTTCTTTGAAGGGGGCCTTCTAAGCCTTGGTTCTTCCTTTGATTCTTCTTGGTCTGCCTCCATTTCGTTTGCCACTTCTTCGGATATTATGGCTTGTGGCTTTCCGGGAGCTAGTTTATTGAAACAAGAGCATTAAAATCTTCACTTTGAAACAACAAATAAAAGAAGAAAATCCGTGTTTGACTTAAAAGGAATGTTGATTCTTACCGTTTAGGTACATAAGCGCGAGTGTATAAAGGACATTGAAGAGAACTGCAAACCCAAGAATAGCGGCAGCTCCAATCCAATACCAGTATTTGTCAGGGTAAACATTAAAGTTATTTAGCACTGCCACACCCAATCTGGTAACATTATCTGAAGCCTGCAACACAATGAAGTCCATTTTAGAATCTAACCTTTTTGTTAAACAAATCTAGCTCATCAATGATGCATGCAAGGAAGAGCCTTGTATGGCATACCAGTTTGTTCATCCACCTCGGAGAATACATTTCGTTTACAGTCAGAGCATTGAAGCCATATGTCATAGGTGAAACCCAGTATCCCCAAATCCACCACTTGGGAATTTCACCTGTAAAAAATGAAGCAAACTCATTGATGATTCAGTGAAGTACTAACCGTGCTCATCTTTTGTAGGTTTTTGACTGCTTTGACAACTACATTCAATATTCAGTTTCATGCTAACCTCTAGGAATTATGAAACCTCCAAGCATGAAAACAATGAGCACGATGAGAGTGCCCCCAGTGTGCGATATGATCATGGTCCTGCAGACTCCTGCAATAAGCCTAAACATCCCAGAAGCCATTTGTTGGAGCAAAAATACCAACAATAGATGCTTGAAAAATCTGCAAATATTTTGACATATTCAAACTCAGAGTTTCTTGAAAAACCAAAGACATAAATGAAATAAAGCATACAAATTTTGTACCTGCTAGCTTCTGGTGCAAATCCAATGGTGTAATATGTAATGGCCATCCAAATACAAGATTCCAAGATGGATATAGGAATCCCAAGCAGGACAGATGGGACAGTGAAAGTCCAAGCAGGGTGGAAGAGTAGGTCTCTGTGCTTGTAAAACACAGGGAGCCTTGCAACGGTCAAAGAGAGCTCAGCAAAACCATTGAACATGTTAACGATCATGGAAAATATAAGTGCACCAACATAAACTGCTCCATCATCTTCATTCCTAGTGTTCATTTCGGTCCTCAAGAAAACGGTGGAGGCTATAAATGCACATATTATAATTTGGACCGTCTTGGAGATGTAGATGAAGGAGTTCCTCTTAATGAGCAGTCGTTCTTTGTCAAAGCAGGCCTTGAGAAGCTCCATTTTGGGTATTGAATATCTTGTGAACACAAGAGCTGCTTTGTGGCCGCGAGGCTTGTCGAAAGGGATTGAGAGCTCATTTTCGAGCCTCATGCCCACATGGAAGCGTTTGAACCTGTTTGCAAATTCTGTAACTGATACGTATCTGTATTGCTTCCTTCTGTCGTTCCAATATTGTTCTTGGTCTTTTCTTGATGTAACCTAAGAACGTTTAACACAGTTATGGGTTGGAAAATTGGCCCATCAAAATTATGGATTTAGATTAGCACAATTTCATGGGCTGTTAAAACTGTTCAAACCATTCAAACCGATCCAATCAAACCCGGATATGTTTGATTCGTTTTAACACTAAAAATGTAATATTGAATGGAGTCCAACCAAATTGCAATTAGTTTAGTGGCCCATTTAGAAATTGTCTAAACCAAACTAAGCTGCCATATTTTTATTTTATTTTAACAATGACATTTTCTTATTTGGTATCATCATTTTACTATTTCATCTCAGCATTGATATTAACCTTTTAATATGAAAAAATAAAATAAAATCACTAAGGTATTCGTATCTGAATGACATCTCTCTAAAAAAATTGCTTAATTGCTTAGAAAGTGAACTGACTAACCCAATCCGATCATTAAATGAATTAGTGTAATTTGTTTATTTTACTAGATTTAATTCAAACGACGATGTTTCATTATTTAACATGTGATTTAAAACTTAAACCGAACCAAACCAAACCACAACATGTCAACTACTAATCACAACCTATTATATTTATTAAGTGAGACCTATCAAGATTTTACCTCTTGCAAGAAATCAGCGGTCCCCTTTCTCTCGGGGCATCGAAATCCACAACTCTCAAAGAACTCTAAAATGTTCTCACGTGGGCCCTGGTAGACGATCTGGCCTTCCGATAGAAGGATGATGTCATCAAAGAGATCGAACGTCTCAGGAGCAGGTTGGAGTAGGGACATCAAGATTGTGGCCTCAGTGATGTGTACAATTTGTTGTAGGCACTTCACTATTTGAAATGTTGTGGAGCTATCTAGACCCGTTGAGATCTCATCCATGAACAATGTTTTAGTAGGCCCCACAATCATCTCACCTGTATTTCACCATATTAATTTGAGCTTGTCAACACATTGTAATTGTACACGCACATAAATATTTTTTAGAGTAATGTTATTTAGACACACAAGATTGACCACATTAGCTGACCACCTTATATGGCAGCTGATGTGGTCATGTCATGTCAATTAATGAATACTGCCATGTAAATTTTAATTTTATTTACTTTTTTTAATAATCCTTAAAAACAACAAAATTATAATTAATTATAATTAACCATAGCATCTGTACGCTGTAGCAGGCTGCAGCTTCGTTCTTAACTCAACACTCCATTCCTCCATCAAATCTACCCTTACCCAGTAACAACGCCAAGCCGCGCGAGAAACCCGACAAATCACATCAATCCATCTTGGAAGAACATTCATATTTAAAATAAAAATAGTTCATATTTTGGGAATTGTTCGACTTCGATTGTTCACCAAAATGCCCATTTGATTGGAAAGCTAATACTCCATTCCTAGCAACATACTAAAGCTTTAAAATTCTTTTTAATTCTTATACACATGACCAGAGAATATGAGATCTCAAAATCAATTCGGATTTTCTAGATAACTAGTGAAATAGGCATTAAGATTTTTGAGTTGGATTTTCTTGATTAGTTGATTTGCAGAGTTGGGTTTGTTGAATCAAAGAATTGGTTTTCTTTTTGGAGGGAGATTGCAGGAGGATGAGCAAAGGCCAAAAGGGAAGGAGAAGGCAGCCAAAGGGATACAACGAAGAAGGAGAAAAGTTGAAAATATAAATTACTTAATTTAAAAAGGAAAAAAGAAAAACATAGTTGGCCACATTTAAGTGACGTGGCATATACACATGAGCTGCTATATAAGGTGGTCAGCTAATATGGTCAATCTTGTGTGTTCAAATAGCATTACTCTATTTTTTTAATACTAGAAAACATTTACGGAAAAAAAAAATTGCACATATGAAGTTTATATGAAATATTTATTTTATAGGGTTTTTCGCACCAATGGTCCCTCAACTATACCCATATTTGCATTTGGATCACTAAACTCAATTATTAGTTGCAGAGGTCACTCAACTGTGTGTTTCGTTGCACCAATAGTCCTTCCGACAAATTCTGTTAAATTTTCTGTCAAAACTTAGGGTAAATTTGGAAATTCATCCACAACTCTCCATTGTCGCAACTCAATCCTTGCTTCTCCTCCATTGTACCAAAATCTGGGTAGAAAAAGGAAAAGAGAAAGACAACTCGATTGCTTCTCCTTCATTGTACCAAACTCACCACCCAATCCTTCCTCCCACCCCAACTCATCACTCACTGTAAACCATCAACCATAAACATCCACAAATCTGAAATAGGTTGGGATTTTTATTTTACGATTTAAGATTGAAAAATCTAAGCTCGAACGCTCAAATTTCAAGATTGAAATTGTGATTAAAACTGACGAAAGCTCGGGTTTTCCCTTATTAGAAGCTCAAATCAAAATCCTAATCTCACTGTTTTTGGGCCATGAAGAACTTGTGACTGTTTCAGAGGAACAACACAAAAAGCTTTCAACTTTTGTTGAACTGTCTGTGGAGAGGTCCTTCAAAGCTTGGGAGGAGGTTCAGCACCATGGCTAGGACTTAGCGGACCACCTCATGTAGGGCTTTACGGGTTTGATTCAGTCCCACATCAGTACGCCGTCATTCGCTTGGCCTAACCCTAACACGTTGAAGTTGTTCGATCTCGAGTTCCCGAACCAGGGTTTCGACAAGAGAGACTTTGTTGGGTTGGTGGTCGAGAACTCCGAGATTAATGAGGTTTCCGTGATTCCCAATATCGGTAACGGGATCAGGCAAGTCCGAGCGGATTTCGGGGCGTGCTTGAATGGGATGGTTCAATAGTTCTTTAGGACCTTACTGGTACCATTTAGGCATGATGAAAAATGCTGCTATAGTGGTTGTTTGAGTTCGCTCACAGAGAGAGAGAGAGAGAGAGAGAGAGAGAGAGAGAGAGGGTTGTGAAGGAGAGGGAGGGTTGTGGATGAATTTCCAAACTTACCCTCACTTTTGACAGAAAATTTAACAGAGTTTGACAGAAGGACTATTGGTGCAACAAACACACAGTTGAGTGATCTCTACAACTAATAATTGAGTTCAGTGACCCAAATGCAAATACAGGTATAGTTGAGAGACCATTGCTGCGAAAAATCCTATTTATAATATACTATGACTCCTAATTTGATATTTTTCATTTTTAATTTTCTTAGAAAAATTTGACGGTACGATAATAAATTTAATTAATCAACATAAAAAGAAAAAAAAAAGACCTAAAAAAATTAGTTGTTTAAAGTTGTCTTCATATGATCAATATATACATTAGAATCCACTTATTAATAAATTAAGGTATGTCTTTTAGGATTGATATTGGTCCATTAGGGTATTCGAATTGATTTAGCAACAATTTATATTTCTATGGTCCTTTGGAAAAATGAAGGAATTTGTAAACTCTATTTGTACTACGTAAGTAGTTAATAAATTACTATTTTTATCGTTGGAACTCGAAAGAGTTCACAAGTTTGATTCTGTACTTGCCTATTAATAATAATAAAAAGTCGTTAAATTACTCTTCATAAAATATTTCCCGTCCAAGATAGACCCTTCAAAACTCGAGAGAGATAGTTCTATGAAGAGAAAAAAAACAAAAACAAAAAAGAGGGGGTCCCTTTTTCTTTCTAAATTTTCAACACAATAATTAAAAATTCTATTCCTATAAAATATTTTTATTTTAATTAGATTGGGGGATTATATATAATAATTTGATACATGCTTTTCTCAAAGACAGAGAAAATTCAAAGTGTACGAGGACCCATTTTTGTTAATAAAATCAAAAGAAAAAAACGAAGGTGGGATTTGACCTGTGGTAACTCGTTTTCTCTGCCCACCAGAAATCCCTCTCCGCATCTCATCTCCAACAATTGTATCCTTGCAAATATCAAGTCCCAAAATCTGTTCCAAATTCAATACAAAATCATGTCAGCAATTACATGAGGTCATGCGCTTCATCACTATTTTAATCAGCAAGACATTGTAAAGGGTGTTTTAGTAAATTGGTATTGAAAACATGGTTGGTCACCAACCAAAGTGCAAAGAAGGGCCCTCATTATCCAAGAATGTGTTCAGATAGACAGCAGTCAGCAAAGTAGGCGTGTGAGGAGAAAATTTTGACAAAAACAAAATCTAATTTGACTTGGTATTGTTGGTGACCTGCGCCTTTCATTCATGATCTGGTTGTGGAAAATCTCTTCAAGCAAACCAGGCAGGCAGTGGCACTTTTTTTTTGTCACCACCTTTACTTTAATAATTAATTTGAAGAATATATATATAATTAAGAAATACTCACTTTTAGAGTATAATCTGTAATGAGACTGCTCTCAATTCCTCCCATTGAAGTAGCCTGCCAAAAAAAAAAAATTTAGATTACAGAAATTCTCCTTTACGGATGTCCGGATGTTGGATAAATAAATCTTATGAATACAAATATTATATACCTTCATGAAAAGGTCTACTTCTAGATCTGGAAATATTCCCGCGGCCTTTTCTCTTCTAGCAAGTTCAGAAAGAAGTTCTACATATATAAAATCCAACGAATATAATTTTAAAAATTATTATCAAATTCATTTCCAAAATTGCAAATAAATGAATGAATAAATAAAGAGAGCCAAATTTGAGTTTGAGTTTGGGTTTGGTGAGTTACCATATCGAGTACCAACCCCTTGGCACCTTGCTGAAAAATCTAGGGTTTCTTTGACTGTCATAACTCCTGTATGAACATCATTTTGGCTAATGTATGCAGATGTCTTCTGCGGCACAAATTCATTCAGTCTGTACCCATTGTAAGTGATTTCTCCTTTAACCTGTTTAATATTTAAAAATAATAAATAATTTTAAAAAAGCTATTATTATTATTGTCATAAATCCTATTTTATTAACAGTGTCTTTTGACCCCTGACCTTCAAGCCTGGGTCCAATTTCCCAGCTAGTGCCAGCAAAAGGGTTGTTTTCCCTGAGGATGGGGGACCTAGTAAAAGGGCCATCCTACAACCCAAAAAAAAAAGTTACAAAAACTCTAATTAATCAAAATCAATAACTAATGACCTCATCTAATTAGTTACCGTAAACCTTACCTTGATGGTTTAATAATGCCAGAGGCTTCTTTGAGAATTGTTAACTTTGTTCTCTTAGCCAATCTAATCCCAATTAAGCCAAGAGCTGATTCTGCAATGTTCCGAGCAACATTTGGGAGGGTGGGAAGAGCTCTGCTGCCAACATGGCAATCAGCTTCAACGGTCAAATGCTCAAACCTGACTTCCACTGTTGGAAGTCTAATCCCAACCCTGAAATCAATTACAACACATGAGCAAATTGATTAACTATAATTAATATGCTCCAATTTGATTCCCTTTACAATAAAAGAGCAGCCTGAAAGTTCTTTTCTTGACCTAATTTGTTACATGGATACATGGATGACATTGTTGATGCATCATCAATCTCTCATGTAACAAATTCTAAATGCTGAATACCTCTACCCTGAAATGTTACATAACTCACAAATATTAGTGGGTTCCGCATCCATTAATGCGGGATGTATCCGCATTGCGTCTGTTTCATTCAAAAAAATTTGTTTTTTTTTAGGACCTTTCCTATTAAGAGGAGTGATAATTTTTTCTTAATATTATGTCTCTTCACTAGCATAAGTGAGACTGCAAGTGAGTTTCACTTTTGTGAGAGATGTGAGAGTAAATGTTTTAATATGAGTTATTGAAAATGGCTTTCTACTAAATATCAACAAAAAGAAGAGATGAGAGAGAAAAAAAAAAAAAGAAATATACACCCGGTTGCACGTAAGAGTGTAATCATGGTAGAACTTACTTATCAATTCTACTTCTGAACTTTTTCAAGAACTTCTCATTGTCTTCCTCTGCAACCTTAAAAATCCTGTCAATGAAATTTTGACGGTCTTTTATGTCGAGCTTTAGAACGTCAACCTCCTTATGCACCACTTTGTTGTTGTGGTGGTGGTGTCCTTGAGGTTCTGTTTCCACACAGGACTTGATGATGCTTGTTCTTAGCCGATCATATGTGGGCAGTTTCTCAATGGCTGCCCATTTCAGAGCTTCTTCATCTTCATCCGCGTGGCTGCTTCTCCGAGAGAGCGAGGCACTCACAAACACTTCTTCCATTCTCCAACTTGCTCTGCTAAAACTCCTGCTTATGCTTCTGCTATGGCTATGGTGCCCCTGATGTGATTGTGAACCTTTCACTTTCTCTGTTCCGTCCATTTTTTACTTACCCTTCTGAAATGTTTAAAAAAAAAGATTAGCAAAAATGGAATAGCTTTAAAAAAAAGATTAGCAAAAATGGTATATATATGCAATATGTTCTTTCTACACTAGGCTAGGTGCTCTTTCAACTGTTTGACATTGTAGCTTGAAAACCATATACGACGTCGACGTATGACATCTGAGAGTTTATCAAGAAAATGCTCTCTTTTCTTTCACGCAAAGTTATTTGGCTTTGATATGAGATTGCTGTCTAGATACATAGTAATGTGACGATTCTTGGTTCTTGTGATATTTTGTGTTGCATTGGTGATGTTTGAAATGTGATTCGATTTTGCAATGAGTAGCCTACAATTCAAATGAAGTCCAATTTCAGCTCCCTCCAAATTCCAAAGACTTTTTCTTTGTTGTAGATAATTTTTGTATCTCTGTCTTTTGTTTGGACCAATTTGGTTTTCTTGGTTGAATTGAGGTGAATCAGATTGTTGTTGGTTACTTGAGAAGACTTAAAATAACAAGTACGCAGTTGTATAGAAAAACCTTCTACTTAATGGAAAATACTTTTTTTTAATGTTTATTACATTGTCAAAGCTTTCAACTTGAATTATTAATTGTGTGAATTCTTATTTGAATACGTAATTAGATTGACATTAAAAACATGATACGTCAAACTATCTAACTTAAGAATACATATACGAGCATAGCCTAAATGTAGAGTGAAACTTTTTTGTTTGTTTTGAATGTAAGCAATAGTCTAAACTACAAATGGAGGTGGATTTCTCACACAGACACATTACCAATGTGTCTTGGGGGTTCAAACCTGAAACCACTAATCTATAAGTCAAGGCATTTTTTCATTAGGCTAGACCTCATTCGCTATAGAGTGAAATATTTATTTAATTACTATATGTGACTAATTTTGTACAAATAAAAATGTTTAGGAATATCATTGTGTTGACCAAAACAGTGTTCTAGATACACATTCTCTCCCTTCATCATGCTATCATCAGTGGTACATTTCATTGCATCATCTCTGATGTTATGATCTCTTTCACATTGACAGAGAGGAAAACCTAGGCGTCACCATTTGGAGACGGGCAACTGCAATTCCTTTGGTTGCAAAGATATTCTCCTTCTACTTTTATCATTATCACATGAGCAAATGTATTTGTCGACTTCGCTAGCAGTTTAATGGTCCCCAAATCAATGTGGCTAGTTGTTAATTAAAATTAAACAAAACAAATACAAATATAATGTTGCTAGTTGTTTATTTTATCATCAAGTGAAAATTATATTCATAATCTAGCTACAAATAAGCAATACATGTATGAAAATTGTACAACTTCAGAAGGGGTACATCAACATCATCAATTCAAGGGAAATATTGTCTTCCGACGACAACTATAGCCACAAATGGGCAATACAACTTAACCACATAAAGGTAGCAGGCTTGGTTAACCCAAAGGAGTATGGGAAAAATATTGATTTATATAACTAAATTAAAATGAAACCATCAAGTTAGGCACTTAAAAAGTCCCTTAAAACATAATTAAATTACAATGAAATATGCTAAAACTAATATCATGATGAAGATTAAAGTAAATAATGATTGTAATCTTTAAATCAACTATACTAAATGAATCCATGAATGCCAAATTTTCAGTGGAAGTTCGGTTGGGTTGGCTCCTCAGTTCGAATCCCGGCAATTGCAATACCTGGTGACCAGTGGTAGGCTCAGTTCTGCTTGTGGGGATTAGTCGAGGTGCACCCAAACTAACCTAAATATCTCATAATATTTACCAAAAAATTAAATTTAAAATTAAAATGAGAGTATGTGACAACCACAAAATCCCTTAGGATTTCGAGGGAAAATTCGAGGATGGATTGGATCCTCTCAAACGCTCTATACGGAGCACAATTTAAATATGTTAATCAACATTAATTGTGGCTAGATATAGACCCAAACCTAAGTGGTACCTTTTGTAGGTTCTCTACGTGTACAGAGCACAATTTAGATATGTTAATCAATAATATTAATTGTGGCTAATAGAAGGGTGCGTTTTCCAACATTTAAAATTGACCACGCCCTTTGTGGATGCCGTGATCTTTTTTCTTTTTTTTTTTGAAGCACAAATGTACAGCACATGTAGTGAAGAGCATCTTCAATCGATGTGTCAAAAGTGTCATATAGATATTTAACAGTTAGAAATAATATCTCACATCACTCTAACCGATGTGTCAAAGCTTATGTAGAATGAAGGCTCGATGTTGAGATGTTATTTTTTACATCAAATTTAAATTTGATAGCTGATGTGGCAATTTGACATCTTACACAGCTTTACACTCCATCTGATATGTCAAATTAAATTATTATTTTATTATATTTTAGTGTTGATTTATTTTTAATTTAAAATAATAATAATAATAAAATATTCATTTGACATCTTACTTTTCAGATGTCAAAAATAACATCTTAATCTCCAGTCTTCATTCCACGTCAGCTTTGACACATCGGTTGGAGTGATGTGAGATGTTATTTCTAGCTGTTAAATGTCTATGTGGCACGTTTGACACATCGGTTGGAGATGCTCTAATATAGGAGGAGAGGCAAGTGGCTTTTGCCCCATTTTCTAATGGTGCGGTTCGAAAATTTCCGATCAAATGCAATTTGAGAATTAATGTTGAATCTTATCCAAGGATTTCTAACTTCGACATCTTAAAATTTAAGTTGTGAAATTAGATCTATATGTAAGTTCTGAAAATTATTACGATTTTTTAAATTGATTTTTTTAGAACTACCGCGATCTATTTCAAAATTATAACATTGTATCAAATAGTTGTGTCTTCATTTTATTGAAGAAGGGTGAGAAGCGCAGAAAAACCAAGGGGATCTTCAAGAAATTTCAAACCTTTCATAATATTAAAGTAAGACTTCACGTGTTGGGCCCAACAGCCATACATGCTCTTACATCATTCAATATGTGTTGTCTGCGTGTTAGGTTTGAAATTTCGCCACACGTGAGGGGGCGTGTTGAGAGTGTTTGTGCCACATTGAAATATTAAGGGACCTAGCCTGTGTTTATAAGGAGTTGGGCTACTCCTCCCATTACCAATTGATTTTGAAGTGGAACCTCAACTTCCTTCAGATCTATTATATATAATACACTATATGAACTGATATCTCAAAGTTCTAATCTATTATATCCTTCCACAGCCCAGTTTTGTTTAGCTTCGATGGTCCATCCAAACCCTAAACATAAGCTTCGCGGTAAACATGCTAGTATTACAATTACAATAGAGTAATGTTATAAGTGAGAGCAACTTTATCCAAATTGATCGTGACGAGAGATTTCATAGACTCTTCTATAAAATATTAAAATTGATCCAAGTCGAAGGGAAGATGGAATTCAAAGGAAGAAAGTTAAAATTGAGTCGACCATGGTAATTAGCTGGAAGGCAGGCGTTGGCGATTATTGAAGAATGGAAGCTGATGAGCACCAGATGAAAGGAGACGGAAAGCAGCCGAAGTGATGTATGACGCACACACTTTTGACTCGAAGAAACTTGTTAGAAGCAGCACGTTGGTATTAAACAAAGAAATGTGGTGCAGGCAATTGGCCTTGGAAGAAAAAGGTTTGATTGTAAAAGGAGAAGTAGAGAAGCAATAGCAGTTTAGGAAGTAACAAAATAAAACAAGTTTTCAACTTTCCCGGCCCCCGAATGACCCCAAAAAAAAGGAAAAAAAATTCCAGGTTCAACTTCATATCATTCCAAGGGCTTTTTCTTTGTGGTGGGGGACTTGGTGTACGCCAACTAAAACCTATGTTCCGATATCTTCTTGGTTAGATAGGTCTTCAGCTATATTTAAAGACGGAGCCATGAATTTAAGTGAGAGAAGGCACCTTTAAAAATTCAAACACTTTCTTTTATGACAAATCAACCTAGTTTTTAAGAAATCCCTACTTCTCTATTTTTTTTCTTTATTTTTTGTATGAATAACCTACCACTCTTTTATGATAACAAATACATGCAATTCAAAATAAATTTAGACATAAGAGCATCTCCACCCACAAGGACAAAATCTAGGGCAAGGGCAAGCAAGGGCTGTCACTATTCACGTAAATAGTGTCAGCCTTTGCATTTGTGGTTCCACCCACAAGGGCAAAGTCTAGGGCAAGTCTAAGGCAATTACTATTCATTGTACTTTATTTCCTAATTTTTTATACTTTAAACCATTAATTTTGATAATCTTTTGTAATTAAATTTTCGGATAAGTTTTCACCCTCTAAAATTGTGCCACGTGTCCCATATCAGATACGATTTTCAGATATTGAAAAAAAAATTATAATATCAGATTTCAGACAAAATTTTCACCCTCTAAAATTGTGCCACGTGTCCAATGTCAGATAAGATTTTCAAATATTTTTAAAAATTAATAACACAACGCAATATCTTCATTCGTTGACCACGAGCCTCCGACTTCAATAGAAGATGCCATTCGTTTTTTTTATACAAATGGAAAGTAGTAGAAAAATGTGAGTGGAGAGTAAAAAATATTAGAAGGAGAAGAGTTTGTATGGAGAATTGGTGTGGAAGTGAAAAATGTGAGTGGAGATAAAAAAATATTGGAAGGAGAAAAGTTTGTATGAAGAATTGGTGTGGAATGTTTTAGAAATGTGAGTAAAGAGTAAAAAATATTGGATGGAGAAGAAATTGTATGAAGATTTAGTGTGGAAAGTAAATAAAATGGTTAGGTATTTATAGAGAAAAAATACAGAATTTTTGGGTATTTTAAAAAAAATTCAGAATTTTTTCGATTTTTTTTTCAATTTTTAGCTAAAAACGAGGACCGTGATTTACGGAAAAAGTCATCGGAGAGCTCTTGTCGCGCCACGTGGCAAACACCCGTTGAGCTGTCAATGGGTGACGTCTGGCGTACGCCGACGCCGACGGAAGTCAAATTTTTACCGTTGGCGCGTGTAATTCACGCGCCAACGTAAAAATTGATTACTTGTTGGCGTCGATGACGCCGTGGCTGACGTCATCCAACTCGGCTTCAACCCGGGCAAGACTTGTCCTTGGGCTTCGTCGGGCTGGTGGGACCCACCTCGAAAGGCTACGGCCCTGCTGAGCGCCTCGGGCTCTCTCTGGCGACCCTTCACCCTTTGGGTTGAGCGCTGGAGGTGCTCTAGGAATGAAAGAGAAGCAAAAAAAAAATAGTGGGCATTTAAGAATTCGTGAGAAATCTTATAATATTTTTACAATATCACTACACATATAATTGTCTATACAACAATATTTGAGAGTGGGCCAGTGCCCACCCTAAGCATGGATTGGCTCCGGTAATGGCTATAGTATGATATAGAGAAGAGTTGAAATAATAACAAAGTCAGTCACCTCAATATATAATTTTATGTCTTTTTTTCTTTTTTATACAAGTGATAGTCTAAACTGGCTACAGGGAAGGGGAGTTTCTCACATACACTATCAAGATGTTATAGGAATTTGAACATAAGATCACTGATCTGCAAGTAAATGCTATTTTTACTGGGCTAGACCCCGTTGGTATATTAATTTTGAGTTAGATGTTCTAATTGTATCATCATGCATGCAAAGAAAAATGTTTACTTACCATAGTTTAGTTAGGGACAAATTAGGTATCTCTATGAATCGTACAAATCGACAGTCTTGGTATAACAATTACGATCCTCATAATGAAATTGTCCATTTAGTTGATACATATAAATAATTAAATGATCTCTAATTCAATTGATTTTTGATAAAGATAATCTTAGATGGTGATTTAGAAAATGAATGGTTCCATCGTGTGAAGAATAAAAATTAGTTAATCACAACATGGTGAATAATTAGATGCACCTAAAATTGTGTAACCTTTACACATAAAAATGAGAAAACTTGCGTTTATCGAAACAATGTTCTAGACATCCTCTCTTTCCCTTTATCATCCTTTCGTCGTCGGTGGATTTCATTGCATCATTTCATCTCTATGATATGATCTCTTTCACATTCAACAGAGAGAGAGAGAGAGAGAGAGAGAGAGAGAGAGAGAGAGAGAGAGAGGTTGTGATGCTTTTGGTTTCATTCTTCTGGTTTTCTCATCAACCCAAGTTGACATGTCCCTAGCTCTAGTTGTACAATAATGTCAACTTCGCTTGCAGATTAATGGTCCTCAAATCAATGCCGCTAGTTGTTGGTCAAAAGTTAATACCAAGATAAAAATTAGTGACGCTAAGCTACACATTTTGACAAGAGACATCCAAGCCACGCCCACGTGTTCATTTTCGACAGTGATCTCAATGTCCAACAAGTCTCCAATGCTATACGTCAATGTGGTTTGACCTTAATTCCAATTCCTTACGAGAAAAAATTTGGCGAAAGCGATACATGAAAATCTTCTGGCAAACTAATTCAACTCAAAATAAATACTTTCAAAGAGGAAGGGACATAAACCATATAGAAATTAATATTTGATAGAAAACACACCTTGTATCTTAAGTGGATAATAATAATTATTCATGTATTTGGAGTTTCGTGTTCGAATCTCCCTCTCTTAATATTACTTATATAAGAAAAAGTAGACGTAAGCATTAGTTTAAATATCTATATCAGACGTATTTTGTTTGAATTGTGCTTAAAAGATTCTCTAAAAATATGACGAGGCATAATATATTTATTGATGATTGTCAAGACTTGAACCGAAGCTTTCATTTGGAAGTAACAAATTTAACATGTCGTGTGTACACTTGAAGACCAGAAAAGACATTTGATAGCAACATGTGCTATATTAGACAAGGAAAAAAAGCAGAAAGTGTCATATATCCCCACAATATCTCATACCAAAAATCAAATTATGCCCATAAGTCATAACATTATTAAGCTCTAAATGATAATATAAACTAAGAAAAATGAAACCATTGAAGCCTGCCGCAGACATCACCCTTGTAGAACATAATGTTTGAAAGAAGATGCTTATGCATCCACATACAACTCATGTCCTTGGCGTCTTCGTTTTCTGATTATGTTGGTAAGTAAAGTACTGATTATTTTGGTGTGTATAAGGTCGTGTTTGGAGGCGGCAGCGACAAAAAGATACCTCTAGAAACTCTTGCAATTTTGTATTAACATATTACTACATATGCAACAGTGCAAAATTAAGGCCCAAACTCGGGTTGGGTGGGTTGGGTCAGCCCAATCCATTGATGGGCTTGAGCCAAGTTGTAACCCATTGAATCAGACAAACTGGTTGGTCAGCCCAAAAATAAGCATATATTTTTCGACACATTGAACAAAGAGGAGTCGTTCAGGGTTCAAGGTTTAATGAAATGATCATTGCCTAATACGAAGATCCATATCTGTAGTCCGTATATGGCACTTTCACTACAGAATTTTGTGAATAGAAAGAGGGAAACAAAATCAATGATTTTTGGACAAATAATAGAATCACAGCATATACACCTCTGTCGATCCAGATTGATTTTGAAATTGAAACTTTAACATCATTGGCCAAAAACAATAGTAATTCTCGTACAAACAATAGAACCACAACACCTACATATCTGTCTTTTGAAGATTTTTGTTTTGTTATGTGAGATGAAGGTCCCACACCAAAAGTCTGGCAAATGCCACAAGAGAAAACCAGGGAGGTGATGATTAACAATGGAGCTGTAAAGAAAGTGAGAACAATAGAAAAGAAAAGCAAATCCCAAAAAGTGAAAGACCTTGTGTTGATCATTGATCATTCTTGGGAGGGATGTAGCTCAACCCCAAGACATGTCATCATTGCTGCTCCTTGCTCCTTTTTTTCTTTTTCTTTTTTTCTTTTTCTTTAGCAACAAGAAAAGAAATATAAAGATGCATAGCATAGAAGAGTACACAAGAAGAAGTAGAACAAGTGGGCTTCTTTGCATCACTCCCCTCTAGTTTAGTTCTAATGGCAGCCTCTCCTCAACCCGTCTCTGAAAACCCGATTGATTTTCGTGCCCCACCGCCTTCTCCCATTGCCTCAGGCCGCCGATCATTAGTCACAAACGATGAAGTCCTCACTGAATACCTCGAGCACTCCCTCCAAGTCCCTGACCTCATTTTGCCAGACAAGTTCTTCCCTAAACAAAATTCACTTGAAAATCCCCCCACCATTGATTTGTTAGCATTGAATCTGGATGAGTTTGATGCTAGTCTTTGCAAGGTTGTGGAGTCCATAGCAAGAAACGGGTGTTTTCAGCTGGTGAACCATGGAATTTCAAGTGAGCTTGTGAGCTCTGTGCAGGCTGCAGCCACCGGAATCTTCCAGGTACCGCCAGAGAAGAGGGCGGAGATAACCCGGTTACCGGAGAAGCCATACGGGTTCGAGGAGGTTCATGGTGAGGAGGCTGGCAGTGAACTTAGTGAAGAGTTTGTTTGGTGTAGAGACCAAGGTTTGAAGTTGACAATGGAGAGAATTGCACCAATTGGATATTCAAATTTCAGGTAATTAACAAATAAATGCAATTAATTGGCTTTTGTTTGTTTTTATGAAACCAATTAGGATTACAGCTCCGAACTCCTTGATTTTGCAGTGAGAAACTGGAGACCCTAATGGCAAATATAGAGAAGGTTTCTAGGAAAATCCTACCAAGCTTATGGAAAAATTCTCAAACAAAATTTGTTTATGGAAATGATGATATGGTGCAAGGGAAAGAACTTGGGACAGTCTGTTGCCTGTACAAGCACAGCCAAAATGTTTTAGAAGATGAATGGGACAGCTCTTTAAGATATGATGTGATTAAGATGTTGATTAGAGGAACTGATTATTCTCATGCCTTGTGTTTGCATCTTTGTGATGGTTCTTCAGAGTTCCATGTTTACTCCAAGAAAGGTTGGGTTTCTTTTACCCCAGACAAAAATGCTCTAGTAGTCACCACTGGGGATCAAATACAGGTAAATTAAATTTAACTTTGGTTATTGTTATTTACTGGGACCAAGGGAGACCAGTTAATCTAATAATAAAGCCACCATGATAATTACTTTGCCTCCCCAGATGGCCTATTGCTTTAGTTTCTATTTACAGTGTTTTTAAAGTTGTGTAAAAGTTGCACTAAAGTCATGTTCTCCCTTGCAATGTAGCAGAGGCATATGATGGCTGCAAGCCCACCATCATGGCGATTAGTATCTTCAACCATCATTGCTTTGTATATTTTATATCCAATGCCACCTATGTGGAGATGGTCTAATCATAGGGCGAAAAATGTTTTAATATAAAGTAGAAATATCTTCTCTTATCAAATTATGCGTAATATTATGTTGTTAAATTTTCAATTTAAATTATTTAAATTATTTATTAAGTGAGTGTTTACTTGGAGGGGGGGTTTGCATTGTTAGTCTAGCAACATAAGATGTCAGACTGTCTTGTAAGCGAACATACACCAGACTGTCTCTTAAGCGAATATTACTGTACATGTATGAACTGTTTGCTTTGTTCTCTTGCAGGCATGGAGTGGTGGCCAGTATAAGCATGTGATAGGAAGGCCAATCTTTAAAGGTGAGGAGGACTGCATCTCAATGGCTTTTCTCTATTCTCCTCCAACCTTTATTTCAAACTCCCAAAGCAACAAGGAAAAGACTATATCACTTGGTGAACAAGCTATAATGGCCATATTTTTAACTCTTATCTACCAATTTTTAGTGTACTTCTACAGAAATTTCTGATGTATGTTGTCAATATTTATTGGCAGTTAGTAAGGATTATTATACACATTTGTTCCTCAAAAAATGGACAACATTTTACTCTCCTTTGGTAAAAGGTCTATTTGTGATCTGTTTTCTACTACAAAGCTTTCGACAGTACTATATACATTGTTTTTTTGCCAGTTTTTATTATTCCACCATTTTAGGTGAGACTTGTAACTTGTAAGATACAATATGTTGGATTGTTGTCCATTTTAATAAGTCCAGTCCAGCGCACCTAACAACGGCCAGAACTGTTGTCCATTTTAATTGAAATAGTCCAATCTAGTTCCACCCACCAAACGTGGAAGCCCTGTAAGATCTAATTATGCTTAATCTTCACCAATATAGAGAATTAAATGATGGGATTTAATTCATGCTCGGTTCGGAGGAATTGGACCTACCCACTGCATTGCTAATTGGAACCTATGCGATCGCACACCTATAAATATAATAAGATGAACAAATGAAGAAGATAGGACGTTGAAAGTAACTATCAAAGTCAACGGTCAAAGTCAAGTCAATGGTCAAAGTCATAGTCAACGCATTTGACCAAAACAGTTGACCAAATCCAATTATTTGGACTATAATTTGAACTTAATGGTTAAGTTACAAATTATAATTAAATTATTAATTATAAATTTTGTTTAACGGTGGACTCGGTTTGGGCTTTAAAGTCATTTTGGAGCAAAAGAAAAAATACATAAAGACCTATTAGGCCTAGGAACAAGTATTATATGACAATACAATTCAAGTGAGCCCAAAAGGAGCCCAAACATTACCATGGCCGAAATTCTAAGGTGGGGTTTTTTTGCATCATCTCTTGTGGCCTATATAAGACATATTTTAGCCATTTTCTCTTTAAGGTTTGAAGCCTTCAACTTTGAAGTGGGTTTGGGAGGAGAGAAATGTCCACTATGCCATGCTAGAATCGGCCGCCAAGAGGAGAGGGCTAGCACCTAACCTCCTCTTGGTAATATTTTTTTTATCTTTTACACTACATTTGTGTGTATGAACTAGAGGATATCTACTTTGGTACCTTGTGAAGAATCTATGAAGCAAGCAACAAGGAAGAATGTCTTTATAAAAGTGGAAACTTAGAGACAATCCAAGAGAGCTTCGAGGGTAAGAAAGCTTCATCATTTCCTCCCTTTTCTTTTAGGCACAGATGATATTAGAGCTAGAAAGATACTTGGGAAATTGAATAGCATTGGCTTAATAAGAACTTAAATTCGCTTCTACCTCTTTGATTATTTGATTCATGTATGTTGTAGCCTAAAAGTTAGTGAATTTAAATTTAAATGCACGTTTCCTTCATAATTAACCGTGATAATGTCTTGAATTAGTATTGCTCATGTTTCATGCAAGTTAATTAAGTAAGGGTAATTAAGTATATTTTGGGAAGTAGTTGCTTGTCGGGTCGAGGGTTCTGCTCCGATCTTCAAGTTTCAAAAAGTGCTTTGACGTCCCAAAAGTGTTATTGAGACAATGCACGTGAAGGCTCAAAGGAGTTTGTGCCTACCAGTCTGCTCGGCCGTGAAATCATCTGGCCTTGACTGGTAAGTTTTTACTTTTGCTATTGGGCTGCAGCTTTGGGCCCAATTTGTGACCAGGGTCAAGCCTTGTTTCTTGGGCCGAGCTCGTTGTGCCACGACCTTGGGCTTCTTGAGGTCCATCGGTTTAATTTTAGCTTTGGGTCTGGTTACTTTTGCTTTGAGGCCCAAAATTGGGCTCAATGGGCTTATGCCACGTCATCTCTTCTCGTTTAGTTATGGAAAAAGAAAAACAATTTCCAATTAAAGAAACAAATAGATTTTTAAAGGAAAAAAACCACAACAGAAGACAGGTTTTCAGTTGCTGTGGCAGCTTTCAATTGGCCACTGGATCAAAGAGCCGAAGACATCGTAGCAGCAGTGAACCCAGACTTCTTTCAAAACCTCCCTTGGGAGTTGAGTTGAGACTTACACACAAAAACCCAGAGAAAAAGGTAACTGGCATCACTCTCATCTCACTCTCATTTTACATCAAATTGGAATTTAAAATCTCCAGTTCGACAGAGATGGACATGGAACTTTTTCGTACAAGAAAAAGAGAACCAATGAATTCTCTATCTGTATTCACTCATTCTGAGGTAAAAAAATTTGATCCCTTTTTGTGTTTCCTTCAATTGGTACTGTCAACTACCTGCCTCTGTGATTTCACATCTTAATCTGCAGAAATTTCCTCAGTTTTGCTATAAATTTAGCTGCTGTCATGGGTTTTTTTTTGTTTTCTATAATTGGTTATTTTCTATATGAAGATTGTTGGTGTTGGACTTTTGCTTCTTATGGAAAATTTAGTTTTGTATCATAACACCCTTCTAGGTGCATTTTTTTACTTCTGAATTTTTGGAAATATAATCAGACCAAAAGAAATTATGGGATTTGATGTGAAAGGTTGAGGCTTTCTCTCACACCTGTGTGTGTTTTCGATTGGCTTGTTATGTATATCAGAATGTCACCTTAACATATATATTATATATATATATATATATATATATATGTATACACACACATAAGCTTACATCAAGGTGGGTTGAGGAGAAATGGTTTTCCATGAACAGTTAATTGGGATAAAGGGCATGTGGCTGAAATACTCTTCATACTTTTGGGGTTGGAACAATAACAGGAGAGATTAGTCAAAGAAGTAATCAGTCTAGGGAGCTCGCCTCCATGCATTGACTCTGTAATATTGTCTTTTGAAATTCTGTATTAGATATTGACTATAATTTGCACCTTGACAGATTATGGAAATGGAAAATTTAATTAAGCACCCACGACAACAGTCGCTTAGTCAGGAGTTTTTCCAAGATCTTGCAACGAGTTTCAGGTGAATTCAGTAATGCTAAATAGTAGCCTATAGCCTTAATTAGGTAGGCAGATTTGTTATATTTACTTCTCCAAGGAAAAAACGAAAAGAATAACTTCTTTGAGTTAAATATTCATTGCATACTTCAACACAACAGGGTTTCTTTTATTAAGTTTTTTGCTTTGCTCTGTCTTTTCAGTTGCACTCCAA
Source organism: Prunus mume (assembly GCF_029339155.1). NCBI lineage: Eukaryota > Viridiplantae > Streptophyta > Magnoliopsida > Rosales > Rosaceae > Prunus > Prunus mume. The sequence goes on along the minus strand of NC_142701.1, from coordinate 11,758,548 downwards.
TCCGTGCTGGAAAACCTGATATAACTTGGGAACAGGTTTTTCTTTTAATTTTCCTTTTCCCCTCTTGCATCTAAATCTTCTTGTTTATATTTCAAATGGAGCTTGTTGTAATGCTATCATGTTCTTATTTTGTTATAGGTTCAAAGTTGGTTCCAGAACAAACAAAAAGAGTTGCAAGCCAATAGCAATTCCTCACCTACTGCGCTCGAGTTATTTGTTGATCTTTCAGATTCAAATGTTTCAAGCAATGCAACTGAAAACTCTCAGAAGCCAAAAGGTCATCCTTTTTGTCAGTATGGATGAAGTTGTAGAAAAGATTGTCATGAATGTATTTTACTCAATGATTTTTCCCTGTGATGAAAATTTTAATTTTATCATGCAGTCAGATTTATTTCTATGCTAGCATCAAATTGACATAAATAAAATTTAATGATGCAAATTACTGTTAATTTCTTTACATTCCATATTAGAATATATCAGCTTGGATCCTTTCAAAAACCATTGTAGCATGTTGGTGCTACCTTGGCAGAGAAGGGCAAAGCTTCGCCATTCTTGATGTCCATGACCTAAATGATCAATTTCTGGTGCTGACAGTATTAATAACATCCATAAAGCTTTAACCACTGGCCGTGTAGCAATGGCCTTGGCCATGTGTACATGATGTTATTTCTGGACCAGAAATCATACATTCGCTTATGATGGGTCCTCAGAAGCACAATTATATACTGTTTTTGAAATGCAATAAATTCCATTCCATAACCCAGTTACTATACTTTTGGTCTGATAGGGGCTGTACTTTCTTTCTTGATTGGCTTGGATTCTGCTAGCATGATAATATCTGTGGTCAAATTTACATCTGTTTTGGCTTATATTAATTAGTTGTATGCACTATATTTTTACCTTAGTGTAAAACTTTTCTTGCTGTGTGTCTCCGTCTTATTATCTCTCTGCCTATAGTGCAGCCGTAAATTTTAAGGCACTTTTCCAGGCTTTTGGGGTCATTATTGCTGCTATCTTCTTTAGATGGCAACCATCTGACATAGTTTTCACGGGCAGGTGCTCCTGCAACATTTATTTGGCATGTCTGTCTGTTGTATAGAATGCTTATGCTGTCCTTGTGTGATGATAAATATTGAATTTTACAGTTGTGATACAGGAACTTATTGCTTAACACGTAATCTCAAAATTTTAATCATGCATGTTGGTGGAATTGGGAATCTTCCATCTATCTCTGAGTTCAATAATTAATTTTCTGAAAAATTGACTCGATAACTTTAACTCAGGTAAATGGATCACAGAACTCCACGAGTTAGCATTTGAAGCACGATCAGCAAAAGACGATGCATGGTAAGAATTCATCTATTCAGGGAAAAAAACTTCTTTTTCTTAAGTGCAATAATGTGTTTCTGCATATTAAGTATTTGAAAATTATAATTGATTTTTTATGTTTCATTTGAAACAATTCTTCGTTGGTATGTGGCATGAGTATATTCCCTGTTTATTATAAAAGTAATTTTAGCATATAATGCAATGGCTTCATTTAATATACATTACGCAAATCTTTTCTGTTTTGCGTTAGCTCTCCTGGACCATTTTTCTGGGGGGAAAGGTAAATTATAAACTACAGACAGATCCATAACTTGTGATTGTAGTTCTAATGCAGTGCAATCAAACTCAGGTTCAGAAGAAAATTGCCAAACCTGATTATGCTTGAACTGGAAGAAAAATGAACTGACCTAATTTACTTGTTAGGAAATCAGCCAAAGTAGTTATGTTTTTTGCATTTCGAATAGTTTACTTTCGTCGATTAAAGTATGGAAACTCCTTTATTCTCTAATATATTTTGTTACTTTAAATTAACTCAAGATGTTTTGGGAATTAAATAATTGGAGATAAAATAGAAATTCAATGTGAAAATTTGTACATTGTTTATTATCATTTCAATTCAAATTGCACTAAAGTCATAGCTTAACATTTCTTTGGTTTCCAGGTATGATGTTGCTTCATTCCTCTCTTACAGAGTTGTTAATTCAGGAGAACTTGTAAGATTCGTCCTTTTCGTTATTGTTCATTCTTCTCCATTTGGGTGTAAGCATAGTTCTTAGCTTAGGTCTCTTTTCTAATTAGAGTTCCTTGAGAATAAAGCAGTAAAATATTCCATTATTTCTTGTTCTCTGTGCTTTATTTGCATCATTCACAGTCATGATAATTTTCATTTTCAACCAGGCATTAATTTTTCAAAGACTAGGTTCGATATTCTTGCAAATGTTGTCTCTGCTTGATGACAGATTTTACTATGTTTGTCCGATGTATGAAAAGGAGTTCAATGTTGTTCTATGTGACAGGAAGTTCGGGTGCGATATTCTGGCTTCGGTAGGGAGGATGATGAGTGGGTGAATGTGACAAGAGCAGTGCGTGAGCGGTCTATTCCTTTAGAAGCCTCTGAGTGTCATAAGGTGAAGGTTGGGGACCTAGTGCTAAGCTTCCAGGTAATCTTTTACTTTATTTCTTTGCAATCTGTCCCATAAGCTGTCAATCATGAGTATAGGGGTCCAGAGAAATGGGAACCTCTATAAATTAACATTTGACAGAAGATATCGGAGTTCAAAATATTGCAGAAGGCATACTTTTGATAAGGCAAACCTCTCCGAAGATATATGTACTGTCTTTTCTTTCAGACTTAATACCTTATTTACAGGAAAGGGAACATCAAGCTGTCTACTGTGATGCCCATGTTGTGGATATCCAAAGGGGGCTACACGACGTAACAGGCTGCAAGTGCATCTTTGTTGTTCGATTTGACCATGATAACACCGAGGTAAATCTCTCTGTGTGTGCATGTTTTTGTTCAACTTCATTGTATCTCTCTAATGTTGCCTGATCTGGATTGATGTACTAATATACCAGGAAGAAATTCAGCTGGGGAGGTTATGTATCAGGCCTGCACAAAACACTTCAGCTGTTACTAATACCCAGCAACACGACCTATTTAGAAATAAAGACATGAAATTCTCTTTTCTTTATTGAAATGTAGCACCGGAGATGTTTGTAAATTTTTTGAGAGTTCAATTTTACTTGACGTCAGAATTAGCTACCAAAAAGCAAGTTGGCTTTTCATTTTGTTATAGCTAACAGATGAGAGTTTGTGATCATTTGGGAACTCATCCCAAAACTCTTATAAAAAAAACGATTACAAATGTTCAAATGTATGTTCTGCTTCAAGGGCCTAGCAAACTCAGCTGAATCTTCTTTTGCAATGCAATCCTCCCAATACACCCAGTCCATGTATTATAGAGAGCCCAATACACCCGGCCCTATAGAGAGGCCTTCCCCTTCCATTTCATTCTTGACCAGACAGTGGGACTGCATGTTCATGTTCATGAAATGCACTCTCTCTTTCCCTCGCCATCCCCTCTATATCTGGCTTGCAATTTTGTTTGTCATTTCTGCACTTTATCCTTCTTTCTTTCCTCTGTAAATCAAATCAATTTGCAATCGCCGAACCCCCAACTCAGCCCAAATCCATATAGAGGCCTAAGGAGCAGCTTTCAATGTTGGCCAGACGCGTTTCGGTAAGAGTAGCTTTCCTTGTTTGAAATTGACCAACTGCTTCCAACAGTAAAAGAAGAAATTGACCAACTTCTTCAAACCTAAAGCTAGAGTGGCGGGAGTGCAGCACCTTCTTAAAAAGGATATTTCATTTCGACTAATTTACTAGAACATTGTCTTAATTGATGTTTCATTCAATCTTAGTATGAGTTCATTTATTTCTCTTCTTTTTGTCTTGTAGAAGTTAATATATTCGGGGAAAAAAAAGTTTCAAAGCCCGGTTGTTTTGTTTTGTAGAGCAGATTGTTTCTTCTTGTTTTGTTCCTCATCAAAAGCCTTGCAGTTGAAGTGATTATATATATTACATATAAATACTCCCAAGTTTCAATTTCGCTCACAAAACTAGTCACGTGCCAAAGAACATCACAATATTCCAAACTTGAAGGTAAGCGATCGTTTGACAAGGATGCCAGATTGGTTCGTTCGAGTTGTGGTTAAAAGCATATACGAATATTTCTGACGTGAAGGTCCTTGGAGTAGAAATAGGCAATATGCTCCTTTTTTGCAAGAAAATGAGCTTTTAATTTATCATTGACATCAAGTGACAGTTCCCACACAGAGACGAACAATAGGTTTCCACTAAAAGTTACTATAATTACAATTAACTAGAGCATCTTCAAGTCATCAAAATTTTGTCAATGGTGGGTGTTACGACACCCCAGTCGAGAGAGGGAATCAGAAGAGCTATCAGAGCAAAACCAGATGGTTTATGAAGCATCCCAAACAATTCTCGGCAGCTTAAGAAACTGTTCGTCCATAACACATAGATGCAATATAGAGATTCTTCGCCCACTTCTCCTGTAATACCCGGATTTGAGTTACTCTTACGCCAACATATTGAAAGACGGAAAAGAAAAGGCACTTGACAAAACAAAATGATAAATATATGTTACCTTGACATGTGTACTAGGAAAAGCAGAAGTACGAAGAGTCTCTTGTGTTTCGTCTTGAGGCTTCCTCCTTGGCACACTAAGAACAAATGCAGCCTGATCCCACGTTGCTGCAGTTGCTGTTATACGATATCCAGAGTCCCACCGCCGATGAATACCTTCGCTGGGATAAAGGAAATCTAGTTCAACAACCTGAAAAACAAAATATGGTCTGCCCTGTTAAATAAATAGTTCTGTACAGTTCACTAATTCATTAGGCCAAAATGCTTCTCCAATTACTCACTACCTACTATAAAATCAAAAGTGCTAACCACCATAGGCAATTGGAAAGACAAGTAAGAGAAAGAAATGTGCTTTTTCATCCAAGATTACCTGCTCCGAATAACCTGCACCACGAGACATAACAACTGCCCATCTACTTCCTGAAGTGGCCATTGCAGTAACATAAAAACCCTCCCTCCACTTTTTGTTAATCCACTTGAAAGGAAATGTATCGCTTACTTTGTATGACTGCTGCGTAAATGGTGTACCTGGACCGAACAATTGACATCAGTAACAAATAAAAGAATTCAAAAAATCAAAAAGAAAACACATCCTTTCCAGTTTAAATGTCCATGAAAACCCCAAAACACTATACTAACCCTTGGACATTACTACTAATGAACTCCCATTAGTAGCTCCAGCTATCGCACTGATGTAATAGTTATTCTCCCACTGCTCCATTATCCATTCCTTCAAACACATCCAAAATATTCATGAAACATTACAATCTGAATTAAAGGAATGTTACATACAAACAGTTTATTAAAAGTTAGCAATAAAATAACAAAGTGAACATACAAACTCTCGTAAAAACAAAGTCAGTATGCCAATGAAGACAATCACTTCAGGCTGATTAAAAAGCATATGCATGTACCTTGTGAAGAGAACATGGTGAGAGTTCGTAAACTTGGGAAGTGAAATCAGTGCCTGCATCCATAATTAAGGCCCACAAATCTTGAGAAGAGGCCACACTGCTAATATATAACCCATCCTCATTCCCCTTCTCAATATGCTGAGCAAGCCTTGTATCAGCCACATTATAGTGATACCTATAGAAACATGAGAAGAAACAGTTTAAACAATATGACGACAAGAAGACAACAATTTAACTATAAAAATAGAAAGCAAGATACACAGGGTATATCTATTATATTATCAAGAAGAGAAGTCCCCAAAACCATCACCAAATAAGTAAATGATTCACTGCTTGAGTCATACAAATACCTTTGCTTCATTGGTCTGCGAGCATTATAGACACTAATCCATTGTGTTGCTGGCACACCTATTCGAATCCTCTTCTTTGGTTGTTCATCATCTTCCTCCATTGTCAATCTTCCTCTCTTATGACCAGCCAGATTAATAAGCTTCACAATACATGGAGCATATATTAGATGCACAATCCTTCTTCTAAAAATGTAAGTACATAAACTACTGCTCAAGGGTAAGCATCATCAACAAAAGGAGAGAAGATGATACATACCTTCTGTGCACCCTCTGTGTTTATTGGCCTGATATCAGGATTTGGACCAACAATCCCGTCAAAGAGTGATATATATTTTGCATAATTAGGTTCTTCATCAAACTTCAAGTTCACCACATATTCCACAAACTGTCTAAAAGGCTGTGGAGAGAAGGAACACAATAGCTCTGGAGATGTTGCCATCTTCTTCTTGCAAACAAGAAACCCTTTATTCTCTCCCTGAAAGAACCACCATGCTAAAAGTAAAATAAAAGCAAGGTAGGCAAAACAGAAATTTTTATTTAAGCTAAGAAAGAAAGGGCAAACCTGGTATCCTTGCCAAGGCAGACGACCGCGAAGAAGGAATACAAGGGTGTAAGCTAGAGACTCGAGATCATCTCTCCTACTACCCGTTCTCCCTAAATGAGCATGCACGCTAGCATAACGCACTGTTCCTCTGTCGGACCAAAAAAAGTTCAGAACTAAGTAGCAGAAAGCTTGAACAAGGGAGCATAAAGAAGAGGAAGGCAAAAAGAAAGCAGCATTCAAACTATCCAAGAAAACTAGATAGGAAACCATGCTTATACCTGAAAACATCTGGCCTCTGGTCATATTCTACATGCCGACCAGTTGTAGTTTCTCTCCATCTAGTTGCTGATAAACCCAAAACAAGTTATAATATGATAACTTACTGAGAACCACTATACTACTTAACATTAAGGAAACTGAGATTCACAAAATACCTAGTCCAAGATCAACTAAAAACAACTTTTTCTCGTCAGAAGTCCCAGGTGGGCCAAGCAGAAAATTCTCAGGCTTTACATCCCCATGTACATACCTGAAAATAGATGTGGTAGCATAGCTTAAAAATCATTTTTAATATGGCTTTCAACAAACTGCAAAAACATCTGAAGAACTAATCCTAAACACATTCAATTTAATAAGATAGCCAAAACACAAATACAGTGACTATTCCCCAAAACTACTTCAACTGTCCCAAACAATTTCTAAATCAAAACTCCAAACAGACCATATTGTCCTTACAAGCTTTCTATATAACTAGCTACCTAATGTCTTAATAAACTAAACAATAAAATTGTATGATGTAGAGGAAAAGAGTAAATTGTGCATGCCATGTGCTCTCGTATTGTTGAAAAGCCTAAATATGATATCAAGCTATCAGACAGAAGAATCATAGGCATACTTATTCTTTCACATTAAGACTTCCCACATATAAACTTCTATAAAGAAATCGATCACATAGCCGAAAGGTTTTTTCTGGATATAATAATGTTCCAGACCAAAGTACCAAAGTGAAATGATATGCGAGGGCTAGAGAGAGAGAGAGAGAGAGAGATAAACAACGACAATGATAACAAATCTGCATTGATTTGTAACAAAAAATCTTACCCTCGAAAATGCATCTTCTCCAATATTGATATTGCTTCAATGGCAATGCATGCAACCATTTCAGTGGTCATTCTAAAATTCAGAAGACAACTAAATTATGAAACTGAAAATTCATGAAATCTGTAAGATAATAATTAAACTATTTTCTAAATTAGGAGTCAATTTTGTAACTGAAACTTACGTATGAGAGTTATTATTCCAAACATCCCACAAGCTTGGCCCCAACATATCCATAACCTGCAGCATAAAAGTTTTCAGTCAAAATCAAAAAGCTATTCATGAACTAGCATGTCCTATGACTCCCAAAACATTATAGTATGGCTAACAAGACTCAAAACAAGTAAGCCAAAAAAAGACTGCATACCATGATATAATAGTCGCCTTGCTGGCCTTTAAAGTGTACTTGCGGCACACCATGGCTGCCACCAAGAGTGCTGTACAAGCAACACAAAGTAAATTATGGATACACAAATAAAATTTAAAAACAATACCAAAACATGAGAGATAGAGGCATGCTCACTTGTATACTAGCCACTCAGCTGGTGGTCCATAGTTACACCCTTTACTATTTCTATGCTCAAATTTTAAGGCTACCTAAGATACCAAGGAAAAGAATGTGTAGGTAAGGGAGAGACAAAAGAAAGTAAAAGGTAAAGACAAAGAGAGAACAAAACTCAACAGTCAAATTTAACAAATTGTTGTACCTCTACAGCTCCTGGGCCAGTTCTCTCATTTGTATTCAAAACACGTCGACCAACAAAAACTTGTCCGAAGCCACCCTTACCCAGCTTTCGTTCTAATTTGTAAACAGGGGAACCACCAACATGAACCTGCAGCAACAAACCTAGGAATTAGCATAAAGACATCAATTTATGTCAAGTGATTCAAAAAAAAAAAAAAAAAAAAAACAACTATGGATGTTGTCTCTAGAGGCAGCACTCGTTAGACTAAGCATAGTGGTGCAATTCTCAGATTTATAGTTATAACTACTGCTCGTTATTATTAGTAATAATTGAAACAACAATTATTCAAGAATATATAATGGGATATACCTATAACTAACAGGACACAAGGACTACAGCATGGTGATCATAAAAAATGCGAGTCAATACACAGAAACACATGCTGCTTATACAGTATCCATCAATACATTATGTGATTCTAAGAAATAGCTCATGCAGTACACTTCTAGGTCACAAAATACCTCCATAACTGCATTCCAACTTCAAGCAGTAACTTAATTTGTTTTCACTACTTAATTGTGCTAACGTGATCTAGAAAGAGGTGCCCAGACACCTTCTCAGAGTCAACCAAAGTTTCCAAAAGGGGTTACAGGAGGTAAAGTTCAGGTTTCAATTCTTGCCCATTTAAAGGAAGCGAACAATCAGGCAAAACACCAAAATGCAGTACAAATTAGGGATAAGTCGTCAAAATTATGATCAATAATGTCAACATATAGAACACCACATTGCCTATCTACCAAAACACTTGTTCCCAGAACCATGCTAAATGAATGGCCATGATCTACCAACCAGACCTCTCCATTTCATAAAATGGAGAGAGGATTCTGATCCAAGTATACACTATATAGGCAGAACACAATGCACATTTGCATTTAAGTTGTTAACACAAGCCATAAAATTCACTGCTTACGAAACCTCAAAGCTAAATCAAACAAAAACAAACATGTTCACTCAACCACAGTAACAAACCCCAATGCCCCACAATCCCACTTCCCGCAACATACTATAAATGCACCCAAATTATGCAGATGACCACCAAACGGCATTCATGTTCGATAGGATTCGGTACAGACCAAATCCTTTCGTTACAAATATAAAAAGTAATGTAAACAATAATAAAAATAGAACCTTCTCAGGAAGCGGAGTTGTGCTTCCTTCGTCTTCACCAGCATTTGCCTTATCATTACTCGGAGCGCCACCGGGCCCGCCTCCGCCACTATACTCATCCATTTTCTTCTCTTCCACTTCCTTCTCCTCCTCCTCCTCCTCCTCAACGACTACGTTTTGCTCATCACCCACCGCCACCACCTCCTCTCGTTTGTGCTCCTCTTCTTTCGCCTTATTAGTCTCGTTCCTGTTATTCGGATTACTCGGCACTGCTTCTGCCGCCGCAGCCGCCGCTCTCCTCCGCCTTGTTCTCGTCGCTATCGCCTCTCCAGCGTCGATCGGACTCGGAACCTTCTCCTTTTTCTGCTTATTAGCTGCTGCTCCTCGTCCCCTGCGAACTCCGCCACGCGGTACCGGCATCGTTCATCGTCCGATTATCATGCTCCGTCTTCTCCGCGCCGCCGTTTAAGGCCTCGACTATTGGCTGAGTAATGCGTCGAAAGAATGTGGAGTCTTGGGGTTCAATCGGCAATTCGCGAATCGCTGAGCCCGTGATCGTTGAAGAGAAACTAGGGTTTGGAAGAGATCAGAAAGACTCAGAGGGAGGGCTTCGACTAGTTTCACAGAGAGAGAAAGAGCGAAGACGAAGGCATTGAAAGGTATTAATTTATAATTAAATGTTTTATTCGAAAAATAAAGGAAATAAAGTGAAATTGGGAAAGTTATTTTATTTTATTTTTTTCATGTCGGTGAACTGGGGACGTTGATGAGGAGGGTAATGCACGGTCGGATTTAGGTTTTTTATTTTGTTTATTCAGGGTATTGAAAAGCAATTGTTGTACAAAGACGAAAAAGGGCTTGATGGAATTCTGAATTTCCCAAACTGCCCTAGCCACCTCGCGCGGTGCCTGCAAATAATTGGAATGTTGGAACTTCCATGGATTCATCGTTGACTGATTGAATTCATGATTATTTTGTGCAAAAGGTTACGATTTTTAATATCTCAATTTCAATTTTCAAATGCTTCTAACAAAATTCTTCTAACCAAAAAAAAGAAAAAAAATTGCTTCTAATAAAAGTCAGTTTCATAAAAGCAAAAATAATAATAGTAGTTGAATTGGAGCACAATTTGTCCACGGGTTGAGATTTAGAACCACTTCTCACAAAATTCAAAGTGAACTTATCTCACTGACTGTCAAAAGACCATGTTGCAATGTCCATCGAAGATTCTTTCTACAATCAAACTAATTGAGGTTATTTTGGAAAATATGAGAGAATATGTGTGCATAAGGATCATAGTCGTCACAAACAAAAACGAATCATAATGATTGTAAAATTGAGATATATTTCGGCACAATAGTATTTCTTATAGGTTTTTAGAAGATTATACGTGGAAAAAATCTCATAAGAATTGATAGTCTTTTACTATAGAAAAGTTGTGTTAATATAATTATAAGCAACTTCAATTTGTAATGGTTATTATCTGTACTGAACGTCAAATTTTTTTCAAAGACATGACACGTTGAGAAAGCTATATGATTGTTCTAATTGGCGTGTTTTTCAATTCTTGGAATCTTGAATTCTAAAGATTGAATGATTAATCTAATTGCTTGGTTTGGCCTTCGGTATTGAGCGCGGGGTAACAGATTAGTACTGAGGATGTTGAGTTACAAACAACAAGCCCGTCTAGCTCAGTTGGTAGAGCGCAAGGCTCTTAACCTTGTGGTCGTGGGTTCGAGCCCCACGGTGGGCGATTTCTTCTTTTTACAATTCTTTAGCCCTTTGGTACGGTTCCTTATTATCAGTGGCCCAATTACACCTTTTCTTGGTCTATGAGACATTATGATGCCTTTGGACTTGAACCCTTTTTTGTAGGTTGAAGGTCAATATTTGGCTAATGGCCAAGACACCATCTTCATTTTTTTTTTTCAAATGGTGGTTAATCGACCAAAAAGAAAGACGAATAAATTTTGGATGGCGTTATGTAATGAGGAGCTATGTTCAGGGGCTACAATGAGGATTTAGTCCAATAATAACTTCAGCATTGGATTAGACGGCTATTAAGAACCTCCTCACTATAACCCTCATTCTAACCTCCTAAAAAAAAATAGTTTACCTAAACAAATTGAAGCCTGATTGGTGAAGCATGTATGGGTATGGGTTTATGAACTTTTCTTTTTTGTTTTTTCGGTCTTCAGAATGATATAACTTTTTTGGGTGGGAGTAGAGGAGCAAGTCGGGTGGTTGGGCAGGTTGGGACGTCAAGTCGAAGCTCAAGTAGACATATACCCAATTTGGGTTTGGGCCCAAGGTCAATTGATCAAGAACAAATGAAGTCAACTGAAGCCCAACTTGGGTTAAGCCAGATTGAGCTCAAGTTGCCTAGAATGACTGGGTTGGGCTCAACTTAACAGTTCAGTCCATATGTTTAATTTGCCAAAAATAACCAGAAATACGTAGTCTAATTCGATGTATGCATATGGCCCCGTTGGTGGATTTGGTCTAGATTGGACTGTTTCAATTAATTAGACTAATATGCTAACCGTTGTTTAATAAACTCATAAATGTTTAGTTTCTTAATGAAGATTTACTCGGAATTTGTAGGCCTCGAGTCATTCTTTAGTTTTTCGCTTGGGTGTTAACCCCGTTTCTTCACTCAAAAACTACTTATAAATGTTTGTTTTGGACTTATTAATTCGACAACAGTCCAACATCTTGTGGCTTACATTATCCTCTATGTTTGGTGGGTCAGACTAGATTAGAATATTTCAATTAAATTAGACAAGTGTCATAGCCGTTGTTTGGTATGTTGGGATTATACTTATTAAATTGGATAACCATCCAACATATTGTGTCTTACAAGTCTCATCTAGAAGGTTGTGACTCATAAGGACTCTCTTGGACTGAACTCCAATCCAATGCAAGCAACCAAATGATAAGATTGGATCAGACATGTTTACTTGAAATGAGAGAAGTCTCATGAATCGGAAAAGTAAGGTATTGAGGAGAGAATATACTTGTATGAGATGAACTATTATTTAATATTTCTCAACTTAAATATCTATTATTTGAATTTTGATATTATTTTTTAAAATAGAATATGTATACAATCTTATGTATATGTCTACAAGTTACAGTTATAAGGTTTCGATTGATCGGTATGGGTTGAATGCTAATCTATCAACCCATGCTTATAGCTAGTGCATGCTTTCTCTAACTCACTTATAGCCCATTCAAATTTTGAGTTGAGTTCATGTTGAACTCATCCAAGTTGCACCCCTTTGAAGGGTAAGCATATATCTGGAACAATAATACGAAGGGTTGGGTTATGTTGATAAGTCTCATGATGTTGATTCACATTTTTTCCAATAGCGGTATATTTTATTCTCTTAGAGCATTCATAATAGGCTCCCTAAACCACCTCCTTAGACAAATTAGGGATGAATCGTAAAAAAAAAAAAACTCCAACTATGCTCCCTATCCACCTCCTAAAATATGGAGTCCTCTAGGAGCTCCTAAATATGGGGAGAGTGAAATGACTCCTAGTGGCTCCCTATAATTTAATGCTGCTTTATTTAATGCGTATTTCAAATATTTATTTAATGCTAATTATTTTTATTTTATTTTTTAATAGAGATTGACCAATCAAAAAAGAGTTATAACATTTATGACTCTCCATATTAGGGAGTATGGTTGGAGTTGAAATTTTTTAGAGAGCTCCTAAAATAGCTTTTTTATATTTTTAGCTAAATTTTAGCTAAAAAATAGAGAGCATCATTGTGGATGCTCTTAATCCAGATTCTACATGTCCAAATCTATTATTTTTAGGTATATCTAATTGAATTGAATGGTCATATTTTAATTTGTCAGTGCTGGAGATCGTGCTCCTATTTGCTGAGAAGTCATTTAAATTTTAGGTCGTATGATTTGAAGGCATATAATAAAGTTTTTAGTCCAAAACAGATAAGATAAGATCCAATTAAGGGCCCTAAATATGCACTAGAATATCTGTCTAGCTAGGCCACTTTTCCTTAATAAGAAAGACACAGGAGGATTGATTTAAGCCCCTTTATCCTTTCATATAATATAAATTTTTTCCTATGCGGATGTTTGGATGTAATTATTTCGGTGAAAAAAAGTGGGTTAACACCTCAAAAGCAAACTGTTCGGATGTTATTATCATCCACATATAGAAATCATGTATTTTCTACTACCCCTCCATGTTTACAATGATGTTTGCACAATAATAACGTTTGTATAGGAGACGAACTGTATATATATAAATTTTTTTAAAACAAATTGTTGGATTATTTATCCATAATCCACTCATCCTATCCAATACCATTTTTGAGCTTAAATGGGCTGTACATATCGTACATTCTGCTGGAGCTTGGTTTGGATAATCAAATTGATGGTGTACAGAATTATTGAGGTCAGAGGTATTGAGTTAGGAATTGCCACCTCAAACCCCAACAGCTAGACTTTTGGTGCCCAATACCAGTAGAATTCTCCTAATCTAATTCTGTGGACGAGCACCATATATTTTGGGCAACACAAGTTATGGCTTTGGATGCAAAACAAAACAACTCTCATTCTAAGTGGCCAAAAAGCAAAGCATATGACCTTTAAAGTCTCTCTTCAAGCATGAACAATAATAATTCTGAAGCAAAAGGGAAAAAAAGCAATGCGTACGACAACTTTTCCAGTTGCCCTAAGTTTGCTTCCCAATAATTATTTTTGCAACTCAAAGTAAATTAGCTGCCAATGTAGCACCAAGGTAAAGACTTGCTTTCTCACTAATGCACATGCTAATTGTGAAAGATTAAAAAGCACTACAAAGTTTGTGTTTTTTTTTTTAAACCCACCCCTCCCCCCTTTCTTTTGACATAGCTATACCTTTTTTTCTTTTTTTTTTTTTTTTTTGTTGGGTTTGGTAAAGCTAGCTAGATATGTTGCCTGAATGAGATTGATGGTACTTGTATTTGACATAATCCTTAATTATTTGCATGGAATGCCATGTGTCTCAAAATGCATATGCCAGAAAAAAAAAAAAAAAAAAAAAAACTTCAATGGCAATGAAAAGATCATGGAAGTATATGTTCCTGGCATGATCTAGCTAGAGAGACATCGTTGGTGTGGTCGAGTGAGGTTCAATTATTAGGCACTTCGCCTACCACCCACCAACTCTTTCTTTTGGGTCGTTTTCTAAGCTTGCTTTTTGGAACATTTAAAAATTAAGACACTCAAATTTATATAAATCACACACTCAACCTAATATATATGAACGTTAACGTTAAAACATCTTTTTTAAACTTTTGGGTTGCAAAGTTGCAACACAGTTCAACTTGTCATGGACATGCAACTATGTTCATCATCCATGTATTCAATTGAATGTATCACATGTGTATTAAGGATCGATGGTCTTAATAGAGTATTATGTTGTTACAAGTATCTCGTATTTGAGTTGTGTTATTTTTAGTATTCATATCGAGTACTAATTAATAACTAATTTTTAAACTCAAAATGATGAATTTTAGACTTTCTATATACATAACACAATCACCCGATATTACATCTATAACAAAAGTTTTTCCTTATTCACTTGAGTTATTTAATTAAAATTTTCACTAACTTGGTCAATGGTGTAGCTAGGAATTCTCTAAGGAGGGTCAACATTATTAGCCTACGAAAATCGTGAATAGTAACATAATATTTTTTTTAGTTGTCTCTTTTAATTGTTATCTTCCAAAATCATAACTCGTATCGCTCAATAAATTACAAAGAAATTATTTGACATGAATCAAATCATAAAGCATTGCTCAAAAGAGAACTGAATAGCTATTGAGAGATTTACTTGATTGATGGCTGATTCAATAATAAAAACTGTAAGAAAACTCAATAAATGAAAGAATAGAAAGATTGAAGTTAAAAAGGAAAAATGGAGTAAAGATAATTATAGGAAAAACTATAGAAGTAAAGAACAACAATTAACTAGAATTAGAAAGTTAGAAGGGTCATCTATAAAAGAAACCCAAGAAAATCAAATATAACACATAACAAATGCATTTGTTGCATGAATTGGAGGAGGGTCAACTGACCCTTGTGGGCCTAAGCTGGCTTCGCCATTGAACTTGGTAAGAGCCTTGTAGCTCAAGTAATTAGAGCACTTCCACCCATTTGCCATGGCAAGGGTTGTTACTATTCACATAACTAGTGGCAGCCCTTATAAAAGGCTTGTGGTGTTTCTATCCATTGTCATGGCACTCAAAGGCAACCACTATTCATATGAGATATAATGAGAGGAATTTGTGTAAAGTTTTGGTGTGGTAAGTGAAGAATATGACCAAATTTTTTTATTTTTTTTTTAAATCTGAAATTTTTAGTATTTTTTTTAGATTTTTTTTTTCGTTGCTAACGTCATCGCTGAAGTTAGCAAACCTATACAACAACCCAGCTGTTTTTGCCTTGGACTGCCCAAACTTGTGGAGCCCACCAGCTACCCGAGCTGCATTTGCTGGAACCTCTGCACAGGGCTTGGACCCCTTCCTGCTGGGCCACATTGGAAGTGCTCTTATAAGCATTTATTCATGCACCCGAGATTCTATGTTTGATTCCCTCCTCCCCCAATATCACTTCTATCTAAAAAATTCACTAACCTGAAAAAACTAATTACTTAATCATACCGTGTTTGAGTTGACACGCATCTTTTATAATAATAAATATAAAAACCAAAACATCTCTCCTTACATCATCCTCTTCGCTTTTCTTTCTCTACCTTTTAAAACAAGGGATCACGGAAGACATTGTACCAATACCAAACAAATCAATTTCCATTCTAGTACTTTTTATTTTAGAGTTAGATCAGTGCAAGCTTTTGAACAACTTTCATGCACATATATGTGGATCTGTGTATGCATAAACGTCCAAAAATGATATGCGTGTAGGCATTTTGATGTTGCACTCACAAATGTAATTAGAGGATGCATGCTTTGTATTATTGTAAGACCCTCTTTTTGTGAGTGGGGGAAATGGAGAAAGGTTGGCATGAAAGAAATTGAACTTTTTTTTGGAGCCGTATAATTTTGCCACTTTCAAGTTCCCCCACCTTTAAAGCAAGGCTTTTTGCTCATAGTTTTCAATTTGAAGTCAATTTTAATATCTTGCACATGCACATTGTTTTGTCCCAAAACCATAGTATATACCAATTTTCTACTATTTTTTCCTTCTTTCAGTAACAAAAGGTTATCTTTGAGTAATGCTCTGTACACATCAACCTTTTTCACTAAATTTTACTCTCCAAGTAATGTGTTAGTGTGTCGTTTATTTAAATCTGAATTCACTCTGAACTTCGTTTATTCTTAACGAATAAAGACTCTGACATGTATACAAACACATCATTTACTTGCGAGCTTTAGTACAAAAGAAAAGCAAAATAACACTTCCATCACAACAATACACTTCCTCTCTTGTCCTTGGACAGCCTTGGAAGAGTGTTTTAGTGCTACAAACGATGAACGTATAATTTGATGGGCCCATGCATCTAAAATTTGGTTACATAGAAAAAGGTGTGTGATCCTGACTAGTCAACTACTTCGAAGTATGAAATGTCAAATATGTCTAACAAAAATACAGACGAAAAGCATGTCAGTATCAGATCAGGTATATATATATATATATTTATATATACACACATTATACATATCAAATATAAAACGAAAAAGAGTCCAATAATTGAACCCAAAATCCACAGCTAAATTTGAAAGAATCTTTAGTTTTCGACCCACACAATCTAAGCTGCAACATAAGCGCCTTAAAATTAGGAGTTTGGCAATTAATCACCTCAATTATGAGATTATTCTAACCGCGTTTATTTGAACTTGCATAAATATTGGTTCTTACTTTTCTAACTTATCTAATACAAGAAGAAACTCAAATTGTCGTTCATGAGATTTGAATTCAACATATTTCCGAGTGCGGCCAAACCAAATCAATACGAGTTATAAAGTTAATTAGAAAGTAAAATATTGGCGCAAGCAAGCTGACAAGAACTGAGTTGCATGAGCGCCCCCCTCCCCACAAACAAAAAACTTGGCACAAAATATCTCACATATGAGAGAGACGGTGGAATGGCAAAAGAGAAACAAGGGCGGCCTTGATAAAAGTTTTATGAGTGTGAAAAGTGGAGACTGAATTTTACTTTTTCTTTGTACTGTGAATACTTTGGGTGATATTTTAATACGTTTTATCAAATTCTACAAGTCAATTCCATTATATTTATCGCACCCTAAGATATTAATTTAACATCAGGAGTGCATGTAAAACCAAAAGTAACGTCTTGATTTCACTTGTTTGTCGCTCTAAATGAATCAAACTAAGAGCATGGAGACCAATTAAGTTTACTGACAAATATCCGGTTTAGGGCACAACAAGGAATGTTTGTTGAACTGGAAAAATGTTAGAGAGAGAAAATATTAGTGATTAGAAATTAAGGGTGGGTATTTTCAGATTTTTAGAGAATAGACGACCCGAATTTGATCTATTTAATTAATAATAGTCATATTTATTTATCAGTATTCATGTCCTGTTCAGGAATGAAACTTGAAAAAATCAATGAATATAATGTACAAAATCTCTAGCCACCGGCCCACCACCATCACAACCCAACCTGACCATCCACACACCGCCATGCCTATAATTTAAGTGGATTATTGTATTAGATATACTCTCATAGATCATGAACTCGAAACTTAAATATAAGAATCTCTAGCCACGGGATCTAGTTTAGTAGAAAATGACATTGACTTGCAAGTAAGCAGTCTCATATTTGAACCTCCATGACAATGTGGTAGTGTGTGTATGAGAAATCGTTCTCTTCTTGTAGTTTAGATTATCGCTTGTATTAAAATATATATATATATATATATGTATAAGAATCCCTTTTTTTCTCAAACTAAATTTATTACATACAATTTGAATAAAATGCAAAATCCTCTTAACTCAGCAGCTACCAAAGTTTTTTTGTTCTGTTTTGAGAACAAGCATAAATTCATTATAACATGGACACAAGATATTAATAGTAAGGACACATCCCAAACGGAGTTTCTTGCATACAATAATCTGGAAAAATTAAATCCAGCAAGAAAATGTGAAAGACAGAAAAAATCAAGCCTAGTTCACTCATAGTTGATCAGAAGACTCATTGCAGCACCAGTACTCCAAAGAGATCATGAAAGACCAACAAATTCTACACTAACAAGAAACCAAAAGCACCCCAAAGGGCTTTACATATAAATGTGAGAAATATATGGAATTCATATGGTACCATAAAAAACCTAAATAAAAAGATTTTTCTTGCCAATATCATGTTTAGTTTGATGTTTCGGGTTGAGAGAAAGTATCTCTCTCTTCTCTTAATAACTAAGTCTAGCAGGTGTTCAATTAACCTTTATTTAAATAACAAAGGAGTTGTTTTCACTAAATAATCCTTGATATAATTCTTTATCTACAAGTTTGATTTTACACGTGAAGCATGTCAATCTTGACCAGCGGTGAGTTCAAAAGGTGACATCTGTCTAGCAATATGCCTGGATTTCTTATTTTCACCTAACATATTACTTGAAGTTTTTGGCTTTATGAGATGAGAGCTTAGATTGATGACACCTTTCACATTAAAAATATGGAAATTATAAAGTTAAAGCGACTTGCAATTCATTAGCAACTTCTGCCCACAGTGCTTGGCCAAAACAAACATCTTTGCCCGCAAGAAATAACAACATATAAATGCATCTCGCTTTCACATATCTACCATTGGGATCGAATGAACATTAATTTTTGGAGTTAAACCACAAATTAATTATACTATTGTTTGCATTGGCCTTTTGTCGGCTCAAAGCTTTGGATTGGAGTGGTAACTTTGGTTCTATGTGCGATTCTTCAAGACAATAATGCATGCCCATCTCTTTAATATATGGGATGGCTGGAGACATAGTTTTTAAGATTGTAAGGTTTAGGGCTTATGCCAGTTGGGTCCAGCCCAGTTGGAAAGCGCTTTGACTTGCAAACCAATGATCTTATATTCGAACTTCCATCCCTCTTGTAGTTTAGACAATCGCTTGTATTTTTTTTAAAAAAATTAGGGCTTATATTAAAGAGAAATAAATAAAGCTTTGATACGACATTTCTTTGTCTTTTAAAAAAAACTCAAAGGTTTTGAACTTAGCTATAAAAATGAAAATAAAAACCCTTTGAGATGTGCCCCTGAGTAGCTCAGGTGACATTAGGCGAGGTAGGGGAAATGGTAGGTTCTAAATCCATACGACGCTAATTACTATAACCATTAGAGGGCAACCCATAGAGTTAATTAATCTCTCTGTCATGTATACCTAATCCATCTGTGTCAAACTAACATCCAAAGTTAACCTTGTTTTAGAATTTAAATCTTAATTAAAACTGACACAATCTTCTTAACTTTATAATTACTGGGTTACTAAACAAATCAATCATTGATCAAGTTTGATGCACCTTTCATGTGCTGGAACAGGATTTATTTTTGGAATTTCACCCATGTTTTGAACTTTTTCTCTGTTGGTGTGGTCATTATCAGCGGCTTCATAGCAGGTCCTAGCTGTCTGGTAAAGACGTATCTTCTTTACGAAACCCTCAGATCAATATATAGTGCTGCGTTTCTTTTCATTTGTAATTTGAGTGTATGACTATGTATACAATCTTCAAAAAAGCAGCTAGTTTTCTTATAAAACTTGATAAAAACAAAGGAAAAAAGAGAGAGAAAAGAAAAAGTATATAAATAAATAAAAAGGTGACTAATTTTTTTAGGGGGAGGAGGGGCCAGCGTTTTGCTAGTACTATATTGGTTTTCCCTTTAACATAGTGGAATCACATCAGGATGTAGTGGAAGTGGTACTGTAGCTGTAAAAGCCACTCTCAGCTTTTGAATTTTCATCTAATTTAATTTAATTTATAGAATAATCAACTCTCTCTCTCTCTCTCTCTCTCTCTCTCTCTCTCTCATGGCCCCAATCTGGTCCTTGTAAATTGGAGCGCATGCATATGAGTATGACTTGCAAACTAAGGTTCAAATGATTAGCAGTGTTCAGACTTTCCAACCTGGCTTTGAAATTACAAACCCCATAAGAAATTATATATAAATTATGCAGGAAATTAGAATATTATGCATGCATGCATTAATTTGATTTTCAATAGGTAGGAAATTTAAAGTTAAAAATTAAGAAATAAGATTAAACAAACTAAAACTTTCTCCCCAGGGTTCCTGCAAGCTTTGCTGTACGAACTGGTACCTTGAGAGATGATGAATATACTGTATCTTTGTTTTTGTAATTTTTAATTCCAAATATATACCGGGAATCTGTTTATGACTTTTTTTTAAAAATTAAATTAAATTAAATTTAAAATTTTTTAAAAAACAAATGCAAAGTTAATATTAATAAAAGAAATAGAAAAGCCATGAGGCTAAAAGCCTGAAAATTTGGATTGACCAACTTCTGTTTTGGTTTTGATAATGCAGTGTTTTCAAGAACATAGAAATCAATTAAGGACTTGAAATTGAAATTATGAAAAACAACTGCAGGTTGACACAAATTAATTAAGCTAAGCTAATTCTCTTAATTTTATTGTTTATCAATCACCCAACAACAACAACAACGATATAGGCGAGGCGGACTCAAATGACTCAAATTAAACATAAACTGCGCTGCTCATCACATAAATATCTTCAACGGATAATTATATGCATGACCCCAAACTGATCAGTCCTGCATTCTATTCTGCTGCCACAAATTCTTGTAGAACTTCTCTATAAACTCCTCCGCTGCTTTGTCCACGCGGCTGTCCTCGTCCGCCTCCCTCAACGGAAACGGAGAGTCCGTTATCCTCAGCTGGCGGACCATGGGGCTCTTCCCGAACCCGGGAAGCGGTGATGCTGCCACCGAAGCCGCCGCCTCCGTAGCCATCACTTCGTTATTCAACAAATCCAGCACCGCCTTCACGGCGCCAGCGGCAGCCACCTCGTCATCCTGAGTGGGCGGCGCGTGAGCACACGCGAAGAAGTTGTGGTGGTGGCTCTGGTGGCGGCGCTTGCCCATGAGGTGGAAGGTGTAGTTGGGGGTGTTGCTGCAGCTGAACTCGTACTCCCGAGGGGCGGCGGAGGAGGCGGCGCTGCAGTGGTGGGAGTGGCTTTGGCTGTGGTGGTGGTGGAACATGAGGTTGCTTAGGGCTTTGCTGGCGAGCTTGCCACGCTTCATCATCATGTTGAGGTCGAGGAGGAGCTTTCGCTTTGAAATGCCCTTTCTTAACATGAAGAAAGCTACACGTACTAAGCTCCATATTTTCTTGGCCATTACCGGTAGATTATTTTGTTCCATTTTCAAGGCTTTAATTCTATTTTCTTAAATGTTTTGAGAGAGAGAGAGAGAGAGAGAGAGAGAGAGAGAGAGAGAGATATTATTAGAGAGAGTTGTTGGGTACGAGTTCTAAAAGAAGGGTCGGAGGGGGTATTTAAAGGGTGGATACGGAGGTGGGGGAAGAGAAGAGAAGAGAGTTGGGTTTGTATGATTTCTTATTCGGAATTTTTTTATTATTATTTGTTTTATGGTCTGAAAAGTAGGGTTTGTATTTCAAATGTGCACTAGCTAGAATGACTTTGTTGTTGTGGAGTGGATGTACTGATTTCTTGTGTTGCTTTTTTGGTTGAATAATTTTTAGTGCTACTTTTCTTAGGGATGTATCTATGCACATTTTGGCTTTACTTTGTTTGTTTATTTAATTTCACTTATTTTTTTAAATGATCAATCCGTACACAGTTTCATATGCATGTACAAACGTTTAGAAAAAAAATATAAAAAAAGACGGAGAGGGAGATTTGAATTTGGGATAACTTTCAATATTAAGAAGAAAATATAATCTCATTTAGTAAATATATATTTGCATGTGTGTATATAGAACTTTTATATACTTGAGAAATAGGTGATTCGAACTTGAGATATCTTCAAACATTGAGAATAGAATTACCATTAAATTAATAATTAGTTGGTTGGTATAGTTAGTTTAGTTTAGTGTTAGTCTTGAACTTCAAGGTTAATTATAATTTTATCATATAAAAAATCATAGGTTTTACATTATATTATATAACTTTTTAATTAGTAGTGCAAAAATAATTAACTTGCATTTTAAACGTAGGAAAACTAGGTTCATTGTTCCAGCCCAATAGCCCCCTAATGTAAACAAAGTTGCTTATCAATGGAAAGTTCTAAAGAGACCCCAACGTTTGTTATGAACACCCAACTATAATCCTCATTCTAGGCCAGTAAAGTGGGCCGGGCCAAAAGTTTGTTAAGGCTCGTTACTCCATTAAAGTTCACCACTCTTTTTGGGCCTCTCACCCTCTGATGCCATTTGGGTTTGGAAATTGGATGCTAATCGGGTTCTTGGCAATACAGTTGGGAAAGGAATGGCATTGCTTCGTGGCCCAAAATTCACCCTACTAGGAGGACGATAAATTATTGTATGGCCCTGGAAAACGGTCATGTGGTATAACTCGTTAATGTACATTAAGGTTTTGATAATTGAAGTTAAGAAAAGTTAACAGAAAATAAAACAAAAAACAAAAATTAATCTGGAAAATGGATAGAAATGTGGGTATTATATATCTTTGTTGTATTTAATAATAGATAATAAATTTTTTAGGCTAACATATAAATATGGTAGAAGAACGAAAGAATGCTACTAACCAAACTGCCATTAGGAGCTTAGATATACAGAAAGCAAGGTATGCATAATAGTCTCATATTTTTATTCTTTTATAATATTAGTAAGTGATTGTACAAGTTTATTAAAGAGAAATATAGAGTAAGAGTAGAATAGGAAAGAGAAATAACAAAATTAATTTAAAAAAAAATTAAAAAGTAAAAGAGAGCATAAGTGAGAAAAAGAAAGAGGAAAATCACCTCCCAATAAAATTTATTGTATGCACGCATAGTGAATCACATGATGATTGTGTCCCATCCAATCTGGTCTATTTATGTCAATATGGTGTGCGCGGAACATGGGTGTACAAATACAAGCCTACTCAGCTAGGGGTTTTTATGTAGCCAGAATTCAGCTTTTCTTCTACTTGTTTTGTTTTAACATTATTTGGCTTTTCATGAGCTTTGGATAACAAATCTGTCGTCAAATGATCATTTAGTTTAACGGCACTCTATTTTCCTTTATTTTTTATTGAAATAGATTTTGAGTTCAAATTTTAAATACCATTGTGAGTTGTGACTAAAAGGAAAAACATTACAAGTTCGTCTGTTATTTTTATATTTGAGTTTAACATTGAACCGTAGAACTCCTAGATTGATAACAGCCAAGAAAATCAAAACTAAACAATATTAAGACCAAACAGAGAAACTAATTTCTTAATTATTGTCGTCTGTCAATGAAATCCACAGATTTAAAGCACCCTTTTTCGTACAAGATAAATGTGAGTTACAATGACTGCTTTTTCCATTGATTAATAAATTAGCCTTTTGTCATACCATAGCCTCACCAACCTCTCTCTCTCTCTCTCCTCCACACACACAGATATAAGAGTTCATGTATGTATGTATACGGTATGATTGACTTATAACTGCTCGTGAAGTAAGAGTTGTGGTTGTGGAGAGGGAGAGGGAGAGAGAGAGAGAGGCAACATGTGAGGCAGGCAGTGCTTTTCTTTCATTTTGGGCTAGGTGCTAGTAGAGAGAGTTTGGACCACGATCGCTGTATATATGGTTAATGGTTTGAGTAGGAGCACACGTGAATCTGCAACTTGTGACCTTTTATAGGGACAAATTAATTATTGTTGAAAGCAAAACACATTGTTTTCAAGCTGCAAAGTTACATTTTCCTTCTTTTAGTCACTTCATGTAAAGCGACATCTTACTTCTTCTTTTTCAGACAAATAACATGTAACGTTAAATTATGGAAGTCATCAACGGTGATCTAAAATCAATTGATTCTTTTTTACACTTTGTTTGGCTAAACTATTGTACAAGTTTTCACTTTCATGGATACAACTAGTCTCTACATGAATAAATATTGAAACTAACATTCTTTTCTCGAGAGTTTTAAGTGTGTCAGTCTTAGAGTATAATTGATAAATAGATATGTAGATTATAACATAAGTGAATTGGTAACATCACTTGGTGGTATGACCGTAAAAATTACTCCAATGAAAAATGATTTGATTATCATATATATTAACCTATGGCATTCCCTGCTGATTAAATTAAGCTTTTGATCTTAATTGAGACTTTCAGTATCCATATTAACCAAGCATAGAGTCTAGGTATAGGATGTGCCACAGCTTCTTTATGTTTTATTCGTCAAAAGAAAAACGAATATGCGATCTTTTTATGAAGCCAAAACATCCTCCTCCACATGATCAAGAGCAGAGGAAAAAAAAAATTAGAAACCCATAAAAAGTTCTTTAGCAAGTTTCAGCTAGGCATTTATTTCAGACCTAGAAAAGCGAAAACAGCTTTCCTTTTCTTTCAAAACTTTCTTGAAAAATCTAGCATCGTCACGAGAACTATTCACACTTAGATTGATAAGTGACATATGAATTAACAAGATCCATAAAAATAACAATGGCCTTAGATTCCCAGTAATGACCAAACTGACTACTATAAATAGGCTACTAGACTTCCTTGTCTACCAACATGTGACAATCGTCTAAGTTCTTTGGCCAAATTAACTTCCCACTGCCAAATTCAAGATCACTCAATCCACTTAGCTTGAGTCCTACGTTAGGGTTGGCATCAAAATTTTCTTACATGGCACCTAATGGAGAGACTATTGTTGGCTCTAACTACTCTAGGACCAACAACTTCTCCAAGTCCAAGCCACCAAGGCTCTCATTCTCATCCGATAGCCTTAAAAGAACTGTATCCGATATCTCATATGAGCTAAGCAAAGAAGCTGTTGATCAAGATTTGAAATCCCTCCCACCAATTTCAGAGGTTGAAGATGCGAAGTGTGAGTGTTGTGGCATGAGCGAAGAATGCACGCCGGAGTACATAGATCGAGTGAGAGATAAATTCTTGGGGAAGTGGATATGCGGGTTATGCACTGAAGCAGTGAAAGAGGAGTTGGAGAAAAATGGAGGAGATAAAGAAGAGGCCTTGAATGCACATATAAGTGCATGTGTTAGGTTTAACAAGTACAGTAGGCCTTATCCAGTTTTGTTTCAAGCTGAGGCCATGAGGGAGATGTTGAAGAAGAGCAAAATGGAAGGGAGAGGTATGAGGGCCAAGTCGATTAGCCCGAGGGACAAAGGAGGGGCAAAGGGAAAGGGAGGGATTACTCGGAGTTCGAGTTGCATTCCGGCGATTACGAGGGAAATGAATGATCTCTCCATGGCTTGAACAGCTGCTATAATTAATTAAAAGGCTAGTTGCCATACATCTATCTGATCATGATCTCTAGGGGGCATGGTTTTGTATTTGTCAACCTCTCCCCTTTTTCTATGCTGATTATTTACTAGTATAACTAGCTCCCACTCTATAAATTAACCTTCTTAAATCCCTCTTAGGTTTCTCTTCTAATGGTCTTATTGATTCACAACAAAATTACCCTATGCACAGGTGATGGATCGACCTTTTTCCTTCTGGGTTTTTCGGGTTAGTCCAAACTCTCCTAGCTATCCCTGTTTATGTACTCTAGGGTTTTTTCAATGTCTACTTGATTCTCTCCTCCACCCCTTCTTTTTCTTTTGTGTTTCCTACTGATTATGTTAACGTGTTGAACCAGCACAAACTGTCACCCTATATACGTGGTTTATGGGGTTAAACAAATGCTCCTTCATTGCCCTTTCATCCTAAGGGTTTCGTTTTTTATTTCCTTTCTCTTTTCCTCTTTAGTCCCCTTGCTCATGTGCATCGTAGCTATTTGTCTGACTTGAGAAGGCTTAGTTGTAAGTTTCTGTATGTGAAGAGCTCCTATGATATGGATCCTCACTTTGACTCCTATCTCAAGCCTCTCTATGTAATTTTCATCAAGCTATATGTATCGAAATCATGTATTTTAATAATAGTGTTGTTTGTTATATATTTCCTCTCTAGTCGATGAAACTAGAAACAATAATGTTGTGAACTCAATCCTGGCAAAGCAATCAAATTAATTCAGGTAGAAACGCACTCACCTAACTAATTTAAAGCGCTTTGCAAAAACAAAAAACGAAAAACAAAATGAATTTAAAACGATTTTTTTGTTGTTGTCAAAGTTAGGAAGGGAGAAGGGGGGGCTTCTTACAAACACTATCAAAGCGTCATGTGATTTTGAACACAAGACTCGATTGGTTTTCTCACATGCACTGCCAAAAGAGTAAGTAAAATAAACAACCCTAATTCAACTTTCTTCCTTTTTGGTGAAAATAGGGCCAATGCCTTCCTCGGAAGCTTAATTAGGGTTGGGCATTGGCCCTATTTGGTGAAATGACTTCCTCAGAAGCTTAATCAGAGTGGCGACGATTCAGTGAATGTTGACCTTCATAGAAGAAGAAAATGATTTTAGAATTCGAACCTTTCCCATATGAGAAAGATGGAAACAAAGGTGAGAAAGAAAAAAGAACGGTTGAGTTTTAGAGCTTGATTCTACCAAAAAAAGGTGGAGTTCTATAGTGCAGCGTCTTAATCCCATTGCTTCAAGCTGGTTTTGTATGTGAGGTGTTTCATTGATCAGTTGCATGTGCAAGTGCAACTCCTTTTTCCAACATAAGGGTAAATGCTTAAAAAGCACCAGAGTAACTTGTGCTACAGAATAGTTTAGACAAGCAATGTATTTTTCAAATGATATACCTTAAACTTGATTATGTTTAAACATTCTTACAATTTCTGAAAAACATTTTAAACCAGCAAACACTTCAAATCCAACATACATTATAGACTAATGGAACTCAAGATGCTTTTTATAAGAGAGAACTCATGATATCCGATCCTCATAAATAAATGATTTCGGTGCAATTAGGGCTCTCCCAACGTAGTTTTGTTTTGCCATGCAATCTTTTCATCCGAAACCACCCGAAAAAGATAAAAACTGGAAAACAAAGGGATAGAAACAAGGCATTTAAAGAGTACAGCAAGAACAAGCTAACACAATATCAGTCTTAACATCCATAGTATTTATCACAGCAAAACATAGATAAGAGAGTTTTAAGCATAAAAGGTTTCCAAGTCTCCTCTATTCAACCCTATTATAACCCCCCCCTAGTCTTAGTGACCCGGTCCCGATATCAGACGAAAGACCAGTTTACAAATAGAAAACACATGCAGTGAGCTGTCTCCTCTTCATTCAACACTTTCCAAGCGACTGCTCTCTCATACGACACCGGTCGCCCCATGCTGGAAAGGCATATGCCACCTTGAAGGCAAGCAAAACCCTACAAAATTATAGAACAGACATATCAAAATCAAAGCTTACAACTCCATTGAGTGAATTGTGTTTAGCAATTCTTTACACGGAGACCTTTCACGACTCTGATGTTAAACTAGCTCTCCTTTTGCGCGTTAGTTTAAAATGAAATTGGAAAAACTACAGAATTCGGAAAGGGTCAACTAGACCTGTTGCATTATTTGCGGGAATTCTGAGCAGAGAGTCTTCCGTCCATGGTCATCAAATATCTTTTCCAGAGTTATGTCTTGCAGTGCAACCAAGGTGGTCTCTAGCATGTCGAGCCCTGCCTGGTTTGCAAAGGTAAAAACTGGCAATGCCTGCATAAATGGAGTTCAATATTAAATTGCTTCAAATAAGTAGGTATGAGAGGAAAGCAAAGTGTTGTATTGGCGCTTTTTCGGGTCGTAAGTGTAATATGCTCACCTTCAGAGAGCAGCACATAATTGCATCTGAGTGATGCCACAAGGATTTGAGGATAGATTCACCTCCTTCATTGGAGGATTTGAGCAGCTCCACACCCAAATAGCACCTGCAATATCAATAGTATTAGTATATTATGAGATGGCTAAGAAATTGACCTATATTATGAGATGGCCTCATTAATCAAACTTTATGATTAAAACACTTTTAGCATTGCAACTGAAGAAATAATATGTAGCAATATGGTGCGAGTGTGTAGCCAAAAACTCATTTTCAATTGTCCCACAGTGCTCCATGTATCTCAGGCAACATTTTGACATGTCTCAATCAACATTAATATAATCCCTTCCCCCTCAACCCAACCTAAAAAACGTAGGGGTAGAGAGAGAGGTATACAACACCTGTAACTGTTGCAGATCCAACGAGCAAGCGTTTGGGCTTCAGGAGTACCAAGTGGTGACCGAAGACCAGCATGTGAACTTAAATGTGAAGGAGATAGTGCTAATGCCACCCTCTGAACTGAAGATATGATGCTGCGAACATATTGCCGGGCCATGGATGCTACATGTTCTTGCATGTGGCTCTCGCATGCAAATTCAAATGCTATAGTCATCACAGATCTCACACAACCAGTATTTGCAGAAAATTCACTCGATGCTTTATTTCCAGTTGGTCCAATTTCAAGAGCAGAAGCAAGGTCCAAGGTGCGGTTTGGACTGGAGGCTTCCTGAAACATTTTCCAGAGCACTAGCTAATAAGAATTTCCATTGAAAAACTAGTGACATATGGATTGTGACAGATAATATCAATTTAGATACAGTTCACAGGCTAACCTTCCCATAATCAAGAGGAATGATGCGAAAACCAGAAGGCAGAAGAGGTGCATCATCAGCAAAGGAAGCATCAATCGGAGCAAATATGAGTTCAGCACAGGAACCCACAGCATTTTCGTCCATTCCACTGCATAGCTATTAAAAAACCAGACATGGAATTTAAGTGGGAGAACAAATTTCATTAGACAAAAAAACAACTAAATAGAAGATTGGGAAAAAAATTGAATAGGAACACGATATTGTGTCTCTTATCCATATCACTTGTCTCTCCATGTTTTCTGTTATCCACTTAGTAATTTCACAACACAATATCTCATACTCTTAGGCCTTTTCTTTCACAAAAAACTTGACCACATATTCACAGGATATCTGAAATGCGTCACATATATTTTAGAGCAAAAATAAAGGTAAAAAAACAAATCGTAAACAAGAAACATGATGCTGAACTCTAATTTGAATTAGCATGATGCTGAGCACTCCAAATTTGCACTTGAACAGGTTACGAGCTTGAGCTAAAACATGAAATGCCTATGATTTGCAGGAAATCAATTCAGGTTAAGTTACCCAACAAATATTCAGGTTACGAATTAGTTTGTCTGATGTGTCTTTGA
This sequence comes from Prunus mume, assembly GCF_029339155.1. NCBI lineage: Eukaryota > Viridiplantae > Streptophyta > Magnoliopsida > Rosales > Rosaceae > Prunus > Prunus mume. The sequence goes on along the minus strand of NC_142701.1, from coordinate 11,728,974 downwards.
CAGTCTGATGTGTCTTTGACAGTCCAAGCTAAGCTATGAGACTGGCACGAAAACACTAACCCAAGACATACACTCTCATAAATAAGAACCATCATTAACACAGGCAGAACGGATACGTACTTGCAAGAGAAACATTTCTCTTGGCATCATTGCATCTTCAGGAGAATGGCCAACACCTTCCAGTTTAATGACTTCCAAGAACTGAAAAGCACAAAAACATATAAATTAAAGAAAGAAAAGTAGTGTTTTCTTATTGGACTGGTGTATAAACCACTGTAAAAGAAGACATTTTTAAAAGCTGTAAATTCCTTACTATCAACTTGCTTACCTCTTCATGTTCAATAGTGTGAGCCAGGGGGAGTATAACTTGACCTCCGAAACTTCCAACTCGTGACCCAGCTAAGCTACAAGGGCCAACTTTAACAGCTGCAGCTGAGTAAGCATCAATATTGTTGTCTGCCCATTCTGATCTATGCTCGCGCAGGAACCTAAGAAGGATAGCAGGAGGCACATTCTGGAAAAATACAAAAAAGTACATGACAAACAAGGAAAAGGTTAGAAGGTAAGCTCACCGTGAAATTTTTCAAAGTCATTGTCCATTAGAAAGGTCACCCCGCATTTACATAATGCAAATAACATGCATGGCATAACTTAGCTAGTGTGTTAATTTTAATTTCCAGTTGTTTGTCAAGGGTGATTGAAATGAGAGATGGTAAGCATTCTGACCTGTAGCAGCATTGATGCTTTAGCACATAATACAGAATTACTGACAGCTGGAAATCCATTAGCAAAGGAAAGATTTAAACCCATTAACTTGTCAGGAGATGAGTTTATGAGGATAGTAACATCATCCATGCCATCATTTCCCATCATTGACCACCCCTCATCAGTAAATCCATTAAGTGCCTCATTAAAACCCCTGGCAGAAAACTCCATTAGCTTTCAATTAGGAAAGATCCCTTCACTGACTGACAGAGATTACTGAAACAAAGATAATATACTAACCTACTAAGCCTCTGGCTTAGTGCTCGTAAAGCTGCAGGACGTCTGCCCCACCCTGTGACATTAGATTGAGAAACCTCATGTGCTATCTGCCTCAGCTGGCGTAAAGCCTGAATGAAAGTCAGAAAACTAATTAAAAACTTAACATCTCCCCTTTACCCTTCATCGTAGCATTCTTGTCATACAGATGAGTATCCATCTGGATGATTATACATGACTTAACCCTAAAAACAATAAAGTCAAAACAATTACAACCATATGGTAATCTTACCGCCATTGTCATCTTTTGAGCAAGAACAGCAGATGATTCATACAATGGGCGCAAGACTTCTGGTACGCTACAAGGCTAGTTGATGAAACACGTGTAAGAGCTATAATTCTTTTAATGGATATATCACTACTAAAGTAAATGAAGAATATCATCCCATTATACTTAATGAATAACTTACTTACCTCCAAATCCATATGGTCAACGATATGTATAATTGAACCACCCCCTTCACAGGGTCGTATGAGGTAGCCACTAGGCAGCATTTCTGCTCTAACAAAATGCTGCACTGGAGGCATGGTTGGACCATTTTGAGTGTTTTTCAGAGACCTCACACAAATCTGAGGATTAGACACATGATGAGAACTTGAGGTATACTGGTAAGTGAAGATATATAAGCATGTGTTTACTTGTGTGCTTTGCAAGGTATTAAATGCTCAATCAAAATGATAGTTATTTGGTAAGATGATTCATAATTCTACATACCACAAGGCTGCCATCCTCTAAAACAGAAGTATAGCGCAACAGCCAGAAATCACATGCAGGCGCCAAAGTTGTCGGCGCATAGAGCTACATCAGAAAAATTAAGAAATTAATACCCCCAAAAAAAGGGGTAGAAGAAATAACTTATGTGACAAGTAGAACCTACCTGCATGTAGAGCAACTCAATGGTTCCACCGTTTGCTGTAGGCAGTACATTCAAAACATCTACAGCGCGGCAATCACGCAGCCACGAAGGGAGATCTTTGAGGATCTCTGCAACCTAAACAGAATATAATCATTAGTCAATCATAAGTCCCAAGAAGAAGAAAATAGATGCCAAGGATCATATTTACTTACCCTGGTAGGCTCTAGACCCACCAGGCCGCAAGCTCGTGCTGCCACTCCAGTGCAACCATGAGAAATAGCAACGATTCCAATGGAATCCGGACCAGGCTGAAAATATCAAAAAGAGGCGAAAGGATGAAACAAATTTCAAAGGCAGAAATCCCCTTTCAAAATACAATATACAAATAGAAGACTGTACTCTACTATATTCGAGAAAACCCAAAAAAATAATATCAATTAAGTCGTGCTAAATAAATGGCATTTAAGAGTGCAACAAATACCAATAATCAAAACGTGTTGTTTCCAGTTTTACAATGGATCAGTTGCATCATCTGGGAATGTAGGACTTGAACTTACAATTTCTCTTCGGAGGAAAAATTATGGTGTGACGGTCCTACGTGTCATGCAGACATGGCATTATAAATCCACACAAATAACAGTGTGGACATGTAAGACCACATCAGCATGCCACATGATGTTATTGTCACACTTTCTCCTTCAGAGAAGAGGTACGGCTCCAAATTGGGCTTAAATGCCCTGATCACTTAAATGTTTATATTTGGAATTATAATTCCAGTTTCCCATTGTTCCATTGTTTTGGCATTTCCAACTCACTTGTTGAATAAGAATGATTAATTAAAAAAAATTAGAGATATACCTTCATTCCAGGCATTTGGACCCACTCAACAGCAGTTCCAGTAGCCTTTGAAAGAAACTCTGCTAAAGTTTCTTCTGCAATGGACAAAAGTCTAGAAAACAAACAAAGCATGAACCCATAAGCCACACACACAAACAACAAGGGTGTCACAAAGCACGATGAATGAAAAGGACATAACAACAACATCCCACTAACCCTGCAGGACTTGCATCCCTTGGCGGATGCTGAGGTGTCAAATGGTGTTGACCACTCGTCACCACTGACTCACAACTCGTGTCTTTGGTTGCAAGCGTTGTCTGTAAGAAAACAACCACTTATGTCAATTTCCAGATTACTCAGAAATTATAAAAATCAATAATTCAAGACATTCATTCTAGGTATATTATGTACCTGAATAATTGTTCTTCAAAAAATCTTATATTCGAAATTTTTTTCTGGCTAATGATTTTAGCTTATTCTAAGATTCCAAATGAGGGAAAATACACAAAAGGATTAGAACTCTCACCCCTTGGGTATGCTGACGGAAATAACCATTTTCATACACCAGATGAGACACCTGCTTCTGCAACCTATCATTTTCCTCCATTAAAAGCTTATTCATAGCAGTGAGCTTCCTATTGACAGCTTGGAGGCGCGAAGCCTCTTTCCGCTGCTTCTCTCTACATCTGAACCAACAAAGAAGAAACAGACAATGCATTGTCATTAAAGGGTTTCCCAAGAACTGAAATATATGCAATGTAATTAAGATTTTCTGATAAAGAATTTAGCACAAATAAGGAAATCAAGCCCCATGCAACTGAATATACTGTATGCTAACTAAGGACATATTTCCACTCAAAATTCAGAATTTAAATGTAATTTGTAACTGATTATATTCATCACAACGAACCCATACACTTGCATTCTGCTCAAAGAATCAAACTTTTCAAGATCTAAGCCATAAATTCGAGTTTTTCTTTCCTAACCTTCTCTAAGCAACCAACAAAACAGAGCAGAAAACCCAAAAGTAAAAAGATTGGCTACCAACCATACCTTCTATTCTGGAACCAAACCTTAATTTGTTTGGGCTCGATGTTAGAGAGAATTGGGCACTCCCTAATAAGCTGTTGGCGACGAATCGAACTGGGTTTGGGGCATTCATGATAGAGCCTTTCAAGGGCCTCAACCTGCTCAGGTGTGTACCTCACATACTTGCCATTATCTAATCCTCCCTTACCATCCTTGCAGGACATAGCCATTTCCAATGTTCAGCTCAAAATCACTTGCTACCCACAAAAAATACACCAAACCCAGATGGCTTCTCTTGCTGAAACCACAGCTTCAAGCACCTTTCAAAGCTTCAGAGCACCAAAACAGACCAGAATGGCAACTGGGTCTCTACCCAAATGTACAAACTTGCAGACCTTGGTGCCTAAATATTCAAAAACAAATATCTTTTTCGAGTATGGAGATAAAACCGACAAGGAACAGCAATATCCTTAGCTGGAACGGAGTTGTCCTCGTTTTCTTTAAACCCAAAGGACAGCACCAAACACAAAGAAGCTATACAAATCCTTCGAGATCAGCAAACACAACCGATCTGATTCCCAAAACCAAAACCAAAACGAAAACGTTTGAAACGAAACACGAGTTACTAAATTGACTCAGTTAGTGAAACGAGTCGTCTTCCCCAGCTGGGACAAAGCGATCTCTCTACTACGGCCTAAGAACCAGAGGAAACGTCACCGTCTCACCGATCTCGATGGTTTCCATATCTAATCTCCCAGACATCTTCTGGGGTCTAATGGGTTGGGAGCAGCATGGTTGATGCGTGTGTGGTTTGAGTTTTGGAAGCTGAAAGGTGAAGACTTTGAGCTGGATGAAGAAGAAGAAGAAGAAAAGGGAAAGCAAGGCAGTAAATTTATATTTTTTATGCTTTTGCTCAGTGTTTTTGGTTTGCTTTTCTTGTTTTTGCTTTGGTACTCATACGGTTTTGTTGTTGGTGTTGTTGTTTTTCATTGGTTCGTCACTTTCGGCTCAGAGAGAGGGTCTTCTTCGCTCCACTGTGGGTGTAGGGAAATGGAGCAAAAACTTTACCTTTGAATATTTTTGTTCTGTTTTTCTTTCATACTATTCAAATGACCAAAATGTCCTTGATCTAGTTTCAGAAAGACAATCTCTGCCTCCAGTCCCACTGAATTTGCATGATTACCCTCCTTCAACTCGATGCCTTTGAATTTTCAGACCAACACAGTAAATATGCATCAGAGTGTCAATCGTGATACAACCAGGATAAGTACTTCCAACCAACATATGTGTACAAACATTGTTCTCACAATTATTTCTTTACATGTCATTTACGCGATTAGTTACTGTAAGAAGATCGCTGTATACAAACAAATCACTATTACCTTTTGATTTTTCATTTAAATTTAGAATTTATCATTGTTTTCGATCTATTTTAACGTTACCGTGACATATACTAGTACTATGCAAACATGAAAGGGAAATGTTTTTAGACTAAGTTGAAGACACCAGTTTTAGTTTTAATTGAATGGTATGACGGCCAGCAAAGAAGATTTTTTAGGATATTTCTTATTGAAGGGAGGGTTGATGGAGGAAGAGGTGGGCACTATTAATGGATAATGGAATGATGGCAAATTGGTCAAAGAAAATTGGAGGGCATGAAAAAGTTGAAAATTTGGGAAGCATAGGTGAGAGGGATATTTTGCAGTGCAGCAGCAGCTTGCAGGACCAGGCAGAAGGGGCATTGAAGGGAGATAATGCGCGCATCAGAACAGAAGCCAAAAAAAAAATGAGAAAAGCTTTTGAAATAGTAAAGGGGGAAAGAAAGAAAGAAAGAAAGGGGGCATGGGAGACTGGGGAGGAGGGCAGAGGACACCATCATTAGGTTTTTGCATGCGTCTCGATTTCAAAGCTTTACCCAAAAAGAAAAAGATTATTACACTTGCACACCAGCAACAAAACCAATATCATTTTCAATTTATTTATTTATTTTCTGTTTTAAATAATTATTACTTTTTCTGTTTTAAATTGTTTACTAGGAGGCTACGTCATCATCATCACAGTGCTATAGAGATAGAGAATAGATCCTACTGTATCTCATGATAATTATATGTAATAATTAAATGAATTAATATACATGGATTTTGTATGCAGAAAAATGCAGAGAATGCGGGCACAAATATACTCGCAGCAGCTCTGTATTTCTTGCATTGCATTGCATTGCATATACGTGACATGACCTTGACATGACATGTGAGATGGGGAAAAATTTTGGGTGATGGGATAGGGGGGTGGGTGGTGTGTGATGTAAATGTGTTTGTGTTTTTTTAGGGACAAGAAGGGGTTAGCAGAGGCCTTATCTCTAGCCTCTGTCGTTCGGGCAGATTTAGCTATACGAGAAAAATTAATCTATGCAAGGACGAGACGGTGGTATTTCAATTTAATTACGTATTCTTATATGTTAATATATAATTAATTTAAGATACATGAACAATAACGTTACATACATCACCACGTTTTGACTTTTTTACATATCAATAATAATTGACTTGAAATATCAGTACAATAACAATCATGGGCGGCCCTGGAGTGGTGTAAGTGGTGCCACAGCACAGGGCCCCAGAAAAAAAATTCTTTATATTATATATATATTATTAGAGGAATCATATATATAGCATAGCGTGCAGTGTATTGCACAATGGCGTGTCTGGGGGAGTTGGCTGGAGCGCTTACTCATTTAACAACATGGCCAAAATTTGACTCACGTTGAGGTCGATCTATATGCGTTTTTTTATATTAAGGCATCATTTAACAGCAGGAGGAGTATATATATCCCCCAAACTATCGTTCTTAAAAATTTTATAAAAAAAAGTTTTATTCTCCAAGAAAAGTACTTTCTTTATTCAAAACAAAACTTCGTGGCTTCTTCTTTCTCATAAACTCTGATTTTCTAGTAAGTAATCATCATCATTCATTAATCTCTCTTTGTTCTTTTTTCAATCCTTTGACAATTTTTCAGGAATTTCAACACCAAAAAGAGAAATTCCTAATTCCTAAATTCATAAAAACCACTCAAAATCAAATAGTCATATTCAAATCTCAATTCAAATTCAGGTATGCATATAAATTTCAATCTATTATATATATTAAATGACCTATTTTATTAAATTATTATCATGTTGATGATTGGTTATATGTGAATATAGCTTGTACAAATATTTATCTATTTCTTGCTCAGGTTTTCTTCCAGGTTATTGGGTTTTGTAATTTTTCTTTGTAATCTAAACATGTCACCTACTAGAAAATACGTTTATGGATATACAAAAACGCTTAGAAAAAGAAAAATCGAGGAATTGACTCAATCTAAAAGAGGAGCTCTTGATAGATTCATTGTTAAAGAATCACATGCTACAATTGATGAAAATATTTTCAATGAACAACAACAAGAAGATCAATTTTCAGACATTAGTATTGTACTGGCTATGTTTTTTTTTCTTTTAGGGAAAAAGCTCTCGTAATAGTTTTAATTCTTTAAATAAGGACAGTAAATACAATGTGAATGATTTTTGAATATTCAGGTATGTTTTTGTTGTTGTTTTTGTGTTTAAGCAATATAATCTAATTTGTTAATGACATTTGTGTGCAACTATTCTTTAATTTGTGATTGCCAATTTTTTCCCTATTAAACACAGATTGCTTATTGAAGGCAGTAAGGGACCTTATAGGGGCACAATGAGCTTATTTTTGTACCAAACATTTAACTTTATCAAACGGAAACATTTAAATTTTTATGAATTCGATTTTTTATTGTCATTACATATTTATTGATGGTGACTTTTGTTATAAAAAAATTATTTATGACATTGAGTTATGGCAAATTTTTATAGTATTTTCGTATTAGATTATGTGAGGCTCCAATTTAAGTTTCGCACAGGGCTCTCAAAATCTTAAGGACGGCCCTGATAACAACTTCATTAGAGGAGGGATTAAAAATTAAAATGAGTCACAAAAAGTATGTGAAATGCTACTACCTTATGCTACTATGCTCAAAATTTGCACATGCATTACATACATGAGAGTCCAACCATGGATAATGCCAGTGGTTGATGATGGCCTCACAACAATTTGGTGGGGCCCACTCCTTGATACTAAATCTACAGTTGTCTCTGCATATTTGCTCAGTAGATTGTGTGTTTGGCATAACTTGTACACATATATAATAATAGAAAGTTCTAATTCACATTTAGCATGTGAATCGTTTCTTTTTTTTGGCACAATCTGATAAATTAGGGTAAGAAAAATATCTAATGCTAAGTTTTTAATAAATTGTTAGTAAGGGTCCGTTTGTTAGATCGATTAGTTAATAATCTAATTCAATACTAGACACCAAACGAGCTCTTGATTGTGAAATTATGGAAACCATACAGGAATTATGAATTTGGTTTCACAAACAACACCCCTTTGTGAGATTGTTTTGTTTGTTTTTCCTCTTGTTTATAGAAAGTATCTGAATATCCAAATGATCAAACACGTTTTTGGTAATGTTTTCCCTTAAAATAGACAAAAGCATTTGTACGTATTAAATGATTTTGTTGATTGTTCCTTTAAAAACCCCATGATTTGTGTATCTGAGGTGGACTCGACAAAACTATTCAAAGTTTGAAAACCCGTTTTGAAAAAAAGAAGTTGAACCCTAAACCAAGACCAAAGATAGACAAGTTGAACCCGTTTTGGAAAAAAGAAGAAGTTGATTTTAGGATATCCATATGATAATAAATTAATCAATAGCTTTAAAGTTAGACCAAAATTAACTTATTGGGTTACTATTTCATCATTGAATAAAATTGACATATATACTTCCAGGTTTAGCATATGATACTTTATTCATTAATCCTTTCACCAAGTTAGCATATGATTTGGGTTCGTTTGGTACACAAAATGAACTTAAAAATGAAACTTCGATGTTTAATTCTAGTGTTTGAGAATGCTATAAAATGGGGACAATGAAATATGGTTTTTTTTTTTTTTTTCTCACATTCCAATGTTTGGTTTGCATACTATAAGTTGGAATTAAAATGTGTCCAATTTTGTTGTAATACACTTGCACTTTTATTATTAATACTTACAATGGTCCAAAATGGTATTTGAAATTTAGAAGATAATAAGTTAATTGAAGTTCCTGGAAGCTAGGTTAGTTTAAAAAAAAAAAAAAAAAAGTGCATTAAATGCTTTCCCAAGAAAAACTGATGGTGTGAAATTCCCCTTATAAGGGAAGTTCATGCTCATGTGTCGAGGATCGCATTCCCAAATATATAGACACCGCATAAAACTTTGAGTTCTTAGTAAGATTGGACTAAATTATTTCAATTAAAATGGTCAAGAGTCTTGACCGTTGTTTAGTGTGCTTGTACTCGACTTATTAAATTGGACAATAATTCAACATATTGTGTCTTACAAGTCTTATTTAGACGGATAAGACTATAATAAGGACTGACTTAGAGTCAATTCCAATCCAATTCAAGCTAGACCACCAAACGAGGCATGAGATAATAAAAATAGAGAAAAAGGAAGTGTACAAGGGCCTTAGAACAAGAAGAAAGAGTGATAATCCAAAGAAATGGAAAGAAAATAGGGTGCGGGCTTGGTATCACTAACTCTTAATTAAGAAGTTACAGTAAATAATACATAATGTAATTCTTGTTAGTGCATGGTATATGAACGTTGCGAAATGTGAGTGACCGGGGACGATCAACCAAACGCGTCCGATGGGGGATACAGTTCATACTATTTTGTTATGGATTTCAAACAATAAAATTTAATTTAATTTGTTTTCCGTTTTTATTTTTATTTTTAATTGAAGTAGAATTCGTTTGACGACCCACCAAGTGCGGTGAAATTACGACCAAAAAAAAAAAAGGTGTGGTGAATTGAATTCGATGGATAGGGACGTAGGTATAGTACGGAAATTTTGACTTCTGGACTCGAACAATTATGCATACTCCCCCTACGACCCACTCATCTCATCATGCATTGCCCTTGCCCATCTAAAACAGTAAAAAAAAAATAAAAAAAAGAAACCATCATCATGCATACATCGCCCTAATTTTAGCACATGACATGCACGTGACAGAAATTGCCAGATGGCAAATACTATACTCTCTTATTATTATTTTTATTTAATTGTTTTAATCTTTTATTTTGAAGAGGGAGGGCTTTTAATGGCCGGTGGTGGGCTCGATGTGGGCCCGCATGCAGCGAGAGGAGACAAGGCATGACCCGACAAGCAAATGGCGGGGCCCACAACAGGGCTATGACTTCGAGAAAAGGAGCCATGACGTGGCGAACAAACGCCATGATGGCTTTTGATTCAGGTGGAGGCGATTTGCTCGGCGCCGTCCCCGGCCCTGTCGTGCACTCATGCCATATGTTGCGTGGTTTTGAAGTCTGTCTGTGAGCCAATAACTTCTGCCAGGCCCAATGGGCCGCATCCCTTAATGAGATACGCTTTTGTGGGCCCATTCAACGAGTGCATACAGTTTTGGGCTTTGGGCCCACGCTCTAAATAACTGTTCATTTAGCAAAGCGTTGAATGCATAGAAAGGCTGAAATCAGAGAGGGAAAGAAGTCTCTTTGTTTTCGAGTTCCTTCGTTCACATCACAGCAGTCAGAGCAATTCGCTTCGTCCAGAAACTGCGTCGTTTCAGATCGCAATTTTTGCTTCCCGGGTTAGATCTCTTGCTCTCACTACGCTCTTCTGTAACAATTTTCGTTTCGGCAGTTTTTGTTTTAGTTCTAAGATCATTGTATGAATCTGTGTGAAAAAGAATTTTTAATTTTTAATCAGTTTGTGCGTTTAATCTTTGCTCTAATCGATTAGGGTATCTTTGTGTTGTTATTATTTTTATTTATGAGATCGCACTGCTGATACAAACTGATTATATTGCGTCTGGTTATCTGGTTGTTTGTGTTTCAGTATTGTTAATCACATACGTAAACGCAAGACTCATTGTTACTCTACATTGTAATGTATTTTTTCTCCAATGTGGTCAGCAACTAAACAGATGGGTTTGAGAGAAAAACAAAAAATTAAAATTTCATATCCAGATTATTTGGGATTTCCTGGAGGAACCCTTTAGAATTTAGAAGATTTTAGTTTGTTTTGATCTCATTTTGGGTTACCTTATTGATCTACAATGTTTGACACAGTATATACATCATAGTGTGTGAAATGCCTGCACAAAAGGTTGAGACTGGTCACCAAGACACTGTTCACGATGTGGTTATGGACTACTATGGTAAGCGTCTCGCCACAGGTTCGGCGGACAACACCGTTAAGATAATTGGAGTCAGCAACTCGGCCTCTCAACATCTTGCAACTCTTACTGGTCACCAGGGACCTGTTTGGCAGGTTGCTTGGGCTCACCCCAAGTTTGGGTCTTTACTTGCTTCCTGTTCTTATGATGGGCGTGTTATACTGTGGAAGGAAGGTAATCAGAATGAGTGGATCCAGGCCCATGTTTTTGATGACCACAAGTCGTCTGTCAACTCAATTGCTTGGGCTCCTCATGAACTCGGTCTTTGTTTGGCGTGCGGTTCTTCTGATGGGAACATTTCGGTTTTCACTGCAAGGGCGGATGGTGGTTGGGATACCTCGAGGATTGACCAAGCTCACCCAGTTGGTGTTACCTCTGTTTCATGGGCTCCCTCAACAGCCCCTGGTGCTCTTGTTGGTTCTGGTCTGCTTGACCCTGTTCAGAAGCTTTGTTCTGGTGGTTGTGATAATACTGTAAAAGTGTGGAAGCTTGGTAATGGGGTTTGGAAGCTGGACTGCTTTCCGGCTCTTCAAATGCATGTTGATTGGGTTAGGGATGTTGCTTGGGCTCCCAACTTGGGACTGCCAAAATCTACAATTGCCAGTGCCTCACAGGATGGGAAAGTTATTATATGGACTGTGGCCAAGGATGGGGATCAATGGGACGGTAAGGTGCTGCATGATTTCAATTCGCCTGTTTATAAGGTCTCATGGTCGCTGACTGGAAACATAATAGCCGTGGCTGATGGGAACAACAACGTAACATTATGGAAGGAAGTAGTAGACGGGGAGTGGCAACAAGTGACAACAGTTGAGCCGTAGAATATTTTCAAAAGTTTGATTCTGTTATAGCAGATTATATCTGAACCTCCTTTATGAACATATACTAAGACTTTGATCTAACTATCATAAAGTTGATTAATCTTGATTGGTGATGCTAATGAACACTACTGTGTTGCTGGAGATGCAGCTTTATGAATATGTAGCATGATCATTATAAATGTTTTGGTTTTGTTGACATTTGGACATGGTTTGATTTGCATGATCTTATTTCTTCGATTCTCTATAAATTTTGTTGCAGCAGCATATTGCACGTTGCCACTCTAACATATTGCTTGTTTGTATGCTACCTTTGTAAAATGGCGTGTGGTGCCACATTAATGACTTCATTTTCTGCCAGCATGCTATATTGTACTTTCTATTAATATCCTTGGGAGTTTGTTGTTCATGTTGATGGCATGACTTTTTTTTTGGTCGAAATTGATGGCATAACATGAGTATTGTAGAATTGGTTTACTTATCAAAACATGTGAGGGGCCATTCTTTGAGTGCAAAATTGGTGAGGGGATACCATGGTCATTCATCACCATGTGTTAAGGGTAGGAGGAGGATAGGTTCTAGGCTGCAGCACCTTCTTTTCTTTGTGTATTGTTTTGTAACCATGTGTTGAGAATCAAAAGCTTTATGTTTCTTTCTTCAAAGTTATTGCAAGGTTGTTTGTTGTGTCGTTTGTTCAACTTCATAATCAACCCTAGTTTGAACACCTTTTCTCTTGACACCAAATATCCCATGTTTTCTCCTCAATGTTTCAACATCAAGACACTTTTGCTTGTTGAAACACCTTAACTCTATACTGAAATTATACTTTGTCATGACTCATGGGCAACCACCCGAAGGTGGCCCTCGATGTTCAGTTCCGCTTGATTACCTAAATGTTGCTGGAAATAGTTATATTGGTGACTGCTTTCTCTGAACTAGTTATATTGTGTCTGAACTTCCTAATGGCAATTAAGCACAAGTGGCGCTGCTATTCATGTTTTAATTTTGGAAGATTACCTATTATTGTGTAAGGCTCTTATGCTGGGTGATAATTCTCTTCTCATTATCTTTTAATTTTGAAATTGGATAACACTATTCTGTCATAATCTTGGAACACCCTACATAGTGACTAAAATGCATCAAACATGGTCTGAATTGAACACAGCATGTTAAGCAATTTGAGTCTTAAAGGTGCTGAAAAGGTACCCCCAAAAAATCCAACTGATGGGAAGTTGAGCAATTATAATTTGCTTTAGAAACATTATTACACACTAAAACCCAACTCTTCTTTCATGAAGGGATTGCCCTTTCAAAGTGTTAATGGTCTGGGCCGCACTTTGTGGCTCTATAAATTCGTTAATCATATTTTTCCATTTTGGGCTCAAAATTTTTCGTGTATCTTCAAAGACAACGAGCATGATGCAAGTCCTATGTAATTATCCCAATGAGGAAGAGAGAATTATAAGACTTCAGGATGGAGGAGTAAATGCTTTGAATCGTTTGAACTACAAGTCCCTTGCGCTACATATTTAATGTTTAACGCTACCGTGTTAAAATCTTATCATCAATCTCGGGTTTCCATAATAGAGTTTCAACTTTATACATCTGAGCTGGAAAAGTTTCGCTTAAAACCCAAGAAGGCTTTTTTTCTGGTTGCCCTTTTTTGGTTTTAAATTTGAAGCAACCAAGCAACATAAAGCTGTTCACCAAAAACCAACTTAAAGCTCAATACACTCACTCACTCTATTACACACTAATAAGTGAGTCTGAGTGTGAGGCCATCCCATAATTAAGCTCCCTCCCCTTTAATTAATCAAGTTCAAAGCCCATGCACTAAGGAGAGGGGCACGTGACCACTACACACTTGCTACCATGTTAGTGTTAGACATGCTAAGCATATTGCACGTGTGAAGGAAGCACCACATGAAGGTGGGCTCGTCATGAATAGATTCCAGCCACGTGGACTTTACCACCCCCCAATTACATGCAACCTAATTTCCTTTTATGCCTAACAAATGCCATTCGATTTAAAATAAAATTATATATATATGTTTCTAAATCAAATTACTCGATGCCTGGTTCAAATGGTTGACAAACGAAGCCAACATACTTGTTTCGTACGCTCAATTGAACTGTGTTCTCTACTTTTTTTTGCTTAAATAAACCGGCATAGATTCACAGATAGAAAATACTTAGACGACTGTCCGGCCTTAGCAGCACTACTCTTAATGTAAAATTATTAGATAAGTAATTGCAACGAAACTAAAGTAATTAGCACAACTTATGAAGAGAAAAAAGAAACACGAAAACATATTAAAGATGAATTTTCAACCCCTACAGAATCGATCCCTGCCAGGTTTTGTCACTGTGATTCCTCCCAAGGCTCTGCATTCCAATAGTGTCCAAGTTTACAGCCGGATTCCTCTGCTCCTAATAATTTTTTGCTCTTGGGAATTGTGCTTTTACTTTAATTTAAGTTTTCCCCCTCTGATTTATGCAATATTTTAACTTTAATCAATTGTACTTTCTACCTCTATTTGCGGCTATTGCCCCATCATAACCCATTATTTATATTCCCCACCCACGTTTAAGCACGATGCTTACAGCTCGACTTAATCAAATAACGGTCTTGATCTCATCCACGTGGCCACTTAGGAGGATTTTCATTTTTGATGATTTCCATTTTGGATTTTTCTTTTCACCATTTGGTTCTAATTGTTGGGTAAAACCCTCCTACGAAAATAAATGAAAACCAAATTACTTGGACTTAAATTAAATAGATCCATCAATTCATCTACCAACACACAAAACAAAGAGCTATAGCTTTTATTATGTTATAAAATCGACCCATAAATGTACAAAATGAATTAGAAAATAGTTCAATTATTTACTAGTTAATAACCCATGATCTAGCAAACGAGATCAATAGTCTCATGTTCGAACTCTTTAATCTAAATTTCAAAATAATAATAATTATTATTATACGCAAAATTTGATGGATTGTAGCCTCTCATTCTGTCTTCCCTTACTTAGCATAAAGTTGTATAAGTGTGTGTTAGAGCAAGAGTAAGGCTGTTAGTTGAAGCAATATAGTTTATAAACAATGCCCAAAATTCACTCTTCTAGGAGATTGATAAAGCCTACATTCCTAGATTTGAGGATTCAAATGTTAGGAAAAGCTTACTTTGCCAAGTTTTATGCCCAAATGTTCAATTTTATTATTACAGTATAACAAGCTTATTTTAATATTGTAGTTTAACAATTCAAATCGTTGATTTTTCAAGTCTTCATTCATAGAATATTCTTTGAAATAAACATCGAGTTGTGATGAAATAAACAGAAGAACAATGGTTTTCAAGAAATACTCAAATGACTACCTTCCAATCAAATGATACAATATTTTCTAATTTTGTGGTTTTTTCCAAAAATGATCGATCAATTCAAACTTGAAAATTAAACGGTCGAATCACTTAAATTCAATGAAGAGTGAATCCTATAAAAGTATAAATTAAATAAATTTATTTGAGGATTCTTTATATATGAAAATACAAATAAAACATTATACAGTTTTTCAACCAAGTATGTTTGCCAATATCTGGTGTATAAAAATTGATATAATCACTAACATTTTTCCTACATGAAAAATGAAGGTTTGCAAGACTGAGTCAGATGGGCCCGAGTCAGTCGACGCTAATCCCCATGACGAATTGACGCCGGTAAATTGGATAAGGTCCGTTTGTTTACCGTTTAACATTTATTACCTAACATAGCTTTTGTCAACCATATTAATATTTTACATTCTTTTTTTTTTCTTTTCTTTTTTTCCCAAAATCCAAGGTAAATTCCTCTTTTTTTATTTATTTTCAGCTGTGCCTTGCTTTATTAAGAGGGGAGGTTGGGTTTTTGGGGGTGGGTCCAAAAAGCACGTGACAAAGGTGGAGGTGGTGTCAGCGATCATGTGACGAGTTTCATAAGGGTTCGGTTCAAAAAGGCCAGCACCTTCCCCTCATTATTTAATACGAACCTCTCTGCATGTAAAATGATGCTCCAATTTCATCTTATTTACGCTCCTGCCCCTCCCCTCACTCCTCAAAACCCCCCCTCCCCCCTTCATTCTCTCTCTCACCCACTCTATCTCACCCATACAAACCAAACAAACTCTCCTCTTCACCTCTCTCTCTCTCTCTCTCTCTCTCTCTCTCTCTCTCTCTCTCTAACCACTGCGATTTCTGCACTTAATGGAACTGCCGGAGTTCTACCTCGGCGGCTACTTCGACGCCGGAGCGGCCGACTTTCTCCCGGAGAAGAAGCCCGCCGCCGGCGACCAATTCACCGTCGACGACCTCCTCGACTTCTCCAACGAAGACGCTCTAGTCGCCGACGGCGGGTTCTTGGACGCCGCTGCCGATTCCTCCGCCGTCACCGCCGTAGACAGCTGCAATTCATCGGTTTCCGGGGGAGAGCCTCAGTTCTCTGGAAACCGGAGCTTCGGCGACTCTCAGTTCTCCGGCGACCTTTGCGTTCCGGTAAAACTCTAATTACATTAATTTTCACCTGACCACTATTCTTAACGTACATTTGGATTTAATTAACTCTTCATTTTGGCCATTGCATGCACAATTTGCATGAGCCACAGGTTAATTTTATAATTAAATAGCGGAAATTTTATTGGCAAAATAATTAGCAATTTTGTACAAGGATAAATTTGTAATTGGACAAATTATTCAAAGGGAGTGGAGGAAAAAAAAGGATGGAAATAGCTTTACTCTTTTGCTTTTGCATGCAATATGCATGACTATTAGGACATTAATTTTATGTTTAATTATGAAATAAACTTTTATTAATTATTCAGTGCAAATTTGATTAATTTTGTGTTATTTAAATTTGATTACAGCACGACGACTTGGCGGAGCTAGAATGGCTATCGAACTTTGTGGAAGACTCCTTCTCAGCAGAGAAGGACTTGCAAGCTCTCCAATTCCTGTCCGTGACCACAACCAAACCTCAAACCCCCGAAACGTCCTCGTCCTCTGAAACGAATCAAAACGCACCGCTTTTCCACTCCGAAACACCTCTCCCAGGGAAAGCCAGAAGCAAGCGCTCACGCGCTGCCCCCGGAGACTGGTCCACGCGCCTCCTCCACCTCATCACTCCCAATGACACCATCAAGCCTCCCAAAATGACAACGTGTAAGAAGAAAGATGGTATTGGCGGGAATTCGAACTCGGGTTCCGACTCTTCGGCCCGGAAATGCCTTCATTGCGCGGCAGAAAAGACCCCGCAATGGCGGACTGGCCCCATGGGCCCAAAAACACTTTGTAACGCGTGTGGAGTTCGCTATAAGTCGGGCCGGCTTGTGCCCGAGTACCGTCCCGCCGCGAGCCCCACTTTTGTGTCGGCTAGGCATTCCAATTCGCACAGGAAGGTTTTGGAGCTCCGGAGACAAAAGGAGGTCCATAGATCACATCAGCATCAGTTTCTTAGTCAAAGTTCCTTTTTTGGCGTATCCAACGGTGGTCATGATGAGTACTTGATCCCTCACCATAACGTTAACGATTTCCGGCAGATGATGCAGTGATGCTACAGTAGGATAAGTTAGGGTGCACCTCTCTAAATTTAACAAGAATTCTCTAGCTTAATTTGCTAATTTTTTGGTCTTAAAATTTGAATTTGTATTGGTGATTGAGCCAAAAAAAAAGAAGTAGAATTGGAAAAACAAAAGAGGGGGAAGGGAGAAAGTTGGGCCTTTGGCTTTGTATTGTACTTTTCTTTTCTTTGTTTGCCGAATTTGGCAAATTCAGAATATCAATTTTACCTACATTTTGTTTTCAATTTCTTTTTTTGTTAAATTAATAAAATCAACAAATTTTGTTTATTTGTTAAGGACAAGTTAAAGAGAGGAAATGCCATTTGCTTCGGTGCAGTGTCAAAGAAAAAATTTTATTGTTAGATTATCTAGTATGTTATGTTGTCAAAATATCATATTATATTACCGTAATATTGATACGGATATTAATTATGTTTTTTTTTTCCAGAATTTGAAATAGATTAATTAACATCAAATAAATGGTATGGTAAAAGAAAAAAAAATTCAAACAAATGGCTTTGCGACTTTGATGAAATGGGGCCATAGGAAGCATCTATAGTGCTGATGAAGTGCCTTTGCTTCTGCAAATGGTTGACATAAAGCACTCATGCACATGAGGAGGAGCTAGCTCATTGGCTCACAACTCCAAATTCCAAGATTTGTTTTCGATTTTTTAATCAGTCAATTCTTCCTCCTTAGCTTTTCATTGATTGAAAGTCAATCATTTTCAGCTACCAAAATTTGCACAATTTTGTCCAAGTTTTCAAGCATCCCACACTCACAAACATATTATTAGGTAGCATGAATATGTCATATATTTTTTATTATCCCGTCTTGCTTTTTAATATATTTATAAGGGTGTATGCACGATAATAACATTTAAACATTCATAAAAGAGGAAATATATATCATAAGGTCAATGGAGAACTGCATGAAATAATAGCCTTTGGCTCAAACTCGAGAAATTTTTGGAGCACAAAAAGAGCAACATCCAAAAAGAGTAGCAACTAGAATTGTGATTGATCGGTGGGCACCTTTTTGTGAGTATCGAGGGCCCAAATTTCAGGGCATTTTAAGAGAATAATCAGGCGGGCAGGCAGGTAGGCAGGCAGACAGGCAGGAGGAGCTAGCTAGAAGAAGAGCATGGGATTCAGTGAAATTATGAAATGGTGGAATTTAATTTAGAAAAGTAGTTTGTTGATTCATACGTCGTTTTGTGTACGTACCATTTTACATGAAAGTGCGTTTTAAAAACTTTGAAAACCAATGCGACCAGCAAGAGGAGATAAAGAGTAAATAAAACAATTTCAAGGGGAATTTTGGCATTGGCCGCTTGCTGCATAGTGCATAAGCTTGCGACAATGGTGCAGGGAAGGTCATGTGGGGGGGATCATTAAACAGCGAATTAGGTACACTTGGGGACTGATTTAACTGTCCACCCGATCCTGGACATTTGCCCTTCCATGGGCTCCACCTGTCTTATTATTAGTCTTTATATTCATCAATTTGTTATGTTCATTCTAAGGGTGTGAACTGTGATTAATTATAAGGGACGTAATCACGGTCATTTAAGATTAAATTAGATGGATCAAACATACGATACGTATAATTTAACTATGTTATATTGAGAGAGTGAGTACATTGAATGTCTTAAAAGGAGGAAATTTAATAAAGTATATAGATATATTTGACATTTTCTATATATCATATCATTTTTCTGAATTAGAAGGGAAATAAATATTCAAATATTCGAGACTACTTTCTTTAGTATAGAAAAAGAAATATCATTAGGCTAAGAACTAGTTGATATAATTGAGAAGTAGTCACCCGAATGGAATTAAGAGAATGAGAACAAGATTACTTTAGACAATGCACAGATAGATATGGCCACTTTACATCAAAACTGAACACAAATTAAAATATGATGTGCACATAAAATAGAATGGGAGGCTTTCACTTCATGGAAAGACAATGCCAAGTGATGGGTCATACAAAGCTAAGAACATGGGTACACATAATAATAATAATGCTCCACCTTCACCTTATCCTGCCTTTGAAAGGCCACAACATCATATACGTAGAAGACTAGAACAAGGGTACGCAAAAGTACACACATGCATGCTTGCTTTCAATTTTTTTTTTTTTAAATTTTAATTAATTTCCTTTATATATATATATGAATGATGAGCAGATTGAATTGAATGAGCAGAGAATGTGAAATGGAGGAGGCTCGGGAGGGGTTTGCATGTGGATGATGAAACCCAAGCACATGGCGTACGTGACGTGCATGCCTGCATCTGTTTCTGTTTAATTATATTTTGGATAATATATCCAATTGTTTTATTTTTCCAGAATGGCTTTGCTTCCCAGTTGTCTCCAAGATCTTTCCCACCCATGTTATTTCTTAACCAGATATATGATATATGTTTCTTGTCCCCTCCATAGCTTCCTTTTTATGACTTTGCATCTCTCTCTCTCCCTCTCCCTCATATTTTTTATTTTGTGTGAATTTATTATGACCATTATAATTTCACACTTAATTAGTTGCGTATGTAGAAATTAATTAAGATGGGAGGGAAGTTCAACTTGGGTAGAGCGACAAGCAATTTCACATGTTTTGGTTTATTAATGGGAAGTTAGGTAAAATGACCTATAGGAGGCAATATAATGGATTTTTACAGGAACATACGTTATAACATAAGTGAAATGATAACATCTAGTGACGAAGAGTGGTACGATTGTAATAGCATGCTTTGGTCAAGACTCATCAAGAATCAAAACCCTGCATATGCAAATGGTAATTTAGAATTGCCAAGTAACTGTAAAGATGACTTATGTGAGTTGGCCTAATCATGTGTTATAATTATCGTATTAGAATGAGATAATGAGATTTATGTTTATTAGTTATTGTTAAACTTTCAATTTTGACGGACTTTTGTTACTTATGTTTATATTGACTATGACTCAATCACTTAAGTATATTAGTTTGGTTTAAACTCTTTATCTATATAATAGGAGAGAAAGTGTTAAGGTTTGCTCAATATAAAAGAATCGGTCCCTCCTCTCACAATACACGAGTTTTGTAGTGTGCTTAACCTATTGATAGCAAGAACATTCTGGTGTTACAGAGAGAAGAAGATCATTCTCATAATTGCCATGTCTTCTTCATTCAATATGAATCAATCGATAACTCTGCTTTTATTCATGTTGTAATATTCATGTATTTATTGTATTTAACTTCAATTAATCTAACAGTAACTAGGTGGAAGCATAATTAGTATAAAGGTAATGATAAAAGCCGATCAGGAATTAATCGACCAGACTGAAAAGGAAAAGGGGTTTCTTTTGAGACGAAAAGGATTTCAAAAAAGAAAAAAATAAGTTAGCATTGCGAGACCACATTCTTTTGAGATGTTAAAAGAACCCCACATGAGCACGAAATGAGTTTTTGAAACATGAACAAAATATGCCAAATAGAATGGATGGAAAGCTTACAAATGGTAATGAGCAAAAACAATGACAGATTGGCCAATTAGGCTTTTCTTTTTCAAAAGGAGCAAGTTGCATCAAGCAAAGAAAAGGTCTCTCTTCCCATGAACCTCTCCATTCTATGTGACCTTCCTCTTCACATGGCCCAACAGATGGTTTTGTTTCATGTCATGAGGTTCTGGTCTGTTTGGGTCCTGTGTGTGATTTTGACATGTACATCTGGCAAAGGATCATATCATTTCATGGAACAATTAAAAAAACACAAAAATCTTCCTATTTTTTCTTCAAATGCACGACATGAACAAGAGGTTTAAGTTTGACCCCCCACTTGTTTGACCAAATTTGATAAACAAACTAAGCATGCCCACATTAAGTTCCAAGTTTTTTTTTTTGGGTCCGAACATAAGATCCAAGCTTATGCATTGCAGATTTGCAGTCAAACAACAGGTTTCAATTGCCAGCTCTTTACAGAAGATTGCTGAGTAACTTAGAGAGCAATGTAATATTGATCATCTAACTAATTAATAAACATTAAGGTAAACTGTCATTGACTTAACACATATTCTTGGTAGCCCAAGTAACATGATTTCACTAGAGAGAGAGAGAGAGGGGTGGTGTGTTAGGGGGGAGATAAGCAGGCACATGGCTATGCAGAAATACCAGTTGGCTATCTTTAGTAGGCTTCAGTTCCTCTCCTAGGCTCCTCCTAGACTTGTTTGTTTATTATTCTTGTTAACCTTGTTGTAATGTTTGACTGCATTGGTTGGTCAACATGATTACCATGTTAATGGTCTTGCCACTTAATTAAAATTGGGGTTTCCTCTTTTAATTCTGATCTAATTAAACAAAAGGTTTGGCAATTTTGGCACCAAATGCAAATTTCTGAAACCAAGTCATTCTATTATGAGTCTGGTGTTTGGGCCTATTCAAGCCTTTTCTTGGGCTTGGCCTTTTGGGGATTTGGGCTTACATACAACGAGTGTGTATAATCTTTAACATCTTGACATACTAATTATGTGACCACTTATTGTGAGATGAATGGTGTATATACACTCGTTACATGTAAGTTTTTCTCTTCATCATTTTCTTTAAAACTGTGTGAAATTAATTTTAGTTTTGTATCTGATCGCCAATATGCATGTGTGTGAACGACGATGCACATACTATTGATCAATCCTCACTCAAATGTTAGTGAGAGTCGAGACTCAATAATATTGAACCCCAGAAAGTGTACCCTTTTTAAGAAATCCATCAAAATCAAATCAAATCGAGCAAACCCTATATCATGCATCTTTTCACCTCTTACCAGACCAAAGGGTTAACCAATATGCTACTGATCCCTCGTTACAGTTGTTTCACCAAATTTACAGCTCACACAAAAACACCTCCACCAAAATGTCAACTCAATCACAACCCTACGTTAATATATTACCCACCATACAAAATAGGCCATCAATTTCTATCACATAAGCCCACGGGATGTAACAAGCTTCTTTGCTCTACAAAAATTTCTACCAGTCACTATATACAGTCCGTGACTTTGCCTAAAATATCGGCTCAGGTCTTTATATATGCTATATATATAGACTAGTCTTATAAACAGCGATAGTAGCACTAAAACTGTTGGTTTTGATTGGCATATGGCCTGCAACTTCTACCCAATTGGATTGCTTTTCTTGATAGATTGTTTTTCATGGCTAAAGTTTGTTGTTCTATTGAGTTGGAGCCTAGGACTTTGAGTGAAGGACAACTCAACCATGCGAGGGTATATATTTAATGTATCTGCAGTATATTATTTGGATTAGGGTTTGAACTTCTTCTGATCTCCTTGTTTCTCATATCTGCAGGAACTGGCTGCTGATGTGGTTGAGAAAATGGAACCAGAAGAAGCCTCAGCTGTATTCATTCAGGTGTGTTTTTAACATATGCATTTGAATACATAATGAAATTTCATGCGCCGGCCACTAGCTAATCTAAATTTGTGTGCAGGGACTGAGACCCGTTGGCTCAATGAAAGAGATGGTGCATATGGTTGCTGAAGAGGGTGAGCAACTGCAGAGTAAGGTTGTGGAGTGGAAGGAGGAGGAGGCTCAAATTCTTGAAACGCCCCCTTGCCAGTGCTTGTGCCCTACTGTCAATATTGAATCCCCCGATCAAGGAAGGCTTACCGAACCGTTGTCAGCCCCATTTTGAAACTTCTTGTTGTTTTGATTCATAATCTCACATGTCATGTTATTAGATTGTACGATATGAGAATATTATATATGTAAAATAAATATAAGTTTTTGTTAATATCTAAAACATATGGTTAACTAGTCTGATCAAGCATCACATTTTCCAACGATAAAATATTTAGTACTATTGCCAAAAGAATGCACAAAGAAATTTGGATGTAAATCTTGGCTCTTCATAGCAATTTGAGTGTCGTTATTAGGCCAATATGTTCTGCCGGGCGTTTATGTAATGTAATGCCTCATGTCATTAGTGCATGCATGTAATGACATTACATATCTAAAAGTTTGGCGCCCATGACAAAAGAAGGTAAATATAAAATATACATATACACTAAATATTTTGTTGTGTTGATTGGAGTTTTTTTATATTTAAATTTATAAAATGTGGAAATAAAATTAAATTACAATGAAAAGCTCCGAGGACAATCAACAATCGAAGATTCTCACAGAAAAGCATACGTTGTCACCGGTAGAAAAGAGCGAATCCAAATATGCCGATCCGTGCCACAGATAAGATTTCTGGACTCACCACTTAATGGAAATATTAATGAAAATTTACTTTGTTAAAAAAAAATAAAATTATCATATTCTAATACTTTGAGCAAAAATTTTATTTTAAAACAAATTTAAAATTAGGTGAATCAGGTGATATGAGATGAGTAGTTGCCTTTTTTTGTTTTTTGGGTGTAAATGGAAAGCTCCTTCGAAAAGCAATCCAGAGGCCAAATGGGAAAGCGAGACGAGGCTAAAATCGTCATTTGGAAAAAAAACAATACGACCATTGTCCAAAGAGGAAAATTTGAATTCCTGGTTGATGAGGGTTTAGGGTTCCAAATTGGCTCCTATTTGAGCAGCTCTGCATTCTCAGTCACTCTCACAGACACACCCTCTTTAGGAGGGAAAAAAAAAGAAAGAAAGCACCTCCTATTTCAATCCCTAATCGCTGCCACACTCCTCATTGCCTCCAATTCCCAGGTACTCTCTCTCTCTCTAAGCTCGTGGTTTAGATTTACTACGCATTCGTGCTCTAACTGAGTCGATTTAGTTTTTTCGGTAATTTATTGACTTTCTTCGTTTCTCAGAAACCAAACGGAGAAAACCCATAGACTAGGTTTTGTTTAAACTGTGAACTATGCGATTTTAGTGTGGTTGAGTGTTTCATATCGTGTTTGTTTGAATTATTCACCGCATTTGAGGAATTTATATCTTTGATTCGCTTTGCTTATGTAAATAAATAAAGTTCCGGTTTTTATTTATTTATTTACTGTTAAAAGTCTGGCCTTCGTATTTCTTGTTCATATGATGATGTGTTTTGCTTGCTGAAAAGGAAAGAAATAAGAACGTAGATATTTTTTTTTAGGTAGTGCATTATTAAGTGAACCCAGGGTCCCTAAGGACTAACATTCTGCAACAACTGGTTGTGTGTGTTTTTGTTTACCTGAACAAAGTTACTTGTTTTATTGTTTATGTGGTAACCAAAAGGAGGGCTAAGTCTTACATTCTTTATTTTCCAGAGGAATCAGTAATTAAAAAAATTTCCAGGATGAGCACCACAGCACATAGAACTCCCAAATCGGGTAGGCAGTCATTGTTTTTCCAAGATATAACTTCGCCAGTCTCAGCCCGGAGAGGAAAAATTTCGACTCCAGGCCAGGCAGCTGCAGTCTCTGCTCTATGGCGTGAGAGTGGTGGGGGATCAGATCTTCCACCTCCTCCGCTTTACACATTGGAAGACCGCTCAGACTTTTCCCCTGAATCTGGAATTCCAGATTACCCTGTATCCCCGGAAATAAAATCAGATCCTAGAACTCCGGTCCACAGTTTCGGACGTGATTCCTTGACTCCAGTAAAAAACAGATCAGAAGCAAGCACTTCTTATGCTCTATCAAGTGGACAGCATGGCCAACAGGGTTCAGCGAGTATGAATTGGTGGTCATCCCCAAAGAGTGGTGGTGAGCAAGATGAGAAGGGAAGGAATTCACCAGTTGAGGGTGTTGTTCAGCCTGGTGCTCTGATCACTCTTCCACCTCCAAGGGAAGTTGCAAGGCCAGAGATGCAAAGGAATACCTTGCCTGCAGGGAACCTCAACGAGGAAGAGTGGGTTACTGTTTATGGGTAATTCTTTAACCTTACCTTTGTCTTTGTTCTTGGGTATATATAAATTCATACATCTTTGGCTGATATATAATGTATAACCTTCGACTTTAGTCTACCTTTGGTAATTATCTTATCCGTAATAATCCATCTTTGCTGTGTTGTGTGTGGTTTTGGCCTTATTGCCTGGTGGTTGTTGGGCAAAGAAAAGAGTTTAAAAAAGAAAAATAAAAGAAATAATATCTTGTTTTCCAAGCTATTAAAGGTTTCAGATATGCTTGAATCAAATGTACCCCTGACATACTTTTTAAACTTAAAGTGGTCAGTGATCATAAGAGCCTATTTTCTTGCAAATGTGTCTGAAATCTCAAAAATCTTGAGAAATTTCTAATATTTGTTATAAATAAGTGTTCTACAGTGATAAATGTCTTTTAGCTGGTTATTGATGAGCAAGTGGTTTGTCAATTGACTCTTAATATTTCACAAACCACAACCCTCTCCCCAAGCCTCTGCTCCTTTTTGCTTCTTAACCACATAGAATTTGTTGAACTTGCAGAATAAAAAGGGGGGATCTTGTTCGGTAATTAAACATTTAGAAGTAAGACAATCTGATTATGTAATATATTTTATATGATGGTGATTGGTATTTTATAAATTTTGAACTAATTTATATAAATTGCCATACCGAGCTTCTAGCTCACAGTTTAGAGAACTGGTATTATTTCGTTATGCACTCTAAAACTTATATAGGGAACTCTCAAAACTTCTTTTTTTCTTTAATATCTCATGGTGGTTTTCAACGTTGTAGGGCAAAAGTTCTATAGTCTACTTATTGAAGCTTATTTGATCTCACTTAAGCTTAGACCCTTTGAAGTTATATTTATAATTTGGCTTGCTTGTCTATCTTCTTGAGTAATTAAAATGTAGTTTTTATTCAGTTATCCGTATAGCCTCTAATAGTCCTTTTTTTTTCTTTCAGATTTTCTCCAGGTGATACGAATTTAGTTTTACGAGAGTTTGAAAAATGTGGCATGATTTTGAAACATGTTCCTGGTCCAAGAGATGCCAACTGGATGCACATCTTATATCAGGTTCTTCTTTTTTCCTATTATTTCAAGTTTGATGAATCAAATTTCTTATACCAAGCATTAATATTCTCTTCATTCCTATTATTTCAAGTCTGTTGAATATAATAATAAATACCACCGTACATCACTTCCATTCAAACTTGGGTTTATTATTGGCATGATGCTGCCGTGAAATGGAAGGGAATTTGTAACACGATGTTGTGTGCATAGGTAGTGGTGAATTGATGTAGACCATTGTTGTTTGGTTAATATTTTGAAGTAAAGTTTGCCATGAAATTGAGTCAAAATAGTTAGGGATGATACTAAGTAGTCCTTCTGAGCTTTGCCCTTTTCTTTTGCCTTTTTGTCTGTAAAATTCTTCTGGGTTTGTTGTACTTGTAGTCTTTTGTGCGTGGGTCTATGTGTGCCAAAGACTTACCTTTATTCCCTCCTTTTCTCTTCGTTTGCTCAGTCTGGCTGAAGTATCAGACGGATGTAACTGCGATAGACTGAAGATATATCATGTTAATTTGAGTAAAAATTGTTAACTGTTCTTAATTCTGGTGGTGCAGAATTACTTTGATGCTCAGAAGGCTCTCAGCAAGAACGGGATGCAGATTAATGGGGCGCTAATTATAGGTGTGAAGCCACTGGATCCAATGCAACGCCATGCATTAAATGAAAGGATCAACAATCAGGGTTTCATGACATTGCCCCCCCAACCAGCCATGAAACATGCAGAACTGAATGCTTCAAGAGCCCCCCCTCGTTCTTACTATCTTCAAAATGGTAGTACCAGTGCGCGACAATCCGGTGGTTCAATTGCTTCCCCAACAAAGTCAATGGTGTCCAAAGTCATGGATTTAATGTTTGGAGTTTAGCTGCTCTGGTCAACAAACTGGTACTGCGGCATTTGTGATGAGAAAATATAATTGTTGCGAAAAATTTGAAGCTTAGACTTGAAAGAGGTGTCTGGTCATTACGCCCCCATTTATTAGTTGGAATTGTCTGGTCATTACGTCCTTATTAGTTGGAATCTCCTTTACTTATTTTTTACTCCAACATTTTCGAGGCTAATAAACTCAAGTCACTAGTGGTTGATGTATGATAATAAGTGGTTTTGCTTATTACATGCAAGTTGCATCTTGATGTGTGAGCACTGTTAATTTGCGATTTTTAGGTTACTACAGGATGTATCAGACTGATATCAAATGGAATGAATTTTATGTCAAATTGGCCGTACATGCTTACTTGTTCAGCAAGATTGCTGCCGATTTATGGTCAGTCTTAAGCTGTCAAACTACGGTTGGTCTTAGGATTAAACTAAGGTTCGTCTTAGGTTTCTACGTATCCAGACCATCAAAACCATTTTCGCATGTGCTATTTCTAACTTCTACTCCCACTTATAGTAGAAAAATTTGTGTGAAATGGGGATAACACTGTTTTGTTATCTTAGGCCAATCACAGTATGCCAAATCGAAAAGTAATTACACGCGACATACCGTCATTGACGGGAATAGCAAAATAGTGTTATCCCCGTTTCACACAAGTAGGTTTCTCTCTTATAGACTTGGTTAGAATATTGGTACAATTCAACTCTCAACATCATAAATTTGGAGCTAACAAACTTTGAGCCCGAGCTTCGCTAGTCACAATAGCCCATGCTGCCCTCAATGTTTCAACTCGAACCTAGAATCTTCGTTCCAATCCACCTATCAATCGCTTAAAATATGACCTCAAATTGAGGAGCAATGGAGCCAGAGATGACCTCCGAATGAACTGAGAAGCTTTCGTCTTTCAGCAGTACAAGATTTAATGCTAATCTCAGTACTTATCACTTGTGATGGATGCCTACCACATAGGGAATGATGTGATTCATCATTCATCCAAACTATCCGAATTTGCTATGCCCATCTGACGTTTAGGTATTTATTGTCTTCCGTAATCACTTTTTAATCCAACAATTATCGTGGATGAAACTTGAACTCAAAATCTTCATTTGATAATGAGACCAGATAATGATTGAGGCCGGAGTTTGCCCGTGTTCTTGATTAGAAGTTCTATTTGTACGCAAAAGTGGATTAGGCCAAGTTTAGTGAGTCCCCTTGCATATAATATTTTGCCTAAACATAACATTTTTCTTTGGAATTTTATGTTATGAGTTTTTTTTTTTTTTTTTGGGGGTAAGTATCATGAGGTGTCGGATCAGCTTGCGCGCACCTGAACTAATCTACACTCGCGGAACTGAACCTGCTGCTAGCCACCAGGTGTTGCAATTGCTAGGACTCGAATTGAGAAGCAAACCCAACCGAACCCCAGAACCTTACCCAAATAGCAGACATACCACCGGATCACTCTTAATGGTTTATGTTACGAGTTTTGAGAAGTAGCCAGAAGGCTCTAAAAATTGAAGAGCCCAATGAGGCTCTCCAGACTCCAGTGATGAAAATTAGAGGTCCTCATTATGTCATGGCTAGCTAGCAGTGAACTGTGAAGAGTCCAACCAAGAAAGCTGAAGTACGTATATAACAAGACAAGGCATCATTTCCATTGCAATATGTACACTCACGGGGCTCATCTTCTCTCCTCTACATTCTCTCCACCTGTCCCTCTCATGCAGCAGTTAACTTAAGCTAACCAATCCAAAAAAAACCTCCATAATTTATAATGTTGCAAGGACATTTAAAATACAATAAACTACGTAGGCAGAGGGAGAGAGAGAGAGAGAGAGAGCTAGCTAGCGATTATTTTTATAATAATCTCATGGGACAAAATCTAGGGTTACTCTAGATATGCTCTATATAATAATGCTACATGTTTGAATGTTTATCATAAATTGTTCATGAATTACAATAATTTTTATTTATATATAATTGAAAATTGAATGAGTGTTGAAATTATACTTCTCTTCTCTTATCTTTCCTAATGCATGCGTCTTGGAATTATTCTTATTCATGTTTCTCATAAGTTGACAAAAAATTAAAGAATAAAAAAACTATGTAAGTTTCACGTTAAAATTCATAATTCAATACTTAGAAAATTAAAAATTAAAAATAAGCACATACCAAATTTCATTATCTTCCACATTCCTAACTTTCCCGATTCAAAAAAGAAAAAGACAATTTTTGATTGTGAACATCATAGAATCATGAAATTAGAGAAGTAAAGGATAGAGATGTTAAGTTCAAACTTCCATGCAATAAAAGAAAAGAAAGTAAACAAATTGCAATTAGTTCTTGGCTGTATTCAAATGTAAGAACCGTAGGGTACGTAACCGCAGGGAACAGAGCCCCCCGGGTTTATAAAAAGCCACTAAACCAGTGCTCTACTTGGCAATTTGGCACACACACGTACTTTGTAACTTGTACCAGCATTTCCTTCACATCCAAATCCCACACAAAACTCTTAGCTTACAAGAAGAAGAAGACACAGGAAATCAAATTAAGAGGAGAAATGGTGAGCAGCCGAAAAACGACGTCGGTCGAAGAGGAGGTGGGGGAGGTCGGGAAGGTGGTTATAGAGATCAATGGAACCATGAACGACGCCGGAGCACGTGGCTTGCTTCAGAAGGGTGACGTGGCACAGGTGTGCCTGAGGGTGATGTGCATGGTGGCTTCGGTGACGGCGCTGTCGTTCATGGTGACAGCCAGGGAGGCGAGCACTGTCTCCATCTACGGATTTCAGCTCCCCGTTAACTCCAAGTGGTCTTTCGCCGACTCTTTCGAGTAAGCACCTCCACTCCACTCCCCTCCCAAATTACTCAAACACCCTTCCCATGAAAACAAGAAGAGAGAGAATAATTTTAATTTAATGCATATATATGCGTTTTATTACCTTACCGATGAATAAAAATTTCATGTAACATGTTTCATATATTTTAGAAATCGAGAAAATAAAAATTTCATGTAACATATTTCATACATTTTAGAGATTGAGAGAAAAACATATGAAACATGAAATATGCAAATTTTTGTTCATATTAACCAACCGGAGAGTCCAATCAACAAGCATGACGGAGGTTTGTTGCATTTAGCACGTACTTTTTTCGGTTTACTAAAATGCCCCTGGACTTTCGCGTTTATTTACTACTGGGTTTCCACCCAATTTTGTCTTGGTTTGTTTGTCATGCTCCCTTGACTGATTCAGTTGAAGTTTGACGTTGACGAATTTGCCCTTGTGTTTGGCGCTTCCCTTCCCAAAATGACAATAGATTAATATTTGAGGCTCCCCCTGCCTGCCTAACCCCCTATCCAACATGCCATATGAATGAACAGAATAAAGACCCGTGACTGACTGATTATTCTTTTTCTTTTGTTTTCTCTAACGTTTTCTTATTCTATATTTTAGTCTTGATCACGTTTAAACATTTTGTCTTACTTGTTGAAAATTCATAACTAATGGATGAAATGCTTTTGTGGATGAACCAACTTCATAATGGGACAAAAAAAATCAATCGATCTGAAAATTGTAAAACCAAACAGATCATGCATGTAATGTATATGCTGGATCATGTTTGTAATGTTTATTTTCAAGTCTTCGTTCACAAGTCATATTTACAGAAAGGTAGACAATTTATAAGACGTTAAGATATCTAATTGTGATTCTATAAAATAGACGAACATAGTGTTTCAAGAAAACACCAAAATGACAACCACCGGCATATAACAAAATACTAGCTGGGTTGTAGGAGTGTGATTTTGGGTGGATATGAAGGCGAAGTATAGAGTTAGTAAATGAATAATGTATTGAATTTGTGGTGGGCAGGTATCTGGTGGGAGTTTCAGCAGCTGTGGTAGCTCACTCATTGCTGCAACTAGTAATAAATGTGTCTAGGCTGCTGAGGAAGTCTCCATTAATTCCCTCGAGAAATCATGCATGGCTTACTTATGCTGGGGATCAGGTAGTCACCATTCCCTCTATCACTTTTCTAGCCAAATGCAATTACATGGGAGACATATATATGGTGTAATGGAGAGCTCGGGTTTTATGGTGAAGTAGGGTAGGGGAATTCGAATTTGGGGTCTTGAGTCGAGTACATGGGTGAATGCTCTTTAACACTAGAGCTACAGAGTCGAGTATAGCGATCGATAGATTTAGATTTAGGGATAAAACAGCTTTGTGATGAAAAAAAGAAAGAAAAGAAAATGATTATACATTTGCCTTTCAAAATTCAGCATCTACAATCTGAATGTGATCCTAGTGTTTTAATCTCTGTTACAGGTATTTGCATATGCAATGATGAGCGCAGGGTCAGCCGCATCCGGGGTAAGCAACCTGAACCGTACCGGGATCCGGCACACGTCTCTGCCTGATTTTTGTAAACCTTTGCACATTTTCTGCGACCATGTTGCAATCTCAATAGCCTGCACTTTCTTAAGCTGCCTCTTGCTGGCCATGTCTGCTATCCAGAATGTGATTTGGCTCTCAAACAACTGATGAGATGGAGTTGCATCATTTTGCACTTGCTTAATGTTCTTGCGCTTCAACTCTGTAATGATAGTTATGTAACATTAAATAAATTAATTAATCCCACTGTTTTTAAGGCTGGGAATTCTGGATGCTGGGTATGGTAAAGTTCCAAATGCTGGGAATTCTAGATGGATGCCTATGGTGCAATTTGATAATCAGCTTGTTAGAATGCTTCTGCTAATATGGTTGCTAGTATTGGGCAAGAACTGAGGCTACTGGCCATTTTTGTGGAAACTACGTGCCTATATGTTAGTCACCAATGCAATACCCAAGTTAACAGAGTTAAAAAAAGAGAAAGATTTCCTATTCTAATGAGGAAAAAGAAAGAAACAGAGAAATACTCTTCCTGCACATTATAAATGAAAAACAAAAAAATCTTGGATATGCAAGGATGTGAGAAGCGGGAACTTCATTCGTTAAGTTTGTAAAAAATTATGTTAAAACTGTTGATGTGGTGCGTGTAAGTTTCACTGATTTGTTCATATTAATTTTCACATCATTCTTTGTGCATAAATGTCA
Source organism: Prunus mume (assembly GCF_029339155.1). Lineage (NCBI taxonomy): Eukaryota > Viridiplantae > Streptophyta > Magnoliopsida > Rosales > Rosaceae > Prunus > Prunus mume. The sequence continues at coordinate 11,696,623 of NC_142701.1, read as the reverse complement.
CCGTATGACGATATATATAAAGAAGTGAGACGCAAAATAACGGTTAGACACATACAACATAATTGACTGACAAAGTGACCAATATTAGGATTGGGTTTTAATAAACAAAGAGCCCCATACAATTTTGGGCTTGGGACTGGACTTGTACAACTAAATTGGACTACTACATAAAACCACTATGAAAAAGGGAAATTATTGTAACGTCGTCGTTTTATGAACCCTCTCCGTCGTCTCTATACTCTATCTCGTAGAATACACAAGTGTTTTAGCTTTGAAAGATTTTACAGAGCACAGAAACTGAAGAGAAGAAGCTGAAGATGGAAGCTGATTATGCTAAAAACTCACGCACTTCCTCAGCTTCACTTCTCATCAACATCACCTTCGCTTCTCAAATGTAGCAGAGTGGCACAATTAAGCTTTCACAAACCAAAACTCCATGGCCTGCCAATGCCTTCTGGGCTCTTACTCATCTTCTTCTCTATCCCCAAACCCCAAACCCAAAACCCTCAATAAAAACCCACCAAAACCTCTCGCTCCATCCTCCATTTCCTCCCACCGCTCAACCACGGATGATAATGATGAAAACGATAAAACCCAGAAACCCAATTTCGATTTCCTCAAGCTTTCTGTAACTCTCACTGTAATCTCCACCGCTCTCCCCCAAATCCCAACCGGCATAGCCGCCGTCAAAGAGAAAAGGCGAGTGCCCAAGAAGTCCACGCTGAAAAAATCCGAAGCTTTATCTCATCAAGAGCTCGAGTCTTGGTCCCAAGGCCTCCCCGTCGTCTCCAATCGAATTCCGTACTCCCAGCTCTTGATATTGAACCAGGAAGGTAAGCTCAAACATGTTATCAAGCCTCCTGGTGTTGAATTGCAAAAAAGGGTAGAGCCCGTATTGGTTGTTCTCGAAGATAATCGGGTTCTACGCACCGTTTTGCCTTCGGTGGATAGCGATAGGAGGTTTTGGGAACAATGGGAAGAGTTGAAAATCGAGTCTTTGTGCGTCAATGCCTATACGCCGCCGCTTAAACGGCCGGAGATTCCGTCACCGTACTTGGGGTTTGTGGCGAAATGGCCGGCGTTTTTGTCGTCATTTGTGAAGCCGAAGAAGGAGAGCAAGAGAGCTATGGAGTTGAGGAGAGCAAGGGAGGAGTTTAAGATGCAGAGGAAGGAGGAGCTTGAGAGAATGAGGAAGGAACGAGATATGATCGATAAGGCCATGAAGGCCCAGAAGAAAGAGGAGGAGAGGAGAGCGAGGAGAGGGATGAGGAAAAAGAAACACGATGAGTCGTTGCGTCAGGCACGTAGGAATTATCTGGAGATGGCCAATGTATGGGCCAATTTGGCTCAGGACTCCAATGTTGCCACTGCGCTTGGACTGGTGTTCTTCTATATTTTTTACAGGACCGTAGTGTTTAGTTATAAGAGGCAGAAGAAGGACTATGAGGATAGGTTGAAGATTGAAAAGGCGGAGGCGGAGGAGAGAAAGAAAATGAGGGAATTGGAGAGGGAGATGGAGGGGATTGAGGGTGAGGAGGAGGAGGAGATTGAGCAAGGGAAGGGTGAGCAAAACCCTTATTTGAAAATGGCTATGCAGTTCATGAAGTCGGGGGCTCGGGTGCGTCGAGCTCATAATAAGAGGCTGCCTCAGTATTTGGAGAGAGGCGTGGATGTCAAGTTTTCGGATGTAGCTGGCCTTGGGAAGATCCGGCTTGAGCTTGAGGAGATTGTCAAGTTCTTCACTCATGGTGAAATGTATAGGAGAAGAGGAGTTAAAATACCAGGTTAGATGCTGTAGCAATGCGGCTGAGCTATTGACATTGTTAGATAGCTTTTCTTATATGACATGGTTTCTGTGCTTAATATATGACTTATATGACTGCCCTTGTGTTGAACGATTGTTGATATGCCCTGGTTATTCTCTGATTCCACTGAAAGCACACTGATTTGATTGTTCTGTTTTCCCAATTATTTTCCATTTACTTGTTTGTTTATTGGTATTGCTTTATGCATGATTTATTTTGTGCGGGTCATTAATTTCTTGATCAGGTGGGATACTTCTTTGTGGCCCTCCTGGAGTGGGTAAGACCTTGCTTGCAAAAGCTGTAGCTGGTGAGGCAGGCGTCAACTTCTTTTCCATTTCGGCCTCTCAGTTTGTGGAGATATATGTCGGGGTTGGTGCATCTCGTGTCCGAGCACTTTATCAGGAAGCAAGGGAAAACGTAAGTGTTGACATTCGCTGTTCAATTTCACTCTCTTGACACTGCACCAACCACCATACTTCACATTTTTTCCACACCATGTCCTTTTAATTTCCTTATACAATAGGCTAGTCTGGAAACTAGTTTTCAATAATATTATTGCATCAGTAAGTGTTAAATGATGGCATTTCTCTGTTTAATCATTTTCAAGGAGATAACAGATATAGGTGAGAAGTTGTGCCTTTCTTGTTTGTACTTTTCTTTTAGAGGGTGTAGCAAAGGTGCACAAATTGTTACATCTCATGATTTTTGAGTTTATATGCACAGGCTCCATCGGTTGTCTTCATTGATGAGTTGGATGCTGTTGGAAGGGAGCGTGGTTTGATCAAGGGTTCTGGTGGGCAAGAACGTGATGCTACTCTTAATCAGGTTAGGTTGGGAATATATAAATGTTTTTTTATTTGAACTTAGTACTAAAATTTTTCAACTAAACTTCAACTTTTGTAAATTGTTCATTCTTGTGTGTATTCTCCAGCTCCTTGTTTCTTTGGATGGGTTTGAAGGAAGAGGTGAAGTGATCACTATTGCTTCCACAAATAGACCAGATATTCTAGATCCAGCTCTTGTCAGACCTGGACGGTTTGATCGAAAGATATATATCCCTAAGCCTGGTCTTATAGGTCGCATTGAAATTTTGAAGGTAGTAGTCCATAACTTATATCCTGTACCATTTGCACTGCATATATGGCATTGCAAGACTGCCCATTTTCAATTGCCCCAATGATTTATTGTTTCCATAACTGGCTTATATTTTTCCAGTTTGTTTCCGTGTCCTGATTATAGGTCCATGCACGCAAGAAGCCTATGGCTGAAGACGTGGACTATATGGCTATTGCTAGTATGACTGATGGAATGGTTGGTGCAGAGCTAGCTAACATAGTTGAGGTTGCCGCAATCAACATGATGCGTGATGGAAGGACTGAGGTATTACTTCCTCTTATTAGATTACACCCCTTATCATTTGATTTTTCTGATTGATTGATATTGCACCTTGCACTAAAAAGAGAAGATGAAAAGAAATATGAGTGATGAAAAACCTTTATAAAAAAGAAGAAGGATGAAAACAAACTTGGCTAAGTTATGTATCAATGTGTTTACTAGATTTGCCGGGGGCTAATTATGAATGTGAAAGTTATTTAGGTCTTCTGTATCTATCACCTTAAAACATGTGCTAGAGGCTCGAGCTCGGGATTGGTAATACAAATATAATAATTATGTTTTTGAGTAGCATCCCTACTTATTATATGTCGTTGTTTAAAATGCCGGCCAGTGTTATTAGCAAATTGGAGAAGCTTATGAGATCCTTTTTATGGGAAGGAGTGGAGGAAGGAAAGAGGGATCATTTGGTTAAATGGGAGATGGTGGCTAACTCTAAGGAGGAAGGTGGGCTGGGTGTGGGTTCTTTGAAGGAAAAGAATGAAGCTTTGCGTGCTAAATGGTTATGGCTCTTCCCCATGGAACCTAATTCTCTTTGGGCTATGGTGGTTAAAAGCAAGTATGGGTCAGCTACTAATGGGTGGGATGCTAATCCCGCTACTACGGTTACCTCTCTCAACCCTTGGAAGGACAGTTCAGCGGGTTATCAAACTTTTTTACAGTGCTGCAGTTTCGAGGTGGGAAATGGGATTAGGGTCAGGTTTTGGGAGGATAGTTGGGTAAGGGAGGGGTTGTTGAAGGACTCTTTTCCGCGCTTGTTTGCGCTGTCTTCAAAGCATTCCTTAAGCATTGACTGTTTTGTTGGTTCTCAGGTTTTTCCTCATGATTGGGATTTTGGGTTTAGGAGAAATCTGAATGAAAGGGAGACTGCCGAGGTGATTAAGTTGCTGGAAATTTTGGAAGGAGTCAGATTGTGTGCTTCTAAAAGGGATAGGAGAAGGTGGGATCTTGATGTGTCGGGTTATTTCACTAGCAAGTCCTTTCAGTCCTTTTTGCGCTACAAGGGGAGGGTTGTGACCTTTCCTCCTTTCTCTCGTGTGTGGAAGGCCAAGTCTCCCCCTAAGGTCAAAGTCTTTGTTTGGTTGGTGGCGCTTGGGAAAGTTAACACTTCGGACCTTGTCCAAAGGAAAAGACCTTTTATGTATCTGTCTCCTCATTGGTGTGTGTTATGTAAGCATTGTGAGGAGAGTGTGGACCACCTTTTCTTACATTGCCCTTTTTCCTTAAGTCTTTGGGGGCTTTTGTGGAGGGAGGTTGGGACTGTTTGGGTGATTCTGAAAGGGTGCTCTGATTTCCTTTGTTCTGACTTTGTGGTTTGGGGATCAGGGAAGCGCGCTTCAACCTTATGGGGCTGTTTGGTCCACTCTGTTTTTTGGAACATTTGGATGGAGCGTAATAGGAGAATTTTTGAAGACTATAAGGGAGTGGGAGTGAGGGATCTGTGGGATAGAGTTAAGTACTGGGCAGCTTTGTGGGCTTCTGTTACAAAAGATTTTAAAGACTATTCTTATTCCACTATTATGAGGGATATGGCAGCTGCGGTGATTTGAGGGTTGGGGGGTGTGTTGTTCTGTGGTTTTTCGGTTTTGTCCCACCCTGTTAGTTTGGGAGGGGATGGTGTTGTTTGTTTGTTTCTGTGTTGTTTTTGTTCTTCGGTTGTGGTTGCCTTATCCACCTCCATTTTCTTTTGCTTAATAAAGTTTGTTTCTTCTAAAAAAAAAATGTTTTTCTTTCAGGTTTAAAATTCCATTATGAATTTATAAAATTTATGCCCATTTTGCCTATATTTGAATATGTGCAGCTGATTTCTTGAAGATTTGAATATCTTAATGCTTTCAAGTTAGTTATTTATGCCTCACATTTTGATCTGCTCTTTTGAACATTTGATCTTGTTGTATGTGCAGATTACTACCGATGACCTATTACAAGCTGCACAAATGGAAGAAAGAGGAATGCTGGATAGGAAGGAGAGAAGTTTAGATACATGGAAGCAAGTAGCTATTAATGAGGCCGCTATGGCTGTTGTTGCTGTGAACTATCCTGACCTTAAAAATATTGAGTTCGTATGGTCCTTAAACTCAAGCCTCGTCACTTTCACCTTTTCATAGCATATACTATTTCAAACCTACACAACGTTACATGCTGGGCATTTTAAGCAAGTCAAATAATTACTCATTGTTGGTCATCCTTTATATCTTTCTTATATATCCCAACTGTTCACGAAAGATTAGAATCATTGCTCATTTGAAGTTCTATTTGAGAAATGAGAAGTTCACATATTATTCTATGTCCTTGTGGAATAGTTTATGTTTCATTGGGTTCATTGACTTTAAATTAGCTAATTTCACTTTTTGCTTTAAGAATTTTGAATATACTATTCCTTGATTTGATTTATGCTCGTCCAAATATTCTTGTTAGTGTAACATTGAGAAGAAACTTACTTCCTATAAAATAATGAGTAGAAATTTTCTAACAATTTATTCATATGGTGCAGGTCACAATTGCTCCTAGAGCTGGTAGGGAGTTGGGTTATGTGAGAATGAAAATGGATCCTATCAAGTTCAAAGAAGGAATGCTTACGTATGGCTTCCTTTGTATCCCTATTTCTTTAGTCATTTTTCAAAGCACACTTAAACGTGAATTGCATGTCAACTTTAGTGTATCACTGAATATAAAAGTTAAAGTATATATCTAGAGAGTAGAAAGAAATGGTACTTCAGATTAAAGTCATAGCTATTAATGATAGGAAGTGTTAAACAGTGAGACTTTATCATCAAAGTAATTTTTTTAATCAATCTAGGTCAATCATTTGATTTTAAGTAATAAAGTTTACTAATAGGAAGTCTTAATTCAAAAAAGATGATAGAGCTTTCCTCATTTTTTTCAAATATATTAATATATTAATGAAGATATTATTGATTGGAAATTGTTTAAATGGGTCATTAAAGATATAGGTTGTTATTAACTAACACTAAGAGTAATTTAAATCTTAAGTAAGTTTTAATATATGAGATGATCACAATTGTAGAAATATGAATGACAAGAGATGCATATTCTGGAAATCAAGCATGTCAGGAATGCAAACTAAAATACTATGAACAATACAATAAGATCAAGCATGCGGTGTCCTTGAAGGGTGTGAACTTAGGAGTAGATGTTGTCTTTAGTAATGCCATTATATTAATTGTGTTGCTTCTTGTTGATATTGCATTAGAAATTCATGCTTATTGTTTCTTTCGAATAATTATTTTCTCGTATCTCCCCATGTCATGAAGTCGGCAATCGCTCCTGGATCATATCACTGTTCAACTGGCACCACGTGCAGCTGATGAACTTTGGTTCGGTGAGGATCAGGTAAGAAAATCTCTAATCCTTTATGTGCACATTATGTCTTGTATGTTCAGTTGTGGTATGTAGAAACTCTGCTGTAGAAAAATATAGTCAACTATAGCAACCAGAAAATTAAAAAGTAAAACCAGTTTCTCAACTTCAGAAAATACATTGCTAATAGGAAGGGTTCATTTTATATGTCTTGTATATTGATTTGTGCCTTTGTGGTTTACTCATTTTATGGATTTGAGGAAGCTTTTGCATTTTGTAATACAACTTGCATGCTATAGAGCACAATATATGTTAGGATCATCTGACTTCTCATGGAAAATGGTTAATACATTGTTTATGTGGATCCAAATCTTGTAAATAAGGTGACTTTTCCTTTTCAAGTCTATGGGTGATGCATCTGAATTCTTCTTGTACTTTTTCTCCAGTTAAGTACTATATGGGCTGAAACGGCAGACAATGCTAGGTCAGCCGCACGAACGTATGTTCTTGGTGGCCTTTCAGAGAAACATCACGGGCTATCTAACTTCTGGGTTGCAGATCGACTCAATGTAATTCAATCTCTTTATACTTGGTGATTTTGAGTTGGTTTTTGCTTTGAAAATTCCAATGTCTATATATGTACATGTTCCTGTAACTAAGAAGTGAATGCAAGAAGCAAACAGGTAAAGAGTGAATATACAATTAATGCCTTGTAATGAATCTTATTTCAGGACCTTGATACTGAAGCATTGCAAATTGTCAACATGTGTTATGAACGTGCAAAAGAGGTAATGTTAAAGACTTTTTCAGTGACGTTTTCTATTATTCTTACCTTAACAAAGTTACATATCTTTGTTTTGGATAACAGATTCTGCAGAAAAACCGAAAGCTCATGGATGCGGTGGTGGATGAACTTGTCCAGAAGAAGAGTTTAACCAAACAAGAATTCTTTAGCCTAGTTGAGTTACATGGTTCAATCAAACCCATGCCACCTAGCATACTTGACGTCAGGGCTGCCAAACGGAAGCAGTTCCAAGATATGATGATGAAACAAAAGGAACCAGCTTTGGAGAGCAACTTATGAATAAGATGTGGAGATATGGTAGATTCTTAATTATCTTTGATGTGGAGGAAGCAAAACATATGAGTCGGGCATGTCATTTCAAGCGGTGATTGATTTCGCGAGCATCCTGTCCAATGATTGATATTTATCATGCTCGGCAGCCCGGGTGAGCAAGTTGTGGAACCCTATCTGTTGATCATAAAAGAAATACGGGGGAAGTCATGCGCAGAAACATTAATCTGAGGGAGAAGCCCCCTTCAGTGATCTTTTGTTCGATTTGTAATTTACAGATGTTCTGTTTCATTTGTATCCTACCCCGTCTTAATCTATTTGATTTACTTGGCTACTTGGACGGAATGGTTCTAGTAGCTCAATTCGATCAAAATTTTTTGTACGGATGCTTCAGTATAAACTAGCCTCTCTCTTCCGCGCCTGCAAGAGGTTTTTTAAAATTATTTTAAAATTATTTTAGAATTAGAAAAAGATAATGGGTAGTTGTGTTTCATAAAAATAGGATCTATTATCTGATTTTTTATTTTTTTATTTTTTTAATATGAAAAAGTATGAATTTACCATATTATCCTCATATAAGAAAATGTCATTGGTTAATGCGAACATTAAGAATTGAAATTATTAATTAAATGAGGATAATATGGTAAATTCATATTTTTTCATATTAAAAAAAATTTAAAATAAAAGAAAAATCAGATAATGAATTTTATTTTTATGGAACACAATTACTCATTATATTTTTTAATTTTAAAATAAATTTAAATTAAAAAAAAAAATCTCACGCTTGCAGAGAGGCTAGTAGATTACATAGTGTGAGTTCTCATAATTGGTCTAACACATAAATCTTGTGATTAAATTTTCAACTATAGTCTAAAGAATGGGCTTCGGAGGCCCAGTCTTGTATGCAGACCAGGCTTCAGGATGGACAATTAAGAAAATAAAACCCAGCCCAAATTTCCTATTAACTGAATTTTAACAGTCACCACCACCTCACGTTTTCACCAACGTGTCCCATAAAATCCACCCATGACTTTCCCGCCCGCCCTCACAAACTTCATATATACTCTTGTCGTGGCCACTTTTCAGTTCCATTCCATTGTTTCTTAACCTCCTGTGAGAACTATGAAGAGGAACATATCTTATTGTTTCTTTGGTCTTTTCAAAACTTGGCTGACGGTTTTCTTGGCTGTCACATTTTGTTGTGCTGAAGCTGCTGCTACAGAGTTCCAAGTGGGTGATGATTTGGGATGGCAAGAACCTGACTTAAACAACAGCGCTCTGTATACTCAGTGGGCTTCCAGGAACAGATTTCATGTTGGAGATTCTCTCTGTGAGTTCTAAAATCTTTGCAGTAGCTCTCTCTCTCTCTCTCTCTCTCTCTCTCTCTCTCTCTCTCTTAGTGTAAGTTGAAGAAAATTTGATGAAATATGATCTTTGTTAGAGAATTGGTGCCGAATATGGATAGCTATATGGAGAATTGGTGCTAACAAAATGTGTAGTTTTTTCATGGTACAAAACATGTGTTTCGGAAAATGCAAGATGATTACACAAAAAAAAACACCCCTACTAAGAAGTTGGAAGATTTGTCTCCCTTACCGAATATATTTTGTTTTGTTAACCAAAAATGCATGTGCGCAATCAATAGTGAGTCGTCCAAATCTCTGTATCTTGACAAACCATGAATTGGTCAGTTCTAGAAAGGAAGTCTAAATTCTATTTGGTGTTTATCTTTGCTCTTGTTTTGTTTTCATTTTCTTGACTCTTTTACAGCTTTCACGTACAAGAATGATTCAGTTCTTGAGGTTGACAAATGGGATTATTACCACTGCAACACAAGCAATCCCATAATCGCGTTTGATAACGGGAAGAGCATTATGAAACTTGATAGGCCTGGCCCCTTCTATTTTATCAGTGGAGCTCCTGATCACTGCAAGAATGGCCAGCGGATTTTTATCAAAGTGATGGATCCACGCCCGATCTCACAGTCTCCTCCACCCGGTGCAGTCCCACCTGAACCCAATTTGTCTGAGTCTCCTGCACCCTCACCAAGCTTAGGAGTTGCCATTGCAGTTGCACCTTGTGCACTTTTTATGGCTCTTATTGTGACATTTTTAGCTTCAGTATGTTCCTCATCATAATCTTCTTCCACTTTTTATATTTTTTATTCTGGCTGTTAGGATCTATTGTGACTCCGTATTTTGCTTTAAATTATTCATTGATGTTGAACTTTATTTTTCATTTATGTAATGTTGGGATGGGATGTATGTTTGATGATTATGTTTTTTTTTGTCTTAAGGTTGTTTATGTTTGATGCTTATGTTTAATTCCTCTAGAGATCTGCTTTTACCTAGTAACGTTTTCTTGACACAAACGATCAAATTACACAAAAGGAATCTTATGCAAAAGCATATGCTAAATGGGAACCTAAACTCTTTTAAACACTGAGAGTAATTACATCTTCATCCTCCTCTGTTAGGTGATCAATTTCCCACTCCTAAGCAATTCTTCAGTACGTATGATATCCCGAATCTCGAGCACTGGCAGTGTCTGAGTTTATAGACATTGACTCGTCTGATCCTTCTTGCGAACTTTCCTCTCTACTTTCCTTTGCTCTCTTCTCCGCCATTCCTCTTTTCCGCTCTCTTTCCTTTGCTGTCTTCTCTGCCCTCTTTTGTGCTCTTCTTTGTGCTCTTTTCTCCAATCTTTCCTTGGTAACCTTACCTCTTTCTTTCCTCCACTGTAACTTCCTCAACCAGTGTCTAGCGAATGTGACACCAAGAAATAGAAAAACAGATCCCATAGTCCCTGCACATACAGATATGAGAGCCTCAAGGGTCCAATTTGTTCCTTGACTGTGTGGCAAGATCACCCAAGTGGCTGCAATGTAAGCTGTGGCCATGAGTGACACTGCCACCCACATGGCTTTGTGAGCAACCACCAGTAGCTTCATCAGTGCTTTACGCCGGAAAGGAATGATGCTCACTAAGACAATGACTATGCACATAGATAAGAACAATGCAGCTGTGTTGCTTATTGTGAAGACCTTGAAAGCAGTTGTTCTTCCAATTGTTGACTGTCCTTTTAGTGGTCCTTCCTGGTACACACCCCCAGGAGGGTTTATGCCAGCGGTGAAAGTAACCGATGCAATCAAAATGGCAACTACTGTGATTGTGTTCCTGGTATTTTGTAGGGCCTCTCTATATATCTCATATTGCCTAACGGCACTTATTTTTTTCTTCCCTCTTTGCTTCACAAGCTTGGATTGATGCAAATTGGTTGGTGGTGCAGAAGGACTATCTATCTGGTTGCCAAAGTTTATTGTTACTTGATGACTGGGATTACTATCTGCTTGTATTGTAGTGAAGTCTTCCATTGGTTGGTTGTTGGCTACACCATTTCTGTAATCATGTTCACTTTGGTGCAGGTTAAATTCAATAGGCGTTTGTGCCATTTTGCCACCAATTCTCTTCAGCATGTACCTAACATGCTGGTTCCCCGTCATGATGCTAAATTCTTGGTTGAGGATGTCATAGGCTGTTAGACCTCTATGGTTTTGACCATTGGTATCCACCTCGGTTTTGTCAAGGATGTACTCTGCTAACTGAAATTTCCACATGCGGAAGGATCAGTCGGAGTTGAAGAAGCCAAGATTTCCATCATATGGTTCTTCACTTAATAATGTTAAATTTGTTCCTCAAGAGAAAACCTATAAGAAGTAAACTGAATGGTAAATTTTGAGGGAGAAACTTACTCTAAAGTTCCTTGTAGAGACTGCTAGATGCAAGACGGTGTTTCCACATTCGTCTGGCCTGTGGATGAGATTGGTGCTGTTAAGAGATTGTGCCAAAAAGAGAAAGGAACTGTATCTGTTGGACATGGCAGCAAGATGAAACACTGTTTCTCCCTCTCCTGTGAGAACTTCGAAAGATCTGGGAGACCTGGACCAAAGTTCCTCAAGGATTTCGGTTTGTCCATTCATTGCTGCCAAGTGCAATGGCGTGTAACGAGAATGATTCTTTTCAAGAGCAAGGTTTGGATCAAGCTGTAAGAGTATTCTTGTTATCTCCAAGTGACCTTTCTCACAAGCCAAATGCAATGGTAAACATCCATTTCTGTCAGCCTTCCGTGCAAGCCTTGAGAGTGCATTCAAAAGTGGTGTACTAATATCTGCAACATTATTAGCTCAAAATGTAAGTTCACAATGAACCAAACAACATTGCTTTAACATGAATTACGCATAGTGAATGAAATTGCTCTCAGCCTTACCCACATGGCCTGGTGACAGGGGCACGTGAAGAGGACTCGAATCCCCATCTTCTTCAAAATCTCGTACCCGTGGTAGGTCTGTGAACAACTTCACCACATCACAATGCCCGTAACGGCAAGCTATGTAGAAGGGGGTTTGATTTTCAGAGTTAAACATACAAGCCACCCAAGGATTGGCCTCTAACAGCAGCATTACAATATCGGCTATCCCTTGCCGACAAGCTTCATGTAAAGGACTTTCTTGTCTATTGTTCACAACTGCAACCAAGTCCGGAGACAGCTTAATGATTTCAGAAACCAGCTCAACGTGCCCGAACCTCGCAGCAAGGTGTAAGACAGTGTTTTTGGATTCACCAGCTTTTTGACAGAGAAATCCTTCATTGTGTTGAACCAAATTGATGAAAGTCTGCTTGTCATTTCCTTCAATTGCCTCAAAAAGCTCTGGATCCATTCCCTCAAGCCTTTAGTTTTCACTCTAGGGGGAAGTTCTGGAGCAGAATGTGTATGTTCCACAACCAAATGGTCCAGGCAGTACAATTTAATTTAAGCAAGGACAAGAGAATATCTATAACCTAATGCTTCAACAGTTTGCTACCCCTAGCAATACTGAAAAGTCTTCAACCTTTAAGGATGAGGGTCAGCTGCATGTCAACCAACATCTTAAGCGTCTTCTTCAAGGAGCCAGGTTATGCTTTTTCTCTTGTCATTTCCACGCAGATTGTGGCGAAAAAATCTCCAGTATACTTTCTGATTAACACCTAAGAAATTGCTGAGAAATGCATTAATTAATTCTTTTCACCAATCATTCTAAAATTTATGTGGTCCACATTTTAGTGTAGCCCTGTTTTAGGCTTAAGGTTCATTGACTAGTTGACTGGGTGCACGTTCCCCTTTATTTCTCCGTCCTGACCACCCTCCCTCCACCTAAGAAATCGTACTGCCTTCAACATACAGTTAAAATTCATGTTTTTTCCTTCAATTTTCAGGTGCTGTCCCACCTGAACCGTATTTTTCCGACTCTCCTGCACCCTCACCAAGCTTAAAAGTTGCCATTACGATTGCACCTTGTGCACTTTTTATGGCTCTTAGTGTGACGTTTTTAGCTTTAGTATGTCCCTCACCATAATCTTCTTCCCTATTTTTTTTCTTAGGTTGTTTATGTTTGATTCCTACAGAGATCTTCTTTTACCTAATACCATATTTTTTTCTTTTAGTACCAAGGCAGGGAGTTGATTTTAGTTTTAGCTAAGAACATGATTCTGCAGGGTTTTTTTTTTGGGGTCAAAACGTTGAAAATTTGTTACATATGAAGACTAATGTTTACATCCTTTGCTAAGCAAGTGAATAATCATTCTGAGTATCATATGGCAGTGGAAAGTTAAACCAAGTTTTGTCGAAAAAGTATTTACGTTCTAATTGATCACCTTTTATTTGTTACATATTTGGCTTGTTTATATAAAATAAAATAAAATAAAATCTTTTTGGAACACAAATGATAAAATTCTACAGAAATGAAGTCAAAGCAAAAGCATATGCTAAATGGGAACAGTTCCTGAAAGATTGTTGTTGTGACTTAGATTAAGGATGTGAGGGTAGACAAGACTGCACAACTGTTGGGCGATCATATGTCCACTTAAAAACTTGGACTGAAGTCGTAACATACTCAACATGGATACATTTGATCCCATCCATGAAGACAACTTGGAACAAATATAACTTGAGCACAATCATACATTTGGGTGAAAGGCATGAACCTTATAATTATTATTATTACTATGAACCCAATAGATGTTGGTTAGGTCTTGAGGTTTGATAAGAACTAGCAGTATTTTCTATGAAACTCACAATATTCAACCACTTAGGAAAAACACTGCTCATTGGGAGTCAAGTGCCTGCACACACATACAGACTAAAGCAATTTCCCAAGAGGCCTTTACAAATTTAAGTAATGAAATTCAGATTATTTTAGTACGTATAAAACTTAGTACATTTGATGACTTGCAAATCAGATATTCTTTACAATTATTTTGTTCAGATATTCTTTACATTCAGTATGAGTGATATCCTTGATGGAAGGAGCTCTCAACATCAGAGTTTTGGCTTTCCAATTCATCTGCAGCTTCCCCCCATATTCCCCTTTTAAATTTCCTCCAATTTAACTTTCTCAGCCAATGATCTACCAGCATCACTCCAAGACCAATGAAAATTGTTCCTAGAGTGCCTCCACTAACTGCCAGCAGAGTGACAAGGACAAATGCCGTCCCGTGGTTTCGTGGCATGACCACCCATGTTGCTGCAACATAAGCTGTTGCCATGAATGCCACAGCTACCCACATGACCTTGTGAGCAACCACCAGCAATCTCATCTGCGGCTTTCTCCGATAGGGGATGATACTGACAAGAACAATAACTATGGAGAGTGACGTGAACAGCGCAATGTCATTGCTTATTGCAAAGACCTTGAAAGCTGTTGTTCTGCCTGCCAATGTCTTCCCTTTCATTGCTCCTTCCTGATAGACACCACCAGGAGGGTTAATTCCAGCTGTAAAAGCAACTGTTGCAATCAAAATGGCAACTAGAGTTATAGTGTTCCTTGCATTTTGTATTGCCTCTTTGTATATCTTATGCTGTTTATGATCTTCACGATGCCTTTTGCTGGAAGACTTGCCTTGACGTGAATTGGTTGGTGATGAGGACTCAAGTTTGTATGCTTCCTTGTCAAACCTCTCTTGGACTTGATTCGGGAGTGATGACATTCTAGACTTGTACTGGTTCTCTTGCGGAATGTAGCTGATTTCTGGCAAAGAGGGGAAATTGCCATTTTCATTCATAATAGACATATCTGATTCGAATATGTAGCTCTGCCTTGAAGATAATGTTTCTGGTGAACAAGTTGTCACATTAATACTTTTTTCACCACCGGCTCTTTGGAATATGGTCTGAAGATTCCGAGTGTCTGCACAGTCCTTGGCCTGATTGAGGATGTCAAATGCTGTAAACCCTTTGCAGTTCCGGGAATTAATCTCCACTCTCGCTTTGTTGATCAAGAACTCAGCAATCTGGATGGAAGATGACATAAAGTGTTTCTATGAAAACATGATAAGCTTCAAGTTTATATTGCTTTTGAAAACATGTCTTTCTATTAAAAAACCTGATTGTGTCTCAGCCCTCAGGCCATTCACAAATTGTTTTGCTTCAGTTGATAGTTCAAATTCATTCCTTACCTCATAACGCCCTCCGGAAACTGCAAGATGTAAGATGGTGTTACCATACCGATCTTGACACTGCACGAGATTCGAACTGTTAGCAACATGCATCAAGTATAACAAGGCTTCAAATTTGCCGTATCTCACAGTGAGATGAAATATGGTCTCTTCTTCTTTTGTGAGATAATGGAAAGCTGCTGGAGCCTTCAGTGCAAAGTCTTCAAGGACAGAAATATTTCCATTTATTGCCGCCAAGTGCAAAGGTGTATAACCGTTGTTGTTATACTGCAACGCCAGATTCACATCCCGGTGTAGGAGCATCCAAGTTATCTCCCTGTGCCCTTTGTTGCAAGAATAGTGCAAAGGTGAATTTCCTTTCTCATCAGTCTTTTGAGCGTAGTCAGAGCACATGTTTAGCATCTCTCTAACAATATCTGCACCACCAATGGATTTTCAGACATAACTTGGACAACAAATCACAAGTATTATCGTGCATGATAGGCTAAAAAATCAACGAGAACAAAAAATTTCATGCAGACAGATACTAGGATAGTTAAGAAAGCATAAACTCAGCAAACTGAAATTTCCTAAGTACCTGCATGGCCGCTGGATGCAGCGACATGAATACATGTCTGGTCAAGCCCAACTTCCTCTAAACGTGCAATCCCAGGCTGCTTCAATAGGACATTTACCGCATCAAAATGACCAAGACTGCAAGCTACAAAAGAAGCACTCTTTTTCTCAGAGTTAAGCCTACAGGCGGCGCGGGGATTGGCTTCTAATAGCAGCTTTAAGATGCTAGCATTTCCTAGGCGACAAGCTTCATGTACTGGAGTCTCCAGGTGTTTGTTTTCAGCAGAAACCATTTCAGGGCACAGCTTAGTAATTTCAGACACCATGTCAATGTTTCCAAACTTCGAAGCAAGGTGTAAAACTGTGTCCAAAGAATCAGCTGTCCTTTCCTCGATAATCCCTTCGTTTTCATGAACTAAGCTGATAAATGCAGGTAAGTTGTTGCCGCTAATGGACTCTAAAAGCCTTGGATCCATTCAAAGATTCAAACTGAACTTGGAAGATGCTGTTCTTTAGAATAGACTTTGATTGAAGGCAAGTACTCAACTGAGCTATGCTGTAAAATGCCTATATATACACAAGAAAACTGGCAAGTTCTTGGAAAACACACACAAAGTAAGAAAAAAAGATGACTAGATGAGGAATATATATAATCCTTTTACCCTGCCATGCATGGTGAATGTAACAGAATATTCCCCATGCCAAGTTCTAGGCATCTTCAAGGAATATTGGTGTGGGGAAAAACTCTGCCACAACTAAAAAAGTAAAAGTATTACGCGTAAACTTGGAATCTATGTGGTTTTTGGATTAGAAATTTTTTTGTCTTTTTTCCAACATCTTCCCTTAACCAATTGGGAGCCTGGTTTAGTATATGACTGGTGAGGACTGAGAGGAGACAACTTTAAACTGGTCGGCTCTGACTCATTCCATGGTCGCATAGTCAAGTCTTTCTCTCATCTCATTCATTCTAGGAAACTCATGGTGGTCTATTATATTATAAGGAAAATGGCCCTTCTTTTCCTTGATATATATGCGACTGTGTTCAAAACACACTTCCTCTGTGTCCCCTTTGTCAAAACCATTCTCAATCGTAGCCAACTTGATATATTTTCAAGTCATTCAATGCAGACCCTGCTTGCAAATGCTGACCAACCTTGATGGACGACTATGTTGAGAGGGAATTGAGCCTATCCACAGATTGTGGATTGGTTTTGAATTGGATGTTTATATTATAATAATGGGAATCTCTTTCAATATTTGGAAGAGAAATGCACTAAATTAAAAGCTTGTTAATTTAGGATAAATGAAATTTTGAACTCAATTTTTCTTATAAAGCATTATAAGAAAAGGGCTTGTAGCCAAGTAGTTAAAAACTTTTACCCCTGCACTCGTCATCCTAATTTCAATTCCCCTAATATCACTTGTATTAAACAAAAAAAAAAAAAAAACCCGTTTTAAGTGGTTAAGCTCACAATTTGAGTATGATATGATGGGATAGTGACACAACAATATCATATTGAATATAAAATAAAGGATAATGCTAAAGGTAAACAAAAATTAAGGGAAGATACTTTAAACAAATTAAATTTTCATATCTTTCATTTATAAAAGTGACAAATTAAATTTGCTAAAGGTAAACAATTAAATTACTCAATGGGAATTCATAGTTCATGACTTCATGTCACTTATTTAAAATTGAGAGGATACAGAGCTTGTATTGTTGGATTTGGATTAGCAACAATGCTAATCAGTTGTGGTCCTGTCCAGAACCAATCATCTCGTAACACTTGTCTCTTTTATTTAAAAAAAAGGGAAAAAGAAACCGTCCCAACCGGTAACCGTAAAACATTATTCTCATGTTTCAGATACTCAGCAGGCAAAACCTTACACAAGAATTCGAACCCCAGCGGTTCCGACGACCGGCCATTGACGAGGATAGCAGGTAATTTTCTGAAATCATGTTTTTACAAGGTGCATTTTGGGTGCCCATTTGTTTCATTAAACTCTGCTTGTATTCCTTTGCTTTTGTTTCTGTATTGTCCCTTCCCGTTTGGGTTGTTCAATGACACCATTTCGACCCAAAAAAGAAAAGTTCAACAAGGGAGAGAGGGAAAGAAGCGGATCTGGTGTTAGGCTAAAGAATTAGGTGCAAAAGGTGATGTTTAGTTTAATAGAATTATGCTGATGTGGACTGATAAAAATTCATTAGATTAATTCAATGGTTAATTTTTATTTATTTATAAATGTATGTAAATACGTTAATGCTAAATGTAGAAGTTCGGGATTCAAAAAAGATTACCACATATGACAACAAATCAATACTTAAAAGCAAGACTAGAACAACCAGCAAAAATACAATCCAAGACTAGAAAATTCGTAAACTTTGAATCGGCTGAATGCCACCCAATAAGTTTTGTTTTGTTTCGACTTTTCTAAGTTTTGAATCGGCTGGGTTGTATGACTTACAACTCTAAGATGAAACTGGCCACCCAATAAGTTGAATAAACTTCCAAAAGTCGATACCATATATCATTGAATTTGAACCACAAAATTGATAGGATTTTATGACGGTTCAATTATGAAGGCTGATTTGAAAATGGCAATGGAGGGCAAATAATGGACGATAAAAGAAAGAAAAGTTTGAAGGACTCGAGCACAATGAATAATTTTTTAAAGGCTTAAGTACTATAATGCCCTCTAAAATATTGGTCAATTCCTACTTAACCCTCAAAGTTTATGTGACCCACTTTGTCCCATCGATTAAGGTTTCGTGTGTGTTTGCCTTTGCGTTTACTCCTATGATGGAAGGCAAAGTTCCCACGCCTTGAGAACCATAGTCAACAGTCGTTTCTTTGGTGTGCGCTAGTAATAAAATTCTAGCAGACTTAGTTTGGAATGGATAACTCATACCAAGTTACTGATTTATGCAAACAAACGATTGTGAATTTGGGTGAGGAATATCTCCCAAGTAAGTTCTTTTCTTGCCTCAAACTGGTGAGGACTTTAACAATTTATCTCAAGATAAAGAGTACTGCTCGCTGTAATGGTTGATAGAATTTAAACTGCTTTTAAGTGAATCGCTTTTACAAAACTATAACAATAAATACTCATGCTAGAGAGATGAAGATCTGATTGGAACTCCATTTACATCGAGATGGAAGGTTCTGCTATGGGTCGGACTGAAATGTCCGGCCGGATTTCGAGACGCTTGGGGGAACGCGTTGACAACCTTGATGCTAAGCTTCAACTATAAATCGATACCAAAGGTTGATTCGCAGAGCTTCAATGTACCTTAAGCTTTGTGAAGCTTCGAAAAGGTAATCGCTTCTTCATTGTAAGGCGTATGGTCGTTTTCGAGGACTTCTGGGCTAGAGATGTGACTGTAAAATTTGTTGAGGTTTTCATGTTTGGGAAAAGCTTAAGCTCTACCTGTCTTGGTTTTTTGCTAAACCAAATTTGTAACGAGAGAAATCTCGTTTTGAATGACTTATTTTCTAAGTCCAACCTTGGGAATTCTAATCTAAAGCTGGTTTTCACTTGGAATTCAAGTGAGCTTCTGGTTGATTTTGAGTTGTTTGTGGTGGCTCAATGAGCTTTGGTTGCTTCAGTGTTTTGAAGGTTTTTTGAGATCAAGTGATCATTTTGAGTTTTTGTTTTTGATTGATTTTTTGGTTGTCCCTTACCCTGTTCACTCCTTCTTGTATTTATAGTAAACTGTTTCTTCTCTGGAGTAGGGTGATTGTGTTTATTTATTGGGCGGCAAAGATATCTCCCCTTTTTCTCTTCTTTAATGGAAGGAAAGAAAATAGATTTCTTCAGTTTTGGCAGATAGGCTCTCAAATAGGCAATCACTTCTGATTTTCTTGAAAAGGAACCTAATCTCTCTCCCAATTTCAACCGCCCTGTGATATTTTACCGTGATGGTTAGTTTGATTCCTTTTCCGACAGCTCCTCGCTTTCCTACTTATCCCTTTCGAGATTGTAACTTGCTTATCTCCTTGGGAGAATTACCTTCTCAGAAAGATGTAAGAAAAATCTCAATATACATATATAAGAGGGATTTGATCTTCGCTTTTTCGAATCAACTTGATGTCATGAACCTTCAATCACTTCTTCTATGACATGCCATTCTTGACTTTCTTTATCCTGAGATGTCACGTGGGATTGTTCCTATTTCTGGGCTCCCTCTTTATATTGGGTCCTATGAGGCCCAGATTAGCTTGTTTGTTCGATGAGCCTTGGGCTGGTCTCTTGGTTTTGGGCTTCCATCTTTTCACTGGGTGTGTCAATTTTGGCCCAAACAATGCCCTTAAGTCTGAATCGTTTTGGAATGGTTTGCACTTAAATGATATGGCCATTAAATTGGCGCGTGGTAAATTCCCCCTACCTCACGCTCGCCACTCTTCCCACTAAGCTAGTGCCCGTGGCGCAGTTTTCATTACTAGCTTTTTATTAGCTAGTCAATATCAGGTGACGCCTTGTCTTCCACGTCGATGTCTTCTCTTTCCCACGCTCGCTTCTTTAAAAGAAAATTAAAAACCGCGCTTTTGTTCACCTGAAAAACCTAGTTCTTTCAAACTTGATTCCTCTTGAGCTTTTGATAACTTCCTTTCGCTCGATCCTGCCTTGCCCTTCCCTGTGAACCTCCCTTTAGAAAAATAACTCCAAGAAATGTCTTCCCAAATCCCGTGCTCCTTCCTCTGTTCCAGTTCTTCCAGACTACATTACAATGGGATTGATAAGCATGCGATAGAGGTTAGGAGCAAGCTCCATCCTTTTGCCCAGAAAAACCTAGATGAAAATGTCCTCCATTTGTTCGAAAACACCTTGGTGCTGGGGCCTCATTGGTTTGGCCCGTTCCTCCCGAGATGGCAGAGCTGATGAAGAAGGATGCTGAGGCCCTCTATGTTTCGAGAGCTCTTCTGCTCGCTTTCATTCTTGGGTTAGCAAGAATTTGAGTCGTTCGTTCCCATCCAGTGAAGTGAGAAATAGCCCAGTCAAGTGGGCTGATTGGATTGACAGACTTCTTCCTCAATTTGGGGCTCACCGAAGCGGGCTGGAATTTATGATGCCATACTCCTATCCAAGCAATCTATCAACAGGATGAGAACTTTGCTTGTGCTCTGTGTTTCGAATTCCGCCAGAATAACACCTTCGATTTTCGTATAGGCCCCATGGCTCCGACGCTGCTGGATATGGCTCAGATTTTTGGCTTTAGGCCTCATGGAAGACTGTTGATGTTGTTAGTGATTATCACAGAAGAAGGACCAGAAGCTAGCCAAGCTGCCATTCACTATTTCCCCTACGATCAACTGTAATTGCTCCTTCTCCAATTATCTCAGAAAATTTAGTCTTTGAGAAGGACAAAGATCAGATATGTTGTTCCTCCCTGTATTGGTGAACAGGTTTGTTCGCCAATCGCCTTCGCAGCTTCGCTTGAGTATAGGCATCCGCGTAAGCTCGCATAATCATACCGATGTTGGACTCGGGCCTCGCCCATCTATTCAAGAACTCGCATACCGCCACCCCGAGTATCCGCTAAATCTGCTTGCTCGGTGCCTTCGGATGATTCAGATCCGCCGCGAGTCTATTTTCCGAGTTAAGGTTTCCGGATATAGTTCGCTCGAGGATCGTTCGCTCAACCATTGTTGTCGGCGTGAAGTCCCCTGCGATCAATCAATGAATTCCCGATGATCTTGGGCATTGTACCAAGAGGTTCGCAGCGCAGCGATGGCAAGTGGTGATCGGGAGGACCTATCCTTGGTTTCAACTCGACATCGTCTGCTTGAGAAGGAGCCGAAGAAGAATCGCAGGAATCGGACTTTAGGAAGAAGTTCCTAAGTGTGACCTTACCCAGAGATCTGCCTCATGGAGGAGGAAAGCCTCCAAATTATCATTTAGGGCGGAGGTCTACCATCCCAACTTCTGTGCAAGGCAACTTGGCTGCCTCACCATACCCCTCAAGTCATACTGAAGCTGCAATCGGGGGTCTTCTTGGAGGGACGCGGATGACTTGGAGGTCCACAAAGATGCTAGATGTGCGGTGAATAAAATCAACAATAGTGCAGATGCCCTTTATCCTTCATGGGAATTGAACTCCTGCAGTTCTGCGGAGTTTGATGCTTGGTGGAAAGCCAGATTCCGTGATCGCCGCTTCTAGCACCGCACTTCGGGTCCTTTTAAGGGCTGGGACAATTGGAATGTCCATTCGACGAAGAGATTCACAAATTCATGGTGCAGACCATCAAAGACATCAACATGCAAGTTATAGAAGGTAATCTCTCGTTCTGTCATTGTTGCCCATTCTGTTTTTAGTGATGATGCTAATCTTTTCTGTCTGTACTCAGATCCCTCTTTGACAAAGAATATAGGGAGCCAACCAGCCCAAAGTGGAGAGGTGTTTGGTAAGTTCGTGATATTTATTCAGTTTCTCCTACTACTCTTCTACTGGTTTGACCTTTGACTTTTGTCCTCTGCATAGTTAATTTTGTTATTGCTGCTTTGGGATGCTGCCCTCGGGAATGGAGAAGAGGAAGAAGAAGAAGAAGAAGAAGATCAGGTAGAACAGACTCTGTTGAGGCCACTTCTCCCGTTAAAAGAAAGAGAAAAGAAAGCCCATCTATGACTCGGGTATTCTTTTGACAGTTTCCTCTTTGAATTCTTCATAATCTTGTTCTGTCAAACTTATTTTTTGTCTGTTGCAGTTGGAAGTCCTTCTCCTCTTCTTACTAAGTCAAAAAGACTTAGAAAGAAGATTGTAGAAGAATATGTGGCCCCGGAGGGAACTAGGGCAGTTCCTACCACCACTTACTGATGATGACTCGAGAGAGGCTTTGTGGAGCAAGAAAGGGAGCTGGAAGAACTGGAAGAGGTAGGAGAGGAGCCTCAAAAGAAGGCCAAAACAGTGGAAGAAGATGTGAGTTTTATATACTTGGCGATTTGTTTCACTGCACTCTTATTACCCTGTTCTAACTTCTATGCATCCATAGGAGGAAATTCTGCGAGGTGATAGCGGAGAGCATTGCCTTGGCTCAGGCAGCGAGGAAGATATAGGGCAGGGCTAACCAACTGAGGTGGCCCTTTTGATGATCCAAAGGCGAACATTCCCCGCTCCACAGTGAGGATCAGAGCAAATTGGATCGAGCACGGGAACAATCGAACAAGTGGTTCTGCTCCGAAACCATAGCAGTATGGTCTGCGTTCCTCGGCTTCATGGTGAGTTCTCGCCTTACTCGTCTTTTCTGTCTTATGTGGTTGTCCTATTCCTCTATCCTCTTTGACCCTTAAATCTTTATAGGCGAAACATCAGCTGGATCTTGGCGGTGAGGACCATCCCTCAGCCTCCGATTATTCGTGAGTGCTTTTGTACTTTTGTTTTCTTCTTTTACTTCGCCTTGTTTGACTTATGCTTCCTTCTACAGATGCCTATCGTTCCCTTGCGAGTTCATACGCCACGGCCTCTTTTCGATCCGAGCGGGATTTGAAGCTATGGACCTAGATGCCCGATAAGTTGGAAAAGCTCGGCTCTCTTGTTGGTAAGATAAAGTCCAGGCGTGGAAGAAGCAATGGAGAGATCAAGATCCGCATCACGAATTGATGGATGAGGACAGAGAGGCCTTTGATCGGTGATGAAGGATCTGGATCTCTGCATAGAGAACATGGCCCCAAAACCCATACTTGAGATGAGCCTTGGCTTGGCAAGGGATGTGTTTAACCTTCACGCCGTTATGAAGATCGAGGCCACCTTCAAAACCTCCGAGCTCGCAAGACCACTCCATGAAGCCAACTTGGCTGATTTCGCAGCGTATGCGAATCGACCACGGATGGTTGCGGGTACAAAAAGCCAAAGGCTGCAGATAATTTGAGAAAGCAGATTGTGGATCTTCAAAGGCACCGTGGAACGCCGAAGTACAAAGATGCATTTGGGTGGATTGAGTTCTAAGACCAAAGCCACCTTCCTTGTACAAAGCATGGTTGCGGCTTCTAGGCCACCCTGGAGATTGCAGAAGCTTCAATTCATCAGTGTGCTGCTCCAAAAGGAACTTTCTATCAAGAAGACTAACACATGCAAGAGACTCTTAGAAAACTAGGATTTTGATTTAGTCATCTTTTGCTTTTTCGAACACTTGCCGTGGGGAAGGCCCCACGGTTTATTTATTTTTAAATAAAGTTTATTTTTGTTGTAACTTCTAGTTTTTTTTATTTCTATTGATGGAACGAACGGAAAACAGAAGTAGAAGTACAACAAAGGGACAAACTCAAAGTAAATCTAAAACAAGGGTAATTTTGAAAGGAATCAAAAGATTTTTAGTGTAATCTTGTGTCTATCCCAGGGTCTGTTTGTACAGCCTGCGAATCCCACATGGTTGGATAAAACTTTTTTAACCATTTGCCATTGATTGGGGCCGTATGAATTTCTCCATCCCTATCCTGCAACCTGTATGCCCCCATTCCGAGGATCTGATTGATTATGAAAGGGCCTTCCCATGTAGGCGACCATTTTCCATAACCAGCCACATGGGTTTCGAGGGCAGAATCGCTTTCGACTATCTCCCTTCTTCAAAACTCTTGTTCCCGACTCTCTTGTTGTAGGCCCTTGATCCTGCTTTCCCGCCAGAGTTTGTTGAGAGTGTCAATTCGCACATCCAATCCTCCAGTTCAGAGACATGGCACGGGTAGTTTTCTCCTACTAAGTCATGTTGGTGAGCAATTAGAGGGACTGAACAGCTATCTCCATAGGCAGAATTGCATCATGACCGTAGGTTAACGCATGGAGTCATGCTCGCTTCTCTTTTTGAAGTTCTATATGCCCACAGAGTTTACGACTTCTCATGCCATTGTTTGGATTCTTCTCAAGCATTTTCCTGATAATGTTGATGATCACTTTGTTGCTTGATTCACTGTCCATTGGCTTGGGCATAATAAGGAGTGGATTGGAGCAGTCTGATTTTGAATGCCTCTGCCATGTCCGAGCATTTCTCCGGATATGAAGGAGGATCCTCTATCAGTTGTGATTGATCTGGGATGCCAAATCTTTGTATAATCTGCTCTTCTATGAAAATGATGATCTCTTGAGATGTAGTAGATTTAACAGACCTTGGCTTCCACCCACTTAGTGAAATAGTGCTGTGGCAACAATGATAAAGCGAGGTCTTTGCTGGCTTGGTGGATAGATCTTACCAATGAGATCCATTGCCCATCCTCTAAAGGGCCATGGTTTTACCACTGGATTCATGGGAACCTGATGGAGCTCTGGACTGGGCCGTGTCTTTGACAAGATTCACACCCCTTGGAATAGTTAATGCAATCTTTCATCATGGTTGGCCGAAGTAGCCATATCTCCTAATTAACCAGCACATTTTTCTCCCACCTTGATGCGCTCCATGATTCCTTCATGGGTTTCCCCCATAACTTTCATGTATTCTTTCTTTCCGAGGCACCTTAAAAGCACCTCATCCTTGCTCTTTCGGACCAAATCTTCATTCCACATAAGGTAGTTTAAAGCCATGATTCTGACTCTCTTCTCGGAGGGCAAAGTTGGATATCGTAGATAGGTCATGATAGGATTTCTCCAATCATCTTCAGTGATTGTGGCAGAGTTGACATCTATCTCCATCCCCCGCCGAACAGATGGTAGGCTTTTCTTTCCTATCGATGATTCTTTGTACAGTCTTGGGCATTTGTACGCTGTTGCCACTGGCCAATTCATTGGCGCAAAATTTTCTTCCCTTGGGATATGTTCCCATGTGGCTTCTCTAAATGTCAGAAGATTCCTAGCTGCCACCAAGTAGACACCAAAGAAGGGCTTAGGCACTTGTATTCCCAACAATTTGTTTTAAAACCAGCATGGAATCTCCCATTTCCCAGATTGGATTCCTAGTTCTACCAGTATTTCTAAGCCAATGATTAAGGCCTCATATTACCTTTGTTGGTGCATTGGAAATCAATTGGAAAGAGTAGCGATGTCGATTCCAAGTGGTTCTTCCAAGACAATTCCCCTGAAGTTATATCGCTTTTGATCCATCAAAGTATAACTTCCAAGGTGCAAGATGAACTGAGTAGATAGGATTGTTGAGGTGTGAGCTCTGGTTAATAGATCTGCATTTGCTATGTCTAAAGAGTCCATATTTTCAATCTCCTCTCCGGATGATCTGCTAGGAAGTGCCACAGCTTGTCCTTTGACGGCTTTCGAGGAACATATCAAGGTAAATTCTATCAAGGCCAAGGTCCATTTTCCAATTCTGCCTCTTAGCATTGGTCTTGTTAGCATGTATTTGATCAGATCTGTTTTGGCAATGATATAGATGGTGTATGGCAGCATGTAATGTCTGAGCTTTACAGCAGTGAAGTACAAGGCTAGGCAAAGTCTTTCAATTGCAGAATATTTTCTTTCCACTGTTAGAGTTCGCTTAGGTAATAAACCGCCTTTGTTCCTTTCCTTCCTTGTTATCCTGAGACCAATAAACTTCCAATGGATACTTCTGATGCAGATATATAGAGCTTGAGTGGTCTGCCTCTCTTTGGTGGGGACAGAACTGGTGGATTTGAGAGGTAATGCTTGATTTCCTCAAAAGCTTGTTGGTGCTGCTCTTCCCACTTAAAGGTTTGTTCTTGTTTTAATCTTAACAAAGAAGAGAAAGGTTTGGATCTTTCCTGCAGAATTGGATATAAATCTCCTTAAAAAATTAATTTTTCCCAAGAGACTTTGCAATTCCTTCTTGTTCCTAGGTGGCAAAGCTTCTATGATGGATTTTGCTTTGTTTTTGTCGATCTCTATGCCTCTTTGGTGGACCAAGAATCCTAGGAAATTTCCCGCTTGAACTCCAAAAACGCACTTCTTTGGGTTCATTTTCGTTTATGTTGCCTCATTCTTAGGAATGCTCTTTTAGATTTGTCATGTGGTTTCCCTCCTCTGGTGATTTAATCACAACATCATCAATATAAACTTCCAGGGAATGTCCAATCATATCGTGGAAAACAGAATTCATTGCCCTTTGATAGGTAGCCCCTGCATTTCTCAAGCCAAATGGCATTACAGTGTATTCAAAAGCACCTATATGCCCCTGGACACATGAAGGCTGTCTTGTGGATATCTTCTTCTGCCATCATGATCTGATTGTAACCTGCGTTG
Source organism: Prunus mume (assembly GCF_029339155.1). Lineage (NCBI taxonomy): Eukaryota > Viridiplantae > Streptophyta > Magnoliopsida > Rosales > Rosaceae > Prunus > Prunus mume. Next base: position 11,669,854 of record NC_142701.1, on the reverse strand, counting down.
CCATCCATAAAAGATAGCATCTGGTTGTGGGCAGCTCCATCTACTAGCATGTCGCCATTGGCATAGGGTACTCATCCTTGGGAGAGGCTTCATTGAGTTTGTAATCCACGCGGATTGCCCGCAGTTTTCCTTTTTAGAACCGGTACAATATTAGCTAGCCAATCAGATAGATGGCGGGCCTGATGAATCCTGCCTTGAGCAGCCTTTCTATTTCTTCTTTGACTTTTATTTCGTGTCCATGGACATCCTTCTTCTGGCCTGTTTGACCGGAAGGTATCCCTCTTTGATTGGCAGCTTGTGTTCTACCAATTCCCTGTCTAATCCTGGCATCTCATGATAATGCCAAGCAAAACAATCTTTGAACTCTTGTAGAAGTGCAACGAGTTCATTCTTAAGTGGCTCTTTCAATAGTGCGCTGATAAAGGTAGGCCTTGGATCCTCCTCTGTTCCTAAGTTTATTTCGCAAAGGATCTTCTACCTCTGGCAGAGAGTCATCCAGTGCTGGTGGTGCAAAATCTAGCACTTCCTCCGTAGTTCCTCTTCCTCCCGGCTTTAGGTGCTTTCATGAGTGAATTTACGCCATATTGATGGCTGGATTCTGCAAAAAACTTTCTTTCCTTCCAGTATATCAACAATCTTTTTGTAATGGACCGGATTGTTGCAGCTCGATCCTTTTCTTGTTGATTGGGACTAGACATTAGTGCTATGGAAATTTAGAACAAAAGGTCTGTTCCAATCCTCCAAGGAATTGGTTAGACCTTCTTCAATGAGCCTCTGGGCCGTGACACCATGGGGGCGGCCGTTCTGGTTGACTCCAAAGAAGGTGAAAGGACCAAGGTCATCATGATAATACCTTGCCTCACAACACATGGCAGAAGGTAGAAATGGCCGTGGATCGGCCTCTATTATCTCCATGTAGCCTTCTTCATTCCATAAAGCTAACTGTTGATGAAGAGTGGAAGGAACACATAGACTCTGGTGAATCCAGTCTCTGCCAAGCAATGCATTGTAAGTGGTAGAGGTAGTTTCTACCACAAAGAATGCAACCTTCAGCTTCTTGCTTCCTACTAAAACATCCACATCTAGGATCCCAAGGGTTTTGGTGATGCCTCCTGCGAAATTGGTGACGGTCGCGGTTGGAATTAAATCCTTTTCTGTTCTGCCCATTTTGCTCAACATTCGTGAGGCAGAAGGTTGATGGCTGCACCTCCATCTACCATAGTTTTGGGAATAGGAACACCCCAAAGTTTGCGTTATAAACAAGGGTGCGAGGTGGTTTGCCATTTCTTTGGTTGGTTTGGAGAAGCAAAGCGATCTGTAGCCAACTTGTGGGTTGTTCATACATCCCTGGGATGCATTTCTGCTTGATACGGCATTTCTTCCGCTTCGCCAACTTTGCATTTAAAACTTTGTTGGGAAAATACGTCTCCGTCAGTGCTCTCTGTCCTTCTACGCCCGAACTTTTCTGCGAATGAACACCATATTGATGCCTAGGTCAGCACGTAACAAGTCCTCCAACCGCACCAAGGCCTCGCTTCGATCCAACCTCCGTCATAATCCATCTGTTTTCTATCATACTCCTCCGTCCATTCTCCTAGTTCTTCTGTTCCGAGGAGCGCATTTTGGTCATCTGTAGATGGTTCATAATCCAGTGCTCATCTTCATATTCCTCAACCCAGTCTCCTTGCCCTTCTCCTGGAATAGGATCGGTTTTTCCTGCAGTCGGGAGTTTTAAGTAGGTTTTACGAGGCGGAGGTAGAATGGATAGAAAGGTTTCTTTGAGGATTACTCGCTTTTTCAACTTCGTGGTTGAGAGATTGCTTGTTACATGTCTGGGAAATATTTACGCTCTTTCCCTTTTTGGCGGGATTGGCCTCTGGAAGCACTGTATGCTTTTTCGTTATTGAGGAATGTGCGATCTTGTCTACAACCCCCTCCTTTGGGTTTTTTTCCTGCTGCGCCTTATCTCAGGCGTGGTTCCAATCCGTCAAAAACACTTGGAGTGGGCAGATCCCTGCTTTTCGGGGATTACCTCGGCCGACCTCACACTTTTTCTGCAGAGCACTATTCCAAATTAAATGGTTGCTTTTGGTCTTTCCATAGTCTCCTTTGAAACTATTTCGCTTCTACCGAGTCACCTCATATAGTGCTCCTTCTTTCGCTACGCCAATTTAGGTTGACCATATTAACTTGTAGCGGGGAAAAGGATCTGTGGTGACGGATGGAGGTTTTTACGCTAGCTTGACCTTCTCTTTTATCCCTTCCTGTATAACATCTCTGAAAACAACACAACTATTGGTAGAATGATTCCAAGAATTGTGCCATCTGCAATACTGTCTGCCCTTGAGTTCTTCTGGTTTGGGCATTCTGTGAGGCGTCTCTATTGCTTTCTGTAGCAACATTTCATCAAACAAAGCATCTACTTTGGTCAGATCGAAAGAATATACTTTGTTCTGCATGGGTTTGTTTGGAACGAACCCTCCTGTGAATGGTGGCGGCTTTTGATCCCTTGGAGGCTTTGTAAGGGTTTTACAACTGATGGGATGCTTTAATTTTGCCATTTCCGCAACTGCAACCTCTCTCTCCTCCGATTCCTCTGCATCTTCTTCTGACTCCACTTCAATCATATGTATTGAGGAAGAAGGGGATTTGTAATACGTGCCTTTGGAAGAGTTTCTCTTCTCTGTTCCTCTCTGAGCAATTCCTCGTACGCTATCCGCCAGCTCTGCAGATCTCAAACAACATCCCATCAAATCTTTTCCTCGAGAAATTTTGAGGGCAACTGAGCCATTTGGATGAAGTGTCTTTCTTCGATGGGGATTCGACACTTCATTTTGAGTTTCTGAACTGCTTATAAAGTCTTGGGCAGTTCATCTTCACTCTGTTTGAGAGCGGCAAGGTCACTGATGGTGACTTCTGAATCCTGTAATAGTAGTCATGGAAGACGCTCTCCATTTGCTCCCAAGTCCGAATAGAATTTCTTTGGCAGTTAGTGTACCAAGTGAAAGCTTGTCCAGAGAGAGAGTTCCCAAAAAGTCTTAGCTTTAACAGTGGGTTATTCTCTATGGCTATGCATTGGGTGGAAAATCTGCCTACGTGCTCAACTGATGAAGCATGAGGATCCTCTCCGTTGAATAAAGTGAAGTTTGGTACTTTAAAACCTGGGGACAAGGGTATCGATCGATGTAAGGTGGATATGGCTTCCTATAGGTGGGCCTTTCCCCCTCACAGCTTCAGTGCTCCATCATTTCTTGATCATCCTCTGCAATGCCCCACGTCATTTAGAGCATTAACGGGAGGGGTTTTGTCCACTGATACTGGCCGAGCAAATCATGGTTCGCCTATATGGTCTAGGCGAACTTCTTCCTTGTGCTCCTCGGCTCTTCCAGTCTGGTGGTTCCTCAGTTTGCCCCGCTGCTTACTCGTTATTAGCATAAGGATAGTTTCCCCTCTGCCTCTCCTTCCTCTTGCGGTGGAGGGAATGGATTGGAGTCCATCCTTCGGGCTGTAGGGTAATATTGCTTGGCTGGCAGAATTTCCATAGGGAGATCTTGTGGGGCCGCTTGCTGCGGAACAATTTGAGGCTCGCTGATTCTCAAGGGACTTGTCCTGGTGCAGAGCTCGGCCATTGGGGCGACGCTTGGACAGAAAACCACTTCCTGTGTCGGCTGGATTTCTCCCGTTCGTATCCGGCTACACCGTACAGCGAGAGGATTCTCTTGATATGGCCATGCCAATCCTCGTGGGGACCATAGGAAGGTCTAGTTCTGGACCACCTCGCATCGGGATTGGGAATTCGCCATGGTGACCTCCCGATCCTTCTGAATTGCTGTTGACATATTATTTAGGTATCTTGGCCTTTGTGTTGTGATTACGCAAAGATTTGGGAGCGGGAGGTCCAGGATGCCGCTCCGAGGGCCATGATGTCGTGGTGCTAGACCTTCATGGGTAAAGAACTTAATGAGAAAATGTATACCTTGAGAAGTCCCACTGGGCGTGCAAATTGTTTGCCCGTTTTGCGTTTACTCCTATGATGGAAGGGCAAAGTTCCCACCGCCTTGAGAACCATAGATCGTCAACAAGTCGGCTTTCTTTGGTGTGCGAGTGCCACCTTTGCTAGTAATAAAAATTCTAGCAGACTTAGTTTGGAATGGATAACTTGCGCCCCAAAGTTACCGATTTATGCAAACAAGCGATTATTGTGAATTTGGGTGAGGAATATCTCCCAAGTAAGTTCTTTTCTTGCCTCGGTGGTGAGGACTTTAACAATTTATCTCAAGATAAAGAGGTCGTCTCGCCGTAATGGTTGATGGAATTTAAAGCTTTTAGGCGTAACGCCTTTTACAAAACTATAACAATAAATACTCATGCTAGAGAGATGAAGATACAGATTGGAACTCCATTTCGCCGAGATGGAAGGTTCTGCTTGGACTGAAATGTCCGGCCGGACTCGAGACGCTTGGGCCGGATCGAACGTTGACAACCTTGATTTGCTAAGCTTCAACTATAAATCGATACCAAAGGTTGATTCGCAGAGCTTCAATGTACCTTAAGCTTTTGTGAAGCTTCGAGTGGGCAGAATCTGCGCTTCTTCAAATCTGTAAGGCGTAGTTTCGAGACTTTGGGCTAGAGACTGCTGTAAAATTTGTTGAGGTTTTCATGTTTGGGAAAAGCTCAAGCTCTACCTGTCTTGGTTTTTTGCTAAACCAAATTTGTAACGAGAGAAATCTCGTTTTGAATGACTTATTTTCTAAGTCTGAACCTTGGGAATTCTAATCTAAAGCTGGTTTTCACTTGGAATTCAAGTGAGCTTCTGGTTGATTTTGAGTTGTTTGTGGTGGCTCAATGAGCTTTGGTTGCTTCAGTGTTTTGAAGGTTTTTTGAGATCAAGTGATCATTTTGAGTTTTTGTTTTTGATTGATTTTTTGGTTGTCCCTTACCCTGTTCACTCCTTCTTGTATTTATAGTAAACTGTTTCTTCTCTGGAGTAGGGTGATTGTGTTTATTTATTGGGCGGCAAAGATATCTCCCCCCTTTTTCTCTTCTTTAATGGAAGGAAAGAAAATAGGATTTCTTCAGTTTTGGCAGATAGGCTCTCAAATAGGCAATCACTTCCCTGATTTTCTTGAAAAGGAACCTAATCTCTCTCCCAATTTCAACTGCCCCTTGTGATATTTTACCCGTGATGGTTAGTTTGATTCCTTTTCTGGACAGCTCCCTGCTTTCCTACTTATCCCTCTCTGAGATTGTAACTTGCTTATCTCCTTGGGAGAATTACCTTCTCTGTAAAGACAGAAGAAAAATCTCTGAATATACATATATAAGAGGGATTTGATCTTCAATTTTCAGAATCAACTTGATGTCATGAACCCTTCAATCACTTCTTCTATGACAGTTGCCATTGCTGACTTTCTTTATCCCAGAGATGTCACGTGGGATTGTTCCTATTTCTGGGCTCCCTCTTTATATTGGGCCTGTGAGGCCCAGATTAGCTTTGTTTGTTCTGATGAGCCTTGGGCTGGTCTCTTCAGTTTTGGGCTTCCATCTTTCACTGGGCTGGGTGTGTCAATTTTTGGCCCAAACAGTGTGTCACTTAACCACTTTTCGTCAACGCTATCCCAAGTTCCATTAAAATGATGACGTGGTAGGGGCATATTCGTCAATTCAACTGAGATGAGATTTTTCCCACCAATCTGAGGTTGTAATGTGTACTTGTGGACCCCACCTCTAACAACTAAGAAGATAAAACGATCGTTGGGCCTATTGATGTGGATTTGTGGACCCCATCTCTAACAAAACAACCACTATAAAAAAGGAATCTCTGAAAACTCAAAATGGGAAAAAAGAAATCAGCTTGGGAGGGAAAATTGAGATTTGGGGATTTAGATATAGGGTTTGAACACACGATCGAGAGAAGGAGAGCGCTGTGAGTTGGTTTCGAAATCTTGAAGGCAAGAAGAAGCGATGCGACTCAACGATGATGCCCTTTTGGTGAGAAGCAGGAGAAGTGTAACCTATGTAGGGTAAGTGATTCTTCTGAAAAGGGACCTGTTTTTTGAAAAGGAATCTTGTCATGCTATGTGAAAAGAATGTTGTTCTGATAGTGATGCGCGTTGTGTAGAAATGGATAGGCTTTAGGTCTTTTTGTGTTATATGCTGTCGGGAGAGTGGGTTCAAATGCAGTATACCTTTCCTGATGTGGTCTAGTTTTTTGTTTTCTTGTAGTTGGCTTTGAATACGTTAATCGAACCATGTTTGTTGTCTTGCTTTTAATGATTGGCTTAGAATACTGGTTTGCAGTTCTTAAAGACAAACCTTTTTTGTTTGTGTGTAGAGGACAAAGAGTTGGTGACTTTTGAAGTGCATCATGGTGGTAGAATTGTGAAAAACAAACACAACAAGTGGTGTTATATTGAAGGTCTATAGGATATTTGGATTGGTGTCTTATAGAGTATATAAATATGTTAGAGATATGGGAGCAAGTGAAACTGCTTGGGCACATGGGGAAAATATCATTTAAAAGAGTAGCAAATGATGAGTTAGTGGATATAGACACGGATGGTGAGCTGTTAAGTTTGGGTGATAAGGTACCACTTTCTTATCAGAGAGTGGTGCTAATTTATGCACAACACACTGAAGGGGAAGGTGTTACAGTGAATGAGGATTGTGAAGAGGTAGGTGTGGCTTTGAATGAGGATAGTGAAGAGGAAGTTATGGCTTTGAATGAGGATAGTGAAGAGGAAGGTGTGGCTTTGAATGAGGATATTGGGCATGCTACTAAGGATATTGGGCCATTAAACAATGATGAAAATGGGGCTTTTACTGAAGGCAGTGGGCCACTAAATAATGATAAAGAGGGGAGGCCTTTTACTGAGGATCATGGATCTAGTTGCACAGTTCAAGATTGGGATTTAAGTGATGATGATGGGCCCCTGAACAATAAGGGTAATGGAGCTGATATATGTGATACTAATGTGGAAGACAAGAATGAAGACACTGAAGAAGAAGACAAGGAAGATGACCCTTGTTGACATTGCTCATGAGCAGAGTGAAAATGAATGTAAGTTGTTGGAAAAGGATGATAAAGCATTTGAAAATTATGTATACCATCATGAATCCGTTGAAGACAAGGAAGATGACCCTAATCTATCTTCCCATTGGATTACGTTTCTCCCTCTTCGATCTGACCTCTTCTGGAGGTTGCAGCAGCTAATCCAAAACTCGATCTCTCGCGTTCCCATCGGAAGGTGTATAGAGCTCTTACTATGGTGCTTGCATGTAACATCCCACATTGACCAACGGAGAGGGGATGATGTGCCTTATATGTACATACCCACCTCTATCTAGCACAAGGCCTTTTGAGAGCTCACTGGCTTCAGATTCCATGAGCGAGTTTGAGATAGAGCAATCCCAGGATGAGTGACCCACTGTGAAGTTGCTCGTGAGTTCCCATAAACAAAACCTTGAGGGTGGGGGCCCAAAGCGGACAATATCATGCTATGGCGAAACTGATCCGGGATGTGATAGAATGGTATCAGAGCCCTTTTGCCGTGTGGTGCGAGTGTGTCGACGAGGATGTTGGGCCCTTAAGGGGGTGGATTGTAACATCCCACATTGACCAACGGAGAGAGGGTGATGTGCCTTATATGTACATACCCACCTCCATCTAGCACGAAGTCTTTTGGGAGCTCATTGGCTTTGGATTTCATGGGAACTTCGAAGTTAAGCGAGTTTGGACTAAAGCAATCCCAAGATGGGTGACCCACTGGGAAGTTGCTTGTGAGTTCCAAAAAACAAAACTGTGAGGGTAGGGACCCAAAGCGAACAATATCGTGCTATGGTGGAGCCGATCCGGGATGTGACATTGCACCACCTTTTTCCACTTTCTTGATTCTTTGGACTTCAGGTTTTAATTTCCCTTGGTTTTGCTTTGATTGGTTGCTGCATTCTCTGTGGGGCATAGGTGGGTTCAACCTTGGTGGAATTGGTGATTCTACAGCGGTGGTGCGCTCCATGTCCTCTTGTTGACTGCGATGGCTTTTGTGTGCTTAGACTAAGGTTTGCCAAAATTCTAGTTTTGGGTGTGAATTGGTATGCTTATTTTTGGGCTCTGATTGTATTTGAGGTGGGTCACTGGACTACGTGTATTGTCTTATTTTGAGTTTTTTGGTTATTGTGATGGGTTTGCGAACTTTGTTCTAGACTTGATTTAAGTTTAGATGTTCTTTTTCGGTTGTCTTATGGTTCTATTATGCCATTGGTTTGTACTTTGTACACTTGCCTATTTAACGTTTTAAGAAAATGAAATAAGATTTCGACCCAAAAAAAAAAAACCAAATATATCGACGTATTACCAAAGAAATATGTAATTGCAGCATGCTTTTCAAAAGATATGCACGATCCAAATGGGTTGGTCCAAAATTGCAAAATCTCTTAACCCTAGTTGTTTCTCCATAAGATAAAAGATGATGTTATGTGTTGGACTTGCCCCCCCATATTGTTCCAGGCTACCAACATCATCATTCTTAGTTAAGGCATCAAGTTCCTCTCGTCCAATTCCAAAATCACCAGTAGTACTGGTTGGTCTCAGTGAAGTCCCTAACAAACCAAAGAAACAAAGTTAGTTGCACAAACTAATAGCTAAGTATAGAATTCTTCGTTCCAAAATCACCAGTAGTACTCGGTGATCTTAGTGGTTGATAGTGTACCAAAGGCACTTGTCATTATGTGGTTTAATATGAAGAAATTAGATACCGGACATAAAGAAGACACTTACTTTCAGCACCTATTTCTTCTTACAAGTCAATCATAATTAGGCATATGTGTTCATTTCATTCTTAATAAGCAATCACACTCGTGCACATGTGCCAAATTATAATTGGCTTGAATGACATCTACTTAGATTCAAGGAGCCAAGCTAGCATTATTCTTTTGGAAGTTTGTTTAGATTGAATTCTGAATATAAATTTTAGCTTTCATCGAAGCCTACTTTGATTTATCCACTATTCTATTAAATTCTTGTTTCTAAGTTGGAAAACAAACCCAGCATATGTTGCAGTCTTTAAAACAATAAAAGATTTACTAAATCTATGCATGTTGCTATAATGTGTGATTTTGATATTATTATGAGTAGCTTAGCAAGCAGTAAACATGCTCTGTAAGGGAAAAGGAATGCCGAAATTCACTGAAGATGGACCTTGATTAATATTGCAACATTCGTCTTCAAATTCGAAATAGTTATAGAATATTATTGCATAGGGAATATATATTAAATGATATCATTCTAATTGATTAATGTTTATGTTGCAGGTTATGGAGAATAATGATTGTACAAGGTTAAGCAGCGAGTCATTAAGTGATGATGAAGTGGATTTGCAAGGTAAGGATCTTTTTCATGCAGTTGTTTTTCAATCACAAATGAATGAATGTTCTTTGAAATCTCATGATCCAGATAAAGATAAAGAGATGACTGAAGATTTAAAACTTGGAGCAGAGTTCAGTTCTCATGAGAGTGCATTCATAGCTTATGTCAAGTATGGTGGAACACATGGTTTCAATGTGAGGAAGCAACATAGAAAGACAAATAAGGTGGGTTTTGTAACAAGGGTAACTTACTGTTGTTCAAAAGAAGGTCATTCGAAGAAATGATAAACGGTGTAGAAGTCCATCTTATTCTTTACCAATTTCAAGGGTTGGTTGTGAAGCACATATGATTTGCCAACTTCAGAAAAATGGGAAAATTAAGATTGTGTCATTTAATGCAAGTCATAATCATGATTTGATCAAAGCACCCATGAAACATATGCTAAGGGTTAATTGTTGTATATCTAGAACTCAAAAGGCATATGTTGTTGGTGCAGACAAGTCAAGAAAACCAATCAAAAAAACTGTGGAATTAATGAGTAGAGAAGTTGGGGGGCAAGAGAATCTTGGTTTTGTCGATAAGAATTATCGAAATTAACTACGTACAAAGCAAAAAATAAAAATGGAAAAGGGAGATGCTGGGGCCATACTGTAATACTTTCAACATATGCATGAAGATGATTCATCATATTTCTATTCAATGCAGCTTGATGAGGATGATATGATCACAAATATATTTTGGGCAGATGCACAATCAGTTCGTGATTATGATGTCTTCGGGGATGTTATTTGTTTTGACACGACTTATCAGATAAATGAGTATGGTAGACCATTTGCACAATTTGTTGGGGTCAATCATCATAAACAAATTATAGTTTTTGCTGCAGCTGTACCATATGATGACACCATAGACTCTTTTAAGTGGTTGTTTGAGATTTTTCTTGCAGTGATGTCTATGAAGCAACCAAAGACCATACTTACAGACCAATCTGCTGCAATGGCTGAAGCAATATTAGAAGTTTTTCTTGAAGCTCACCATTGGCTATGTGCTTGGCATATTTACCAGATTGCTGCTAAGAATCTAAGCCACGTGTTTCATGGATCAAAGCAATTCGGTTGTGATCTTAGCAAGTGTGTATATGAATATGAGGATGAGGATGATTGGCTATTTGCATGGAATGATATGCTTGAAAAGTATGACCTCAAGGAGAATAAGTGGTTGAAAGAATTATTCGAAGTGAGGGATAAGTAGGCATTGGTGTATAAACGATACACTTTCACTGCGGACTTGATGAGTACACAACACAATGAATGTATGACCACTGTCTTGAGAAGATACTTGATGCCAAGCCATAATCTTTTGAGTTTCTTTGAACACTATGAGAAAGTTATGGCAGATCGAAGATATAAGGAATTACAAGCTGATTTCAAGATGATGCAAACTATACCTTTGTTATCAACTAATGTGGAGATTTTACGACACGCAGTGGAGGTTTATACCCCTGAAGTTTTTAGACTTTTTGAAAAAGAGTACATGGGTATTCTTGATTGTAGTGTCTATAAAGTTGGTAAGTCTGGGATGACATGTGAGTACAGAGTATCTTATAGTCATAAATCTCAAGAGTGTTTGGTTAAATATGATGGTTCAACACAAGCAGTTACTTGTAGTTGCATGAAGTTCACTTTTGTTGGGATTTTATGTTCTCATGCATTGAAAGTGCTAGATAAGAAGAATGTGAAAAGGATCCCACCTGTTTACTTATTACAGCGATGGGCGAGAGATGCAAAGGCTAGGAGCATCACTAATTATGAGGGAATTGAGACTAACAACATTGCTAAGGATTCTATTGGGAAGCGTTATAGCCATTTGTACCACAATTTTCGCGAGATAGCATCCTTTGCAGCAGAAGATGACAAGTTAACTGCATATGCACATGTTCCTGTAACTAAGAAGTGAATGCAAGAAGCAAACATGTAAAGAGTGAATATACAATTAATGCTTTGTAATAAATCTTGTTTCTAGGACCTTGATACGGAAGCATTGCAAATTGTCAACATGTGTTATGAACATGCAAAAGAGGTAATGTAAAAGACATTTTACAGTGATGTTTTCTGTTATTCTTAACTTAACAAAGTTACATATCTTTGTTTTGGATAACAGATTCTGCAGAAAAACCGAAAGCTCATGGATGCAGTGGTGGATGAACTTGTCCAGAAGAAGAGTTTAACCAAACAAGAATTCTTTAGCCTAGTTGAGTTACATGGTTCAATCAAACCTATGCCGCCTAGCATACTTGACATCAGGGCTGCCCAACGGAAGTAGTTCCAAGATATGATGATGAACCAAAAGGAACCAGCTTTGGGGAGCAACTTATGAATAAGATGTGGAGATATGGTAGATCTTAATTATCTTTGATGTGGAGGAAGCAATCATATGGAGTAGGGTATGTCATTTCAAGCGGTGATTGATTTCGCGACCATCTTGTCCAATGATTGATATTTATCATGTTCAGTAGCCCAGGTCAGGTTGTGGAACCCTATCTGTTGATCATAAAAGAAATACGGGGAAGTCATGCGAAGAAACATTAATATGAGGGAGAAGCCCCCTTCAGTATTCTTTTGTTCGATTTGTAATTTACAAATGTTCTATTTCATTTGTATCCTACCCCGTCTTAATCTATTCGATTTACTTGGCTACTTGGACAGAACGGTTCTAGACTAGTAGCTCAATTTGATCAAATTTTTTTGTACGGATGCTTCAGTATAAATTACCAAGTGTGAGTTCTCATAATTGCTCTAACATATAAATCTTGTGATTAAATTTCAACTATAGTCTAAAGAATGGGCTTCTGATGCAGACCCGACATCAAGGTGGACAATTAAGAAATTAAAACCCAGCCCAAATTTCCCATTAACTGAATTTTAACAGTCACCACCACCTCACGTTTTCACCAACGTGTCCCATAAAATCCACCCATGACTTTCCCGCCCGCCCTCACAAACATCATATATACTCTTGTCGTGGCCACTTTTCAGTTCCATTCCATTGTTTCTTAACCTCCTGTGAGAACTATGAAGAGGAACATATCTTATTGTTTCTTTGGTCTTTTCAAAACTTGGCTGACGGTTTTCTTGGCTGTCACATTTTGTTGTGCTGAAACTGCTGCTACAGATCCAAGTGGGTGATGATTTGGGATGGCAAGAACCTGACTTAAACAACAGCGCTCTGTATACTCAGTCACTAGCGGACCCAAGAATTTTTTAGCAGAGGTGCAATTTTGAAAGGTTAAAAACTTTTGTGGATTGAACATCTAAGGTTTTTTACCTAGATTGACCTTAGGTCCCTTTATTCATTCATATCATACATGAAAAATTGTTCTATGTAAAAATATTGACTAAGTATGAAAAATACTAGAAAATCAAATTCCCCCCAAAATCAAAATTTGAAAAACCGGTTTTAGTGCAAAATACGATTTAGGCTAAAAATGATAGCTCATTAAGTCAATATATACTTCATAATAAAATCCCATAAAATCAAGTTTTCTTATTTGATGTGTAAGGAATAAAAGCCGCCAAAATCATATTGTATCATCTCGTTGAGATCTGGGTTCATAGCATCTCGTTGCAACCATTCACTGAAAAGCAATGGAAGTCTGGGTCTGAGAGAGGATTACCCAAAAAAAAAAAAACACCCCTACAAAGAAGTTGGAAGATATGCCTCCCTTACCCAGTGGCGGATCCATAAATTTTGCTTACAGGGGTCAACGTCTTACAGTTGCAACTCCTTGCATCCATGTCTGTGTTGGCGAAGCTATGTTTAGATTGAGAGAAAATGTATTAAGAAAATTTGGTGAGTTTTTGTGGATTTTGTTGAATTTTAGGCTTGGACAATAGATTGTATGAACTAAAAACTAGAGGTAACCCACGAGTGGCTAAATTTTTTGGGGGTAAATTATAAGCCCTTGTTGTTATATTTTCATCTTATATAAGCACTCTTTTTTCAGTATATTTTCTTCATCATATTTAGAACTTTTTGTTATTATACGACATTTGAAACAAAGAAAATATTGGAATTATTGATAATATTGTTGAAATATTTGGAAGGGATTGAAGGAAAAAAAAAGAAAAAAAGAAAAGATATTTACAAGGAATTGAAGTTACAAAAGAAAGTAATAATAAAATAAACACATCACATTTTGTTGGGCAGTCCACCTGACAAAATAAAAAGACCTCATCCTAACACATATCTTCCCCCTCTCTCTTTTTTATTATATTTTCTTGCCTCTCTCTTTTTTAATCTCTCCCTCTCTTTTTTTTAATTCTTTTTTCCTTGTCTCTCTCTCTCTCTCCCTCTTTCTTTATTCTTTTTCCTTCTTCCTCTCTTTTTCTTTTCTTTCTTCTCTCTCCGTTAGCTCCATATCTCTACTCTTTCTTCTTGCAGCCGGGCTAAATGTTAATTTAAGCTGAGAAAAAATAAAAGCCCCTGGCAAGAGCTTGAGGCTGTACTAAGGTCCGTGCCTGTTCTCATCCCTCCTCTCCACCTCCCAGTCTCAAAAGCCCAACACTTACAATCCCACCCAGCTGCACACAGGTTACCCCTTTCGGGCATTTCATCGAACACTTTGCGAGGGTCAAGTTTGGCTACTCTAATGGAGGATTTCAGAGGTTGCAGGGGTCAATTGACCACCCTTGCTCCTTTGTGGATTCACCCTTGCCTTTACCGAATATATTTTGTTTTGTGAACAAAAAATGCATGTGTGCAATCAAAAGTGAGTCCTCCAAATCTCTGTATCTTGACAAACCATTAATAGGTGTATATCTTCACTCTTGTTTTGTTTTCATTTTCTTGACTCTTTTACAGCTTTCACGTACAAGAATGATTCAGTTCTTGAGGTTGACAAATGAGATTATTACAGTGGGAGCAAATTTCGTCCCACTAGAATATTCGTCTAAGATTCCTTCGTCTTCTTTCTCTCTCTCTCCATGCAAAACAGATCGGGGTAAAAGGACCACACTCGGGGGGTGTTGGCCAAAGGCCTTCCGATGCCTAAGTTAGGTAAGGTATTTCAAGGAAAACCGAGTGGCCGGAGCCTAGTGTCAGAGAGAGAAAGAATATGGTGGCTAGAGTTTTGGAGAAATGATTTCTGCAGAGTTTTAGTAGGAATTTAGACGTACCTTAACCTTTGTGTGTGGCCATCCTTTTATAGTTGTCTCGGAGGCTAGGGTTTCAGAGGAATAATTCCATAGATGAAAAGGAATTATTCCTCCCCGATTTGGAATTGATTTGATTAATTAGGGATTTGATTTATTGGGGTAAATCAAATCCCTAATTGTGGTAGGTATCAAATCAAATCCTAATTTAATTAGGTAACTCCTCGTTTAATTGGAAATTGGGGTAGGAAATCAATTCTCAATTTAATTAGGTAATCCTCAATTAAATTGAGTAACTCCCAATTAGGTTGAGTAATTCCCAATTATGTCAAATAATCCCCAAATGGAAGGAATTATTTGACTTAGGATATGATTTAATTCGGTTCCGCTGGTCAAGTTTGACACTCATGTTGAAGCCACGGAGGCATCCAAGTATGAGATTGTTGCTACTGCGTACAAGCCTGGGATACTTGGATTGCAGGAATAGTGCTTCTCCTTATTGCCCTCTTGAACATGAAGACGGTAAGCAACTTTATCTTGACCTGCCCCCTGCTCGAAGTGAGCAGAGCAATGTTGTGGATGCAGAAGCTGAAGATCGAGATAGCAAATGAAGCTTCAATGGAGGAAGACAACTCCCAAGGTGGCGTAGCTAATAAGGCTAGACCAGATGCGAAGGAGCAGGCAAGTGAGGCCGTTGAGTAGATGGTGCTGGTTGGCCGCTTTGTTATGGAATTTTCAGTTGTCTTTCAAACTTCAATTCTCGTTATATCTCGTAAGTGTATGTTCGAAGACATAACATTTGAAAGAGACTCCATTGAGTTGTACTCGTGAAGTAGCTTGCCTACAATGGAGGTAAAGCTTGTCGCCTGTGTGCGTATGTCGGGGACATGACGCTTGAAAAGACTCCATAAAGTTTGTACCCGAGAAGTAGCTTGCCTTCAAGTGGAGATAAGACTTGTCGTCATGAGCGGCGTATGTCGGGACATAATGCTCGAAAAGACTCCATTGAGTTTGTGCTTCGAGGAGCAGCTTATCTGCAATGGAAGTGAGGTTTGTCGCCTGCGAGCGTATGTCGGGGACATAATGCTCGAAAAAAACTCCATCGAGTTTGTGCTTCGAGGAGCAGCTTGTCTGCAATGGAGGTGAGCTTGTTGCCTGCGAGCATATGTCGAGGACATAATGCTCGAAAAAGGATCTATTGAGTTTGTGCTTCGAGGAGCAGCTTGTCTGCAAGCGGAGATAAGGCTTGTCACCTGTGTGCGTATGTCGGGGACATAACAATTGAAAAAGACTTCATTGAGTTTGTGCTTCAAGGAGCATCTTGCCTTCAATGGAGGTAAGGGAGGCTCGTCGCCTACTTGAAGTCGAGCTGGTAAGCTGCAACTCGAACAATGGTCTTGTTATTGTAAGATGCCATTCTTGGTATGATGTCTTGCTCGAACAATGGTCTTCTTGCTATGGTAAGACGTGAGCTGCATCTGGTCAGTTGTAACTCGAACAATGGCCTTCTTATTGTAGCAAGATGTGAGCTACTGCTAGTAAGCTGCAGCTCGAACAATGACCTTCTTATTGTAGCAAGATATGAGCTATTCTGGTAAGCTGCAACTCGAACAATGACCTTTTCTCGTTCTTCTTCGAGCAGATCAAGATTGACTTTCATCTGCTTGCAATTTTGGTCAAGACTGCCCACCTCAATAGCTCTTGGACTTTGTCAATGTACAAGATCATCCTTGGGTGCTTCGCCATGTATTCTTATGAGGCTTGATTTGTGGTCAGTCGGGAATCTAAGTAGATGGCTAGCTTCTTGATTGATAGCTCCTTTGTCAAGCGCAAGCCAACGAGCAATGCCTCGTACTCTGCCTCGTTGTTTGAAGTTGGGAAGCCAAGCGTGATAGCTTGCTCTAACAGGGTTCCATCCGAGGTGATGATGACGACGCCTACTCGGCTTCATCTACGCAATTCGCCACATGTCTCGGGTTCGGTTAGGCTCAGTGAGGTTTTGTCTGCTCGAACTTTCCTTCGCTTTTGTGCCGACCACTTATCTTCTTCGCCGATGGTGTGAATTTCGCAACAAAGTCCGCCAATGCACAGGCTTTTATTGCGTCTTGGCCGGTAGAGGAGGTCGTATTGGCTTAGCTCTATAGCCCACTTTATGAGTTCTGAGAAGCATAAGGATTGTGGAGGATTGATCTCAAAGAAAAGTCGGTCATGACGATGACTCGGTGAGCTTAGTAATAGGGTCGCAGCTTTCTCGCGGAAACTATAAGGGCCAAAATGAGCTTATCAATTTCGGATAGCTTGTCTCTGCATTGAGGAGAGCTTTTGAAGTGTAGAATACGGATGTTGGGCCCCAAGTTCTTCTCGGATGAGAGTGGTGACGGCCGAGTTGGACACTGCTAGGTACACGAACAAGTCTTCACCAGGAATTAGCTTTGATAGTAGGGGAGGTGAAGTGAGATAAGTCTTTAGATTCTAGAAAGCTACTTCGCACTCCTTGTCCCACTTGTCTTTTTGTCCATTCTTCAAAGCTTTGAAGAATGGTCTGCACTTGTCGGTAGATTTTGAGAGGAATCTGTTGAGGGCCGCTGCTCTGCTTGTCAGGCTTTGTATTTCCTTCACTATGGAAGGCGACTTCATCTCGAGAATGGCTTTAATTTGGTGTGGGTGTGCCTCGATTCCTCGTTGTGTGACTAAGTACCCCAGAATCGGCCGGACGATACACCGAATGTGCATTTACTTGGATTGACTTCATGCACATCAAGTGAGCGGTGAATACCTCGGCGAGGTTTTTGAGGTGGTTTGCGCTTAGGGCTTTGACCAAGCATATCGTCTACGTAGACTTCCATGGTTGTGCCGATTGCTCATTGAAAATTTTATTCTCGAGCCTTTGGTATGTCGCCTGGTGTTCTTCAGCCCAAATGGCATCCCTTGTAGCAATAGGTCCCTCTTTCGATGATGAAAGAGGTCTTCGCCTTGTCATCGTCGTACATCATAATTTGATTGTAGCGGAGTAGGCATCCTATGAAGCTGAGCAGTTGATTGCCGGAAGTTGAATCCACGAGCTGGTCGATTCTCGACAATGGGAAGTAGTCTTTAGGGCATGCTTTGTTGAGTCGGTGTAATCGACGCACACTCTCCACTTGTCATTTTCTTGTTTCGCCACCAGAACAACGTTGGCCAGTCATTTCGAGTAGGAGACCTCTTCAATGAAACCGGCAGCTAGAAACTTGTCGATCTTGGCTTCAATGATTGCGACCTGCTCGGGAGCGGTTCTCTTATGCACCACGGCCTTGCTAGCGGTGGTTGACATGGAGCCGGTGGCGGATAATGTTTGGGTCGATACGGGCATGTCGGATGGCGACCATGTGAAACATGTCTTTGTTGTTCGGAGGAAGGTGGTAAGCTCCACTTTCTTATGCAGGCTTAGCGCGAGCCGATCCGCGCATTTTCTTGTCTGGCCGATCAGATCGAGGGTACAAACTCAACGCGTCTTCTTGGGCTTCCAACCTTTTCAAGAGAGCCTTACGGCGGATTCCTCGCCTCGATCCTTCTTGTTTGGATTTTGGCGCAAGCCGTCCGTACTTCTCTGTCTAGCCGGATCGGGTACTAACTCGGCGTCATCCTCGGACTTCAATCCTTTTCGGGGAATCTTCCGAGCGGATTCCCTCGCCTTGATCCTGGCTTCTTAATTGCTATTGTAAGGTAGCAACTCTCTTTCCGTTCGGGCTTGCTTGTCTCGCTACAAGGGCTTCCTACCTCGTTGGCAGCTTGCATTATGGGTGTGAACTACAATCGCTTGCTCTTGAGCCATTGGGCTGTGCATCTCCTTGCCATGGCTTGGTCTTTCGTTGATCTGCCCGATCCCGCCCCTAGGGATGGGGTATCGGATCTTCTGGTGTATAGCAGATGTGATGGCCTCGATCTTGTTGGTCCATGGTCGACCCAAGATTCCGTTGTAGGGGGAGATCTCGTGATGACCATGAAGGTGTGTGAGCATACCACTGGGGGTGAGTGGATTTCAAGGTCGATCGTTCCAATAGTGATTGACGTGGCCCCATTGAAGCCGGTGAGCGATCTGGCAAGTTTGCTAATCTTGGGCTCTAATCCTATTTGTTGGATAACAGATAGTTGTAGGATGTTGGCTGTGCTGCCTCATCTACGTGAACTCGCTCGATCTCAGGTTGTTCAATTTGGATGCAGATGACTAGGGCATCATTATGCGGCAAATCAAGCCTGATCAAGTCCTTCTTATGGAAGCCGATAATGGGTGTATTCATAGTGACTGGTACTCCTGTTGTGACTTGAGAGACATAAGTCGCCTGCCCGATCTTTCTCTTGCGCTCCTTGGTGGTCAGCTCGGACTATTAGGAATAAGCCAGAATGGTGTTGATTCGAATGACCTTTTGGGAGGGTTCCTTGGTAGCTGCATCACGATCCTCGATCTGCTGGATGACCTTCTTTGCAACGAACTTTGTGCAATGACCTTCTCTGACCAGCTCCTCAATGTGCCTTTTTCAAACATTGCAGTTGTTGGTGTAATGATCGTACTCCCGGAATGCGCAGTATTTATCTGGTGTCCCTCTTAGAGGGGTCTCCCCTCATGGGTGGCCGTCTTCTCACCCACGGCTTGTCCTTCACTTGTGCTAGGATCTGGTGGATTGGGATAACGAAGTCAATAAAGGTCCCCGTTTCGAGCCTCCTTCTTGGGTCGCCATCTGCGTTTATCTCGGGCTTTCGCTCGAACTTGTTGCTCTTTTGGCTTGCCTCTGCTTCGTCGGGTGGTCAATTTGCTTGCTGGATTTCTTCGCGGTGATACGATCATCTTCCCAAAGTGGGTAGCGCTCTGCCGTCGCGAACACTTCCCTCAAGGTTTGGCTTGGAGTTATGGCTAGCTCCCGGTATAGCTCATGCTCGGTTGGCAAGCCCTTCTTGAAAGATGAGGATGCAACTTGGTCATTGCATCCTATGATGTTAGCTTTCTCAACCTTAAACCGTGTTAGGTAGTCTCGTAGAGACTCGTCTGGCTTTTTGCATAGGTTGAACGGGTGGTCTACATGCTTTATGACCATTTTGTAGGAGGTACTCCTTTGTGAAAATGAGGGCGAACTCTTTGAAGTTGCCTATCGACGCAGACGGTAAAGTGTGGAACCAATCTTGAGTTGCTCCTCGCAGAGTCATCGCGAACACTTTGCACATCAGGGCGTCATTTGCGTTGTACATGATCATGACGCTTTTGAAGTGCCTTAAATGGCTCTCGGGATCGAGTCCCCCTTAAATGGAGTGACGAATGGTGTTGTAAACCGCTCGGTGGCGGAGCTCGTTCCACCTCGTCGGTAAAGGGCGAGCACCAACTCGATCAAGTTCCTTGCACATGGCCTCCTCCGTGCTTCCTTTAAGTCGGAGACCTCGGAGTTGGTCATTTACTAGCTTCTCCACATCGTCGCTCGCAAAGTTAGAGTCTTGGGCCGACGTCTTCAGTGCCTCGAGCTCGTGGCTAACCTCTTCCTCGGTTCCCAAGGGTCGATCCTCTTGGGTGTCCGCCCGTAGGGCGATTAGAGATTGAGTTTGTGAGGATTCCTCGCAGCTTGTCGCGCGTGTTGGTCCTCGAGCGGGCTGGTGGGCGTTGATCGCTATCCTCTGCTCGCAAGGAAGGTCGCTCAGGTCGACGTCTTGGGTGCCTCGAGCTCGACTAGCTAACTTCTTCTTCAGCTCTCAAGGGTCTATCCCCTTGGTTGCCTCGCCGTGGGGCGGTGAGAAGTTTGAGTTTGGGAGGATCCCTCTACAGCCTTGTCACCGTGTATTGGTCCTCGAGCGGGCTGGTAGGCGTCGATCGTTGTGCTTGTCACGCGACCGCTCACGATCTTGAGCTCCTTGTGGGCCCAAGCGAGCATGGACATTGGAGTGTGGGCCTAGCCTCTTGAGCGTATTAGTCCTTGGACCTAACCTCAAACGGCTTAGAGTGCGGCTTGCGTCTGCGTCTCGCCTGCACGATCTTGCTCTCTCCTGTTGGTTCGCCCTTGTCCGACCACTGAGACCTCTCGAACCGCCGCCAGATGCTCGTGCGCCCTCCTCTCCTCATCACGGGGTCCAAGGTTAGGGCCTTGATCTAAGTTGATCTGCTGAGTAGCCGCCAATCGTGTTGTTTTGATCATCGACCTTACGTGTGAGTTGATCAACCCGTGAGTTAAGGTCCATCCGATCGCTGGTCAAGTAGAGTGGTGTGCATCGGGCCAAAGCGACATATGGGCTAGGGCTCCATTAGATGCGTACACATGTGCATATGTCAAGTGTGATTGTAGATGAGGGAGAGAATGGATATGCTCCAAGACTGGGACGATGTCGGAGTAGCCGTGGGGCTATGCAAATCCGCGGTGAGTGGTGTAGCTTTGTTGTGCTCGACAAGGACAGTGAGCAGCCGGCAATTGGCGCTGGCGACGCAAGGTGTGGAGGTCCCGGGTCATGTGGCGGCTGTTATGCAATTCCAGCGAAAGCGGCTGCAAAGCAATAGAAGATGGCTGCAAGGTGTTGGCAGCCACGATTCCGTGCGGTTGCATTGAGGTTTCCACCATGAAACCATGAGATGGGCCCGTTGTGGTGGCGTTACTCTTCGTACGTCTTGTATCAACCATGGTTGTTTGAAAAAATGTGTGAAAGATGGATTTGGAGCACGCTTTGAATATATCTCGTGCTCTCAATGAAAGCACCAATTTGTGGGAGCAAATTTCGTCCCACTAGAATATTCGTCTAAGATTCCTTCGTCTTCTCCGCTTCTCTCTTTGCCTGCAAAACAGATCGGGGTAAAAGGACCACACCTGGGGAGGTGTTGGCCAAAGGCCCTTTGATGCCTAAGTTAGGTAGGGTATTTCAAGGAAAACCGGGTGATCGGAGCCATGTGTGGTGGCCAGAGTCTAGTGTCAGAGAGAGAAAGAATATGGTGGCTAGAGTTTTGGAGAAATGATTTCTGTAGAGTTTCGGTAGGAATTTAGACGTACCTTAACCTTTGTGTGTAGTCATCCTTTTATAGTGGTCTCGGAGGCCAGGGTTTCAGAGGAATAATTCCATAGATGAAAAGGAATTATTCCTCCCCGATTTGGAATTGATTTGATTAATTATGGATTTGATTTATTAGGGTAAATTAAATCCCTAATTGTGGTAGGTATCAAATCAAATCCTAATTTAATTAGGTAACTCCTCATTTAATTGGGAATTGGGGTAGGAAATCAATTCTCAATTTAATTAGGTAATCCTCAATTAAATTGAGTAACTCCCGATTAAGTTGAGTAATTCCCAATTATGTCAAATAATCCTCAAATGGACGGAATTATTTGACTTAGGGTCTGATTTAATTCGGTTCCACAATTACCACTGCAACACAAGCAATCCCATAATCGCATTTGATAACGGGAAGAGCATTATGAAACTTGATAGGCCTGGCCCCTTCTATTTTATCAGTAGAGCTCCTGATCACTGCAAGAATGGCCAGCAGATTTTTTTCGAAGTGATGGATCCACGCCTGATCTCACAGTCTCCTCCACCTGAACCGTACTTGTCTGACTCTCCTGCACCCTCACCAAGCTTAGGAGTTGCCATTGCAGTTGCACCTTGTGCACCTTTTATGGCTCTTGTTGTGACATTTGTAGCTTCAGTATGTTCCTCACCATAATCTTCTTCCACTTTTTTTATTTTTTATTTTTATTTTTTCTTATTTTTTATTTTTTAAATTCTGGCTGTTAGGATCTATTGTGACTCCGTATTTTGCTTTAAATTATTCATTAATGTTGAACATTATTTATCATTTATGTAATGTTGGGATGGGATGTATGTTTGACGATGATGTTTTTTTTTTTTGTCTTAAGGTTGTTGAAGTTTGATGCTTATGTTTAATTCCTCTAGAGATCTGCTTTTACGTAATAACAGTTTTTTGACACAAATGATCAAATCACACAGAAAGGAAACTTATGCAAAAGCATATGCTAAATGGGAACCCAAACTCTTAAACACTGAGAGTGATTACATCTTCATCCTCTGTTGGGTGATCAATTTCCCACTCCTAAGCAATTCTTCAGTACGTATGATATCCCGAATCTTGAGCACTGGCAGTGTCTGAGTTTATGGACATTAAATCGTCTGATCCTTCCTGTGAACTTTCTTGTCCACTTCCCTTTGCTCTCTTCTCCGCCCTTTCTCTTTTCTGCACTCTTTCCTTTGTTGTCTTCTCTGCCCTCCTCTGTGCTCTTCTTTGAGCTCTTTCCTCCACTCTTTCCTCGGTAACCTTACCTCTCTCTTTCCTCCACTGTAACTTCCTCAACCAGTGTCTGGCGAATGTGACACCAAGAAATAGAAAAACAGATCCCATAGTCCCTGCACATACAGATATGAGAGCCTCAAGGGTCCAATTTGTTCCTTGACAGTGTGGCAAGATCACCCATGTGGCTGCAATGTAAGCTGTGGCCATGAGTGACACAGCCACCCACATGGCTTTGTGAGCAACCACCAGTAGCTTCATCAGTGTTTTACGCTGGAAGGGAATGATGCTCACTAAGACAATGACTATGCACATAGATAAGAACAACGCAGCTGTGTTGCTTATTGTGAAGACCTTGAAAGCAGTTGTTCTTCCAATTGTTGACTGTCCTTTTAGTCGTCCTTCCTGGTACACACCCCCAGGAGGGTTTATGCCAGCGGTGAAAGTAACTGATGCAATCAAAACGGCAACTAGTGTGATTGTGTTCCTGGTATTTTGTAGGGCCTCTGTATATATCTCATATTGCCTAACTGCACTTATTTTTTTCTTCCCTCTTTCCTTCACAAGCTTGGATTGATGCAAATTGGTTGGTGGTGCAGAAGGACTATCTATCTGGTTGCCAAAGTTTATTGTTACTTGATGACTGGCATTACTATCCGCTTGTGTTGTTGTGAAGTCTTCCATTGGTTGGTTGTTGGCTACACCATTTCTGTAATCATGTACACTTTGGTGCGGATTAAATTCAATAGGCGTTTCTAATTCTTGTGCCGTTTTGCCACCAAATCTCTTCAACACGTCCCTAGCATGCTGGTTCTCCGTCATGCTAAATCGCCGGTTGAGGATGTCATAGGCTGTTTGACCACTATGGTTCCGACCATTGATATCCACCTCAGTTTTCTCAATGATGTACTCTGCTAACTGAAATTTCCACATGTTGAAGGATCAGTCGGAGTTGAAGAAGCCAAGATTTCCGTCTTATGGTTCTTCACTTAATAATGTTAAATTTGTTCCTCAAGAGAAAAGCTAAAACTGAACGGTAAATTTTGAGGGAGAAGCTTACTTTGAAGCCCTTTTTAGAGACTGCTAGATGCAAGACGGTGTTTCCACGTTCGTCTGGCCGGTGGAGGAGATTGGTGCTGTTAAGAGATTGTTCCAAAAAGAGAAAGGAACAGTATCGGCTGAACATGGCAGCAAGATGAAACACTGTTTCTCCGTTTCCGGTGAGAACTTCGAAAGATCTAGGAGACCCGGACAAAAGTTCCTCAAGGATTTCGGTTTGATCATTCATTGCTGCCAAGTGTGATGGCGTGTAACGAGAATGATTCTTTTCAAGGGCAAGGTTTGGATCAAGTTGTAAGAGTATTCTAGTTATCTCCAAGCGACCGTTCTCACAAGCCAAATGTAATGGTAAACATCCATTGCTGTCAGCCTTCCGAGCAAGCCTTGGTCGTGCATTCAAAAGTGTTGTAACAATATCTACAACATTGTTAGCTCAAAATGTAAGTTCACAATCAACCAAACATCATTGCTTTAACATGAATTAGGCATAGAGAATGAAATTGCTGTCAGCCTTACCCGCACGGCCTTGTGCTACGGACACATGAAGAGCACTCAAAACCGCATCTTCTTCAAAATCTAGTACCCATGGTAGGTCTGTGAACAGCTTCACCACTTCACGATTCCCATAACTGCAAGCTATGAAGAAGGGGGTTTGATTTTCAGAGTTAAGCATACAAGCCACCCAAGGATCGGCCTCTAATAGCAGCATTACAACATCGGCTTTCCCTTGTCGACAAGCTGCATCTAATGGAGTTTCTTCTCTATTGTTCACAGCTGAAACCAAGTCCGGTAAGAGCTTAATGATTTCAGAAACCAGCTCAACGTGCCCGAACCTCGCAGCAACGTGTAACACAGTGTTTTTGGCTTCACCGGATTTCTGACTGAGAAATTCTCCATTTTCTTGAACAAAATTGATGAAAGTCTGCTTGTCATTTCTTGCAATTGCCCCAAAAAGCTTTGGATCCATTTCCACAAGCTTTTAGTTTTCTCTCTAAGGGGGAGTTTGGAGCAGAATGTGTATGTTACCAAATGGTCCAGGCAGTACAATTTAAGAGAAGAGAAGAGAATATTTATAATGTGAGTTTTTTTAGTAGTGCCCTAGCAATAATGATAGGTCTTCAACTTTTAAGGATGATTAGGGAGTTTTACTAAAACACTCAAAATGGGGGTTGAAATTATAAAAAAACCCAACACCCAAAACACTTTATAAACACACCAAAAACCCATCATTACACACACTCAAAACCCATTTATAAACACACCCAAAAATATATAATAGTTGATTTTGGGGTTGATTTTGGATGTGTTTTTATGTTTAAATAGTGCTTGAATTTTTTTTATAAATACATATCTAGAATTGGGTTTATTTATAAATTTGTATATTTATAATGTGAGTTTTCCTCAGGCTGCATGCCAACCAACATCTTAAGCATCTTCTTCAAGGAGCAGGTTATGCTTTTTCTCTTGTCACTTCCACGCGGATTCTACGTGGAAAAATCTCCAGTATACTTTCTGATTAACACCTAAGAAATTGCTGAGAAATGCATTAATTACTTCTTTTCACAATCATTCTAAAATTTATGTGGTCCACATTTTAGTGTAGCCCTGTTTTAGGCTTAAGGTTCATTGACTAGTTGACTGGGTGCATGTTCCCCTTCATTTCTCCGTCTGACCACCCTCCCTCCACCTAAGAAATCGTACTGCCTTCAACATACAGTTAAAATTCATGTTTCTTTCTTCAATTTTCTGGTGTTGTCCCACCTGAACCGTATTTTTCCGACACTCCTGCACCCTCACCAAGCTTAAAAGTTGCCATTACAATTGCACCTTGTGCACTTTTTATGGCTCTTAGTGTGACATTTTTAGCTTTAGTATGTTCCTCACCATAATCTTCTTCCCTATTTTTTTTTTCTTAGGTTATTTATGTTTGATTTCTACAGAGATCTCTCATTAATTAATTCTTTTCACCAATCATTGTAAGAGCATCTCCACCCATAAGGGCTAAGTCTAAGGCAAGTTTGTGGTTCCACCCATGAGGGCAAAGTCTAGGGCAAGTCTAAGGCAATTACTATTCATTGTACTTTATTTCCTATTTGTTTATACTTTAAACCATTAATTTTGATAAGCTTTTTAGATTATATTTTCGGTTGTCACGTGTCACTATTTATTATAAAATTTTCACTTAAAATTTAAGATAACATTTTTCGAATAAAATTTTCAAATAAAATTTTTGGATAAAATTTTCGGTTACCACGTGTCCATATTTATTATAAAATTCACATCTCACTCATCATACAATTGAAATACTTACTCACTCATCATACAATTGAAATATTCTTGGTCCTCATAGTCCGACACAATGGAATACAAGGACAACTCCATCATTGGTGGAGGCGGTTCCACCGGATCACGACGTGGGGGAGTATTTTCCTTCGGAGGACGTAATAGTGCCATTATTTCTAACACGGAACGCATCACTGGAACTTGCGGGCATTGTTCACTTGAGGAGCCATGTGTAATGGTTTTACTCTTTTTTGTTTTGCCTTGACTAATCTATTCAAAAAAAGAAATTGGAAATGCAAGAAATATATATATATATATATATATATATATAAAAAGACATTAAATTGAATAAAACGGAATTTTTTTTTTTTTTTTTACCTCGTTGCCAAGATTTTGACTTCTTCGAACATTTGTCCACGACCTTCTGGTTTCGATGGAAGATGACATTTGTATTTTTGTACAAATGAAATTTTGTAGTACAAAATTTGGTGTGGAAAGTGAAAAATATCGGAAGGAGATGAGTTTTTATGAAGATTTGGTGTAGAAAGTGAATAAAATGGTTAGGTATTTATAGGGAAAAAATACAGAATTTTTTGGTATTTTAAAAAAAAAAATTCAGAATTTTTCAGAATTTTTCGAATTTTAGCCAAAAAAGCGAGGACCGTCGATTTCGAAAAAGATCGAGCGTCCCTGCCGCGACACGTGGCACTTTACCGCTGGATTCGCAGAGCCGACGTCGTGATGCCGCGACGTCACAAAACTCGGGCTTCAGCAGAAGTTGCCCTTGGGCTTGCTCGGGCTGGTGAGACCCACCACGAAACCGGCCGCTTCTCTTGCTTGGAGCCATCTCGGGCTCGCCAGTGCCCTTTCCCTTTGGGTCCTGCGCTAGACCTGCTCTAAAAGAGTTCTGGTATTCCCATCCCTTATCCTATTTTCCAACCTACCTTATCTTCAAAATTTTAAAAGCAAATTTAGCCTATTTTAAAATGACTTTTAAGGACTTAACTCTAAGTTAACACTGTTAAGTCAAGAAAATAAAAGTAAAAATAAAAACAAAAAATTAGAATAAATAAATGAAAGAGCCCATCAAAGCAAACAACCTTCAGACTACCCACCCAACCTCATGACAACCAAACCAACCTCCCCTTCTCACCTCACCGCCAGCCACATCATCAGTTGCCACCTAAACCAAATGAGTTGCTCTTGTAAGATTCCCAGTTGTCCTCCTCTCTATTATTCTTTTTTCATAAATCTAAATTAGCAAAAATAAATTTCTTTTTCTCTTTGTTTATTGTTGTCTGGGTAGGCCATAGATCTTCATACGATTACAGCTTCTAGTAAATTTGTTAGACTTTGCTGCACTTATGAAATTGATTGACAACATCCCAATGTCGCTTTTATGACAACTTTTTGCATTTAAAAAAAAAATTTATTTTGGTTTCGAAAGGGTTGAATCCCTATAACCTCAAACTGGGCATGTCTAGGAAATAGTTAAGAAGGAAAGAATAAAGATTGGAATGTTCTATCTCTCTCAAATTGGAAACTTGGGAGGAATAAAGGGCCATGAAGTTGCTGATATTGATGAAGACTAGGATGAGCGACTTTGGCAGGCAATGCAGTCGAAGTGTCGTCTTAGATCTGGGCCAATTGATGTAATATTTCTCGTGGGTTGATTGAAATGGAGAGAGAGGAGAAGAATGTTGGATTGGGGTTTGAACGTGTTGTTCAATACAACTGAAATAATGGTGAAAGAAACATGAGGAGGAGGACGGAGGAAGGGAGGCTTGGCCCGAGGTGGAAGGTATGGGTGGTTCTTGTTAAGGTTTTATGGAGTGTGAGGTGGGTGGCTGCTGGAAACCTTTTTTATTATTTATTATTTTTAAAAAAAATTTTTTCGGACTCAATCAATACTAGTGTTAAGTTAGGGTTAAAAGTGTTAAGTGAATGGAAGGGTATTTTAGGAATAATAGTGGGTGCAAAGATAAGATTGTGGTTTTTCAAATTTTCATGGTGGGTGGGAAGATAAGGTGGGTGGATAAATAGAATAGGTGGGTGGAAATAACAAGACTCTTCTAAAATTTATGTGGTCCACATTTTAGTGTAGCCCTATTTTAGGCTTAAGGTTCATTGACTAGTTGACTGGGTGCACTTTTCCCCTTCATTTCTCCGTCTTGATTGATAAATCCGGACTTGACAGGATCTACTGCTGCTAAGTCTCATATGTGTTTACTATTATTTGTTATAGTTATCTTGTATAGGATAAATGTGGGAGTCATTTTCGTCCCTTAAAATATTCGATCCATAGATTCCCTTTCTCATTCCTCGAACTCTTTCTCCCTGGTAAACCAATCGGAGTAAAAGGACCACATCCGGAGGGTTTTGGCTGAAGGCCCTCGGATGCCTAAGTTAGTTTGATTGATTCGTAGAAAAACAACAACTAAAAAAGGGCATGAAGATTTCTTTAGGGTGAGAACCTGGTGACTGGTGACAATGAATTAAGATCAGCAATTTCTGGATTCTCAAGTAATTCAGATTATTTAGAATTCAATAAAAGAGCCTCTAAAGGTTCAAAAATACTAGTCTTCTCAAATTGATCCTTGCACAAGAGCTTCAATCAAGTTCACCACTGCACATTAATTCATCATCTTCATAAGGTTGCTGAAAACATTAAAAATGTTAATTTCCAATGTCATGTTACCAAAACTGAGTTCCATTACCCCTCTCCTAAAACTAATGTGTGTGTCACGTGTAGCAAGGAAGGGACATCCTAAAATGACAGGAATTTCATTTTCAGAATGCAAAACAGGTTGTGTATCCAAAACAACAAAGTCAACGGGGTAGTAAAATTTGTCCACTTGGACCAATGCATCCTCAATTACCCCTCTCGGCATTCGCACAGAACGATCATCAAGTTGCAACTTCATTGTTGTGGGCTTCAATTCACCAAGACCTAATTGCAGATATACTGAATATGGCAATAAATTTACACTAGCCCCCAAATCAAGCAAAGCACAATTGATGTAATTTTTTCCAATTGCACATGAAAGAGTGGGACTTCCTGGATCTTTGTATTTAGGAGGGACCTTATGTTGCAACAATGCATTCACATGTTCAGTTAAAAATGCAGTTTTCTTCACATGATGCTTTCTTTTAAATGTGCACCGATCTTTTAAAGATTTAGCACAAGAATGGATCTGTTTAATAGCATCTAACAAAGGAATATTAACTTTGACTTCTTTAAAGACATCCAAAATTTCAGAATTTTGATTCAATTTCTTTGGAGGATTTAAAGCTTGGGGAAAAGGAGCAGGAAAATGATATTCATTTGATTCACTCAATTTGGACTTGTTTAGTCCATCATTATTCCTAGATTTTTCAACTTCCTTTGGTGAAGGTGTGTTATCAATTATTTTACCACTTCTAAGAGTAATGACAGACTTGGCATGTTTAATTGAGGTTTCACATGAATTAACATTCTTTGGATTTGGTTGAGTTTGAGAAGGAAATTTTCCTTTTTCATTTATTGCAACAGAATTTGTCAATTTAGAAATTTGGCTTTTAATTTCTTTATTTTCTTCAACCAATTGACCAAACAAGGCATCATACCTTTGATTTTGCTTATGTTGTTCCTGCATAAATGCTTGAAGAGTATCGCTCAAAGAAGGTCTAGCATTAAATGCATTAGTTGTAGAAAGATGATGATTGAAAGAATTTCTATCACTTACTTGAGGTTGTGGCTCATTGCTCCAACGAAAATGTGGATGATTCCTTGTTGCTGGACTGTATGTGTTGGAAAAAGTAGAATATTGTTGTTTAAAGTTTCCAACAGCAGAACAACGCTCCTCATAAGCTCCTTTCATTTCCCTGAAACATTGGGCAATTTGTAACAATATGACCAATCTCATAACAAGAATCACATACTTGATTAATATCAGCTTGATAAACAAGTTGAGGCAAATTTTATTTTTCCATTTTTAAAGCTGCTATCTCTTGAGTCAAAACCTCAAATTTTAATTTCTAATCATCATCTTCTTTTAATTGATAAATTCTTTTATTAGTAGAAGATGTAGCAATTCTTGACTGATCAGTGGTTTCAACTAGACTGGGAGCGGTCCATTGATGGGCTTTTTCAGCAATTTCATCCAAAAATTCTAGGGCATCATCAGGGTCTTTTTGCATAAAATTTCCATTACACATAGAGTCAACAAATTGGTGATCAAGAGGGAGAAGTCCCTCATAGATATAGCTAGCAAGACGCTAGTTTTCAAAGCCATGGTGTGGGCACAAATTCAAAAGTTTTTTAAAATTTTCCCAAGTTTGATATAAAGTTTCATTTTCCTTCTGAGAGAAATTTGAGATTTTTTTCTTAAGAGCAATTGTCTTGTGATTAGGAAAATATTTGTTAAAAAATGCTTGAGTCATTTCTGCCCAAGAAACTATGGACCTAGCCCTTAATGAATATAGCCAACTTTTTGCTTTTTCTTTTAGGGCATGTTTACGTATTAGTAATGGGTATGGGAGGAAAGGGAATGATTTCCATTCATGACTTCCCCTGCATTTACTTGCAATCAAGAATGAAAAAAATAAGTGGGCCCCACCTCAAAATCCGTAATCACATTCACTCATAGAACTAGGTATCAGATCAACTAGGAGAAAGTAGTCGATATGATTCCCATTCCTGTTTTCCCTTAATAACTTCTAAAAATACCCTTACCACTTTACCATAATTCTAAAATTAATTTAGATTTTGATTCATGCAAATTAGTAAACAATAAAAATGGGAATCAATCTCATTCCTTTGCTAATTCTATATGTTTAGTAAACAGCTTAATGAGAATGATTCTTCCCATACCGATTCAGTAGTTCTCCGATTCCTAAATTCTCTGATTCCTTACTTTCTCCATTACTGATACGTGAACATGCCCTTAAAGAGAATGGAAAAATTTTGGGCTTGTCCAATATAGGTCCCTACAATTTCTATTTCCTAGACATATACCCATCATTCTATAAATCTATGTGTAAAACCCAATTTCAAACTTAAATGACCAGTAGGATATAAGAGGTCGTAGTATTCCTATGTTTTTATATCCTTGCCATCTGACTTCATATTTTATATATAATTTATTCAAAGCATTTCATTAACTGCCATAATTGTAATTAAAACTCCCTATTAATAGCATATCAATTACCCCATTAATGAAAAAATAGGTACATTATTTTGAGAGAAAAAATAGGTACATTATTTAGAAAAAAAAATAGGTATATTATTAGGGGAAAAAAAAGGTTCATTATACTAGGTAAATTGTTTTACTAGGTACATTATTAGAGAAAAAAAATAGGTATGTTATTTTGAGAGAAAAAATAGGCTCATTTAAAAAAATTGTTTTCATAAAACAAACAATAAAAAGATGATCAAATTATTTTTCATAAAACAAGTAATAAAGAAAAAAAATAGGTACAATATTTGGAGAAAAAATAGGTTCATTAAAAAAAATGTTTTAAAAACAAAACAATAAATAGATTATCAAATTATTTTTCAACATAATTAGAATGTACACTATTATTCATAAAACTATAATAAAAAAGAATACTAGTCGTATAATTCATAAAAAGAAAACAACATTAATTCCTAAATTTAATATTGAATTTAAATTATTAATACTTTAAATAGATTTACTAGTCATAATTCATAGAAGGAAAACACCATTAATTCAAAAATAGATTAACTAGTTGTAAAATAGATTACTAATACTTTAATGTGGAATTTAATATTTAATTTCAAATAAGTTTCTAAATTAGTTCCTACATCCATTACAACTATTTAGAGATATTTCCAAATTCAACGGGCTTCATTAGTTACACCTCCATAACACATTAACTTATAAATAGGGGTAGTTTTGGAATCCAAAAATATAATAAATCAGATTTTAAGTTATATTAGGTAACTTGCTTAGTTGGATCCTAGTCATCGGGTATTATTTGAAAAAATTGGGTATTTTAAATAGAAAACTAAAGGAAAGGGTTGTGGGTGATTTTAAATGAATTTTATGGGTCTAAGCTCAATTTACTAAAAACTTTTTAACCTTATGAAATTTATCCTATCAAGTTGACCATTGTAAAAAGTGCCAATAGCCTCTTCAAATTCCCTAACATGCACATAAGGATTTTCACTTTCCATACCATGAAAAATTGGTAGCAATTGAATCATTCTAGGTTTGAAATCATAATTTGGCATGTTATGTGGAAACATGATGCATGAAGGATTTGGTGCACGAATAGGATGCAATAATGTCTCTAAAGTTCTAGGTGCAACTACTTCTTCTCTTATTTCATTATTCACAATCTGAGCATTAACCTCTCTTTCATTGTCACAATTTCTGCCATGCTTTCAGATTTTTTAGATGTTTCAGTTGAAATTGAAGTAGAATTAACAATTTCAATCTTTTTAACAAATCTTCCTAGATGATCCCTAGGTTGCATAAAGAAAAATAATAATAAACAAAAATAAAATAAGAAAATATATATTAACAATGAGATAAGTTTGGAAAGAGTGTACTAGATGTGAAGAATTTCACATAAAAAGAGCAAACCTCCGACCAAGGGGATCTCTGTACTCTTTGACAAACTGCTCTCCGGCAATGGTGCCAATTGATTTGTACCACTTTGCAAAACCCGAGCGAAAGTGTCGTATAGTAGTGTAGCTCGGAAGTTTGAGTGTCGTATCCACAGAGATTAGTGTAAAGAAGGGAGACTTTGGAAAAACACAAAGGAGAGAGAAATTTTGTAAAACAAGCCAAAATAGACAAAATTGCCCTTATTTATTTTTGGATTTCCTAAGGAATCCTTTACATTTCATGTCTTTGATTTGAAAGTTGAGAGGTTTTACATCTTTTTTGAAAAGCTCTGCTTTTTCCAAAAGTGAAATTTTTTTTTTGACTAAAACCTAAATTTACTAAGAAAATAACAGAGATGAAAAAGAACAATTGTGTTTAAGAAGTAAATTTAAGCAGGATTTGATTTAAAGAAAATTTAATTGATTAAAAGGCATTGGAGTTCCACTTTTAACATAAGCATGCAACTCTTTTTAATTTGATCCACAAAATATTTTCCAATGTAGTTGTTCAAAATAATCCTTTCTATCTATCAAAGAAACAGTGACAAAGAGAGATTATCTGTCCTCAATATCCCTTTCTATCCCTTTTGATGCATTATATTTATACCCCTTTGGTTCTCCGTGTAAAAAAGGATTCTTGATGGAGACACATCGCATGCCTTTTCCCTTTCTTTTTATCTTTTTTTTTTAAAAAAAAAATTAATTAATTTTTTTTTAAGTCTTAAATTCAATTCCAAAGTTTCCAACCAACAAAAATTGATTCCAATTTATTTAAAGCTTGAAATTCCAAAATGGCTGTGTCACAGCTCACAGGCCAAGTCTGAAAATATTCAGGCTTCACTTTTAACTGAGAAATCCTTCATTGCCGTGAACCTAATTAATGAAAGTTTACTTGTCATTTGCTGCAATTGCCTCAAAAAGCTGTGTATACATTTCCTCAAGTTTTTAGTTTTCTCTATAGGGGAAAATTGGGTAGTACAACACAAACCTGATGCTTCAAAAATTTGCTACCTCTTTCAAATTTAAGGATATGGGTCAGCTGCATATCAACCAACATCTTAAATGTGTCTTCAACGCGGGTTGGACACGGAAAAATCTCCAGTACACTTTCTGATCAACATCTAAGAAATTGCTGAGAAATGCATTTCTTTTCGCAAATCATTCTAATACAAATATGTATGGAGTGGGTCCACATTTTAGTGTAGCACTGTACCAATTTTTTGGTCTTTTACGCTTTAGGTTCATTGACAAGTTGCCTGGGTGCAGAACAAACATAAATTCCCATTCTCCCTCCACCATTTTGTCAGAAAGTACTTTTCCTATACATATGACGAAAATAAGTGGAAAGCTAATGTTGGATGCTTGGATGAAATTCAAGGACCACATGTCCCACATTGATAGAAGAGAGAAAGGGTCCTGCTGAAAAAAAAAAAAAAGAACGGGTTAAGAGTGTGGAATGTCTCACACTTTGTGGAAAATGAGTTTTTGTGTGAAGACCTTTTCTATTGAGATGGCGATAATATATTAAAATCGCTTAGGCCGTCTTATGCTCGGCACTACAGAGCATCTGCAATGGTGAGGGTCATTTCAATTTTATTTCAATAAATTGAACTTTTGACTTGTAGTGGTGAAGTTCAGTTCATGTTGACAAGGAGACGTTAAAATCTTAGTATCCAACAAACAAGAAAATAATATAGAGCCCAAAAAGAGTTAATTCCAATGGTAGTTGTTGGTTTGGACATGACATAAGAACCTTGTTTACTACAACTTCATTGTTTTGTTGGAAAAAAATTTTGGGCAGAAAATGAGAGGAAACTAACTGAAAATGGTTATGCTGGAAATGGGTTACTGGAGAGCGACATATTAACTAAATAGATTACATATAAGAGAACACTACCTTGTTCTGTAGTCATTGGAATGATCGAAAGAGCAACTTGACACACACAACACTCCTCCTCAATATTGATTTCTGTATACTCTCTCACAGATGGGGTATGAGCTCTCTAGAGTGGGGTAATTCGATATGAGTAGGGACTTATGTATTTATATGCATTAGTCGGAACTCCTTGCCCATCAAGGAGTCCTCAACCTCTCTCCTTATTGCATTAGAATTAGGAGTTCTAATCCACCATGAATTAGGAACTTTAGCAGTCTTGGACTTAAACTGAAACAATTCTCTTCAAGATTTACAAGTCCAGTTATAATCAAATTCCTAGTCTCCACATTGGTTTGAAATGCTATGTTGATTAGTAGACCACTTGAGTGAGATTTAAGACATAAAAAACTTACATTCTCCCACTTGGTCAATAATCAACAAAACCATGTTTCAACTACTTTATGGCCATGGAAAAATCAATTAAACTGTATTCCTAAACAAGCTCTTGGTCAACTATGAAAACAAGCATTGGATCATCAAGGTGCCTTGAATATAAAACATCCAGGACCTTTATAATCACATATACCTATCTGCATAGCCACATAAAGCTTCCGTCAAGATTAGAACACAGGATGAACATGACTTTTCTTTAAAAAATGCTTTATATGTCATTACCATATGTAGTTCACTTCTTTAAGAGATTACAAGATCTCTCCTTAATGACTTTGGTATGAATTCATGTCTTATGCACTTATTGTAGCTAGCTATACTGCATGATGACATGTAACTAGATTCACTTGTCAATAATAATAAACATAAAACTGAAGTCACATAATTTATTAAAAGAATTGAACCAAACAGTAGCAAACAAAATAATTGAACTGTCTCAAAGAAAATAATGAAATTAAGTGGAATAAAACTCGGCTCTCACTATTTTGCATATCCAAACTAATTCATTGATTAACTCCTGTAGACTTTGAACAAAATGGTATGAATTA
This sequence comes from Prunus mume, assembly GCF_029339155.1. Taxonomy (NCBI): domain Eukaryota; kingdom Viridiplantae; phylum Streptophyta; class Magnoliopsida; order Rosales; family Rosaceae; genus Prunus; species Prunus mume. The sequence goes on along the minus strand of NC_142701.1, from coordinate 11,634,266 downwards.
ATAGGAGCAATTAATACATCCAAACAATCTTTGTCCGTATTAGCCTTAAAACCCTTAATCAATAACTGGAACATTAAGTGATTAATCATAAACAATCAAAACTAAATGTATGAGACAAAGAAGACCATTGAATGCTCCCACTTATTGAGCACATATTTTGCACCCAAAACATGTATCAAGAAATGAGCATAGAACAAATCATATTATTTTCACTGAAATCATTTCCTTAGGATTAGGCCTCAACATTTAATATCAATTAAATTTTCTTTAACCAATAAAAGCTAAAAATGGTTAAGCATTGTAAGAACTTTAGTAGCCAAAAACAAAACAGCTAGTCACCAAAAATTTATAATAAATATATAGATGCATAAAACAAACACTTAAGATGTAAAAGGTCAATGTGTCAACAACCAGAAAACAGTTCCAAGTATGCTCCAAAACCCTTATGAGCTTTATCAAAATACAAGATAATAAGGTATTGAGTGTGAAGCCCAAAACTTTATATCACTTCTCCCACTTGGGCCAACAATCACTACTTTGCTACTTCAATGTATACTGCACCAATGACCTTATGATTAGAAACACTACGATAAAATGGTGTAAAAGAACTTTCAAGGCGTGCTCTTGATGTACTTCACAGTATAAGCCTAAATGCACAAAACTATCAAGAAATTTCCAGCAATATATGTGATTACTTGAGAAAATTTATCATAATTAATTTATAAGTTGGATTAGCATTAAATTTCATGGAAACAAACTAGAGACATTTATCTTCATACAGCAAAATTGGAGAGTCGTTTATAGCTAATTAAGGGGTCCTGAAATTGATCTACAAAGTTGCTCAGAAAATCTGTCAGCGCATGCTTTTCCTGAACACAGATCACTAATAAAATTCTCACAAATAAACTATACATCCAATAATCACGAAACTTTGTAGAATTCATGAAGACAAGTATATGATTAACATATCAAAAATTCAGGTCATTTGAAGATCTTTAGGTGAGTCATTCAACAATATTTATATATAATCCAGAAACTGTCAGGAAAATTCCCGTGCATCAACTTTATAAATTCATCAAAAATTCAATTCTCAACATATTTTCATGAATTCAGCATCTAAAGAAAGCTTAGAAAATGATCCTTATCGCTAATTTCATCACATATTAATTTGTATTACAACATTATGTAAATAGACATCATAACAGCGTAGTTCAAAACTGAAAAATTAAATAACTATAAAATTATGAATGCTATCAATATGCTCCTCAAAATTTAATTATCCTTATGTGCACTCTAAACATCATAAAACAGTAAGTTCCATGTAAGTGCAAACGAAACAATTAAAACCATATCCCAAAACCAAAATATATAAAATATCACTTTATTAATTTTAAACACTTTGAACAATATCAAGAGATCGTTTGTATCTTGAGTATTTTTATATATTGCAATGTGCTACTTTTGATTTAAACCAAAATTAATGAACCTGAATCAAAAGTGCAATTTGATCCATGCAACTCATTCAATCAAGAAATAACAGTAATACAATATTCTTAAACATGATATAAGCTTCATATTGCATGACATCTTCTTTGAAATTATAACAAAAATGTGCCATGCAAAAAGTCCACGTTTTCTTTAAGTGATTATTCAAAAGTTATCCTTCCTTGGGTATTTAGATAATCTTTCTTAATAATATGCATGAATTCTATATAACATGATATATAATTAGACGTTGAGAAAACTGAGAATTGAGAACTTTGATGCAATATTCATGTCAATAGAATTGAGATGCTCCTGAAATGCAAGCGATGCATCTGCAAATTAATACTTGTAAAGCATGTAAACTTACATTCACAAGACAAATTTCTCTTTATGCTTGAAATTCAAAACTGAAGGTGTTTAAACATTACACCAATCATGCCATAAAACACATGATGCAAAAACCAATTATTATTATAAATTTAAATTGAATTAACTTAGTAATTCAGATAGGCATGTCCGTCAATAGACTTTAATTCAACTTAAATGGCGCTTTCTGGACTTAACCAGTTAACCAAACAATTATATTGAATCAGCCTTAATTAAGTTTCTAAACCAACCAGCAAAACAAAGCTTACAAAACCAGCCAATCTTATATTACTTTAACTTGATATTAAAACACAATCTTATCTGTCAATACAACTTTACGTGATCCAATCCAATCAAGTATGTATCAATCCCTTTACACGTATGGATCAATCCAACTGTATGTATGTCAAGAAATAGTCCCTTAATTTCATATGAAAAACAACCAAACATCAACCATATTATACATAAGCAAAACGTATAGCCAAGCAAGAAAGTTCCATAATAGCTCACTTTTCCCTTTATGTGATGAACCAAAAATGTCTTTCCTTGAGTCATGAAAACAACTTTTATGACTATTTAAGATCATTTTTAATAAATTACCATCAACAACTTAAACACATGAGATTTATCAAAAAGATGAATAGGACATGTATTGCAATTCTTCTAAGAAAACAAAAACCGCAAATGCTCCTAATGGAGTTAAGGTTCATTGTGACATTCCAAAAGTTTTTAAACACAAACATATCTGAATAAGCTGTCCCATAATACTTAAATATCTGTACATTATTGATTCACACTTGTGGGTTGAGAATCAAACATGTTTTTAGTGATCATCAAAAGAGTTCATATCTGAATTCCTTTCATATGTTAAATCCCCACATCTATGGATAAAGAGAAATTCTTATTAATTCGCATATGTTGTCTTTTGCATCACTCCACCATGAATATACATGGATAAACTGTCCCCAAAATCTTTACTTAAATACGTTAATTTATACATGTGGGTGTAAATTACCATATTCCAAAATCCCAGACAATAAACTGCATAAACTTCGTGTGCAAGAAAACTCACATTTGTGGATGTAGAGAATACTTGCTAGTCTAAGCAGTCTACTATCCAGATTGTTCCATCATATTGTTATCAATCGGTACCATCATATTGTTATCAATCGGTACAATTCCCATATGTGGATGGAGAATAATACAGAAGGCTACTAATATAGATGCAATTATTGATCAATCTTTAGATTGGAAATTGCATCTGCAATAGTTAAGCTGCTGTGGCTCGCTTAACTAATGCAATAGTTAAGCTACTCTGGCATCAACATCTATGCCGCATAGATTGGAAATTGCATCTGCAATAGTTAAGCTGCTGTAAACATTAATGGAAAAGGATATGCCGCATAGATGTTGATGCCAGAAGGTATGTCAAACGAAAACAAGCCAACATCAGTCTGCATGTTAACTAAGGATACAAATAAAATAAAAACACAAAATCTATGTTTACTTTAGTGATGCATAAAACCATGGACAACACAAGTCTGTTGAAGCCAATTCAAAAGCAGCGCAATCAAGTTAGATTCAATAAAACAGCCATACCCCAAAATCAGAATAGAGGATCTGTCAAGAGGTAGCAAAAGAGGAAGAATTGTCGCCTTATTAATTACAAAGTGCCGTCATATTGCAGAGTAGTAGGAAAGGTGGGTGATTTCTATCGGTTCTAAAATATGCAGGCTAGGCTCTGATACCACATGTTAACTAAATAGATTGCATATAAGAGAACACTATACCTTGTTTTGTAGCCATTGGAATGATCGAAAGAGCAACTTGACACACACAACACTTCTCCTCAATATCGATTTCTGTATACTCTCTCACAGATATTGGGTATGAGCTCTCTAGAGTGGGGTAATTCGATATGAGTAGGGACTTATGTATTTATATGCATCAGTCGGAACTCCTTGCCCAACAAGGAGTCCTCAACCTCTCCTTATTGCATTAGAATTAGGAGTTCTAATCCACTATGAATTAGGAACCTTAGCAGTCTTGAACTTAAACTGAAACACTTCTCTCCAAGACTTACAAGTCCAGTTATAATCAAATTCCTAGTCTCCACATTGGTTTGAAACTCTATGTTGATTAGCAGACCACTTGAGTGAGATTTAAGACATAAAAATCTTACACGACATTCATAGTTGAGTCTAGAGGGAAGCTTTGGTTTAGCCTCCTCATCTTGGTTCCCAATTGTAACATTGGGTAAAGTTTGAGAAAATGAAGCCAATCCTGGAAAAAGACAGGGAAGGCCGGCATGAGTCTTCCTAGTGAAGTGCTTTTTCAGGAAACACTTCAATTTTTAATACTTGAAAAACACAAAATTCCAATGGTGCTTATTTTGCTTATCCTTCCTTCCCTCCCTCCCTACCCAATCTACTTTCGACATCATCACAACTCGTATTGATACACAAGGAAGGAATGTCGCATGACACATGAAGGCAACACAAGTATTAAATAAATTTGCCAAGATGCAGTCGTATTAACATAACATTCAAGGAACTATTTATTATGTTATCACACCATCATCACAACTGTAAAGGTGCGATCATGCCCTATACCTATGTGAATCGTTTCTAAATGTCATGTTCTAACTTAACGCACAAGACATGTACGTAGGTAATAGAAAACATATTTTTGTTCTTTTTGATATTGTATACTACAACCTCCATAATCCTAAATTCCCTTCTCACTCTCGTTCTCCTAATATATCTCTCTAGGTTTTTAGTCGAGAAGCTTGTATAATTTATCAAATCCATCCCTCTTTTCCCATCAATTCAGTCTCTCATATCATCTCTTCTATTCTCTTGCATAATATTTTAGCAAATCTCTCCTTTCTTATAAAACAACCACCATTAGGGTTTAGATTGCGTTCGCCTGTTGCTTGTTTACTTGTTGAAGAAGATGATGGTGGCGGACAAGGATTGGTTCTATGTTAAGGGGTTCGGTGACTTGTTGGTTCTCGACATTAGCAAATTGTTGGCAAGCAGTAGCTCTTCCAAGTCTCCAAGGCCTGAGTTTAAATGTGTACATGGTTCTTCTCATTTAGAAGGAATGAATTTGCCACGAGGAATGGCATATATAATTGTGGATTCCAAACTATATTATGGGGGGTATGTACCGGCCCAATCCTCCTATGAAACCACAGTTTGAACCCAACCTTGAACTCATTGAGTGTAATGTTCCAGATGGAGACTCTGCAACAGCAAGAGGACATTTCCCATGGCTTCTGCTCCTAAGGTAAATCCTCTGGTGGTCACCCTTAAGGATAAACTCTATCCTTGTTCAGTTAATGAATCTTCATTACCTGTATTACCAAACATGGGTGTTAGATTTATAAGGGAAACAAAGTGATTTTATTATATTGGAGGAGAATAGTACATTGCATGGTGTAGGCTAATTGGCCTCCTTAGCATATTGGCTTATTGGCCACCACACTTGATTTAGAATAGTTTGGGCAATTTGGCCCTACACTTAGATTGGTGAGCTTATTGGCTCCCAAACATAGCTAGCTTTGGGTAGCTCTTGGAGCCCTAATGGTTTGGGAGTTGTTTTTGTTAGACTCCCCATATCACTTGGGTTGGGTAGCTTTTGTGCTCCCCCTTGTATGAGTACAAGCATGCCTATTTATAGGCTTTGATTGCCGACATACACAGCCACCAACTTGGGCTTCTTCATTTCTTAGCCACACATGTGTCTTGTACTAGAATGTTCTTCAAACTTCAATTGCTTTTGTTCCACTGCCTTGAACATTTAGCTTGTTCTAGAATATTCTTGCATTGCCATCTCTATCTTTTGAAGTCTTGACATCTCTATCTTGGGAAATGACATGGGAACTGATTTTCTCTCAAATCAGTTATGTGAACCAAATGGGGCCTATGTCTTGTCCACAGAGCATCAAGGGTGCGTCGAAGAATAATCGCCTTTGCCCTCTCTGAGGTGTTAGATCCTGTTACCGGATTGTGGACAGTCCTCCCAAATCCAACTTTCCTCGTTGGTACTTGTATGACTAGTAGGGTTCTCCTTTTTGACTGTTCATGGGGCGACAAGCTCGTTGTTACTGGTTGAGAGAAAAGTTTTACATGTTTGACACCCTTTAAAATAAAGGAGGATGTATCTGGTATCATGGACATGGAGGAGGGACTTGGACTTGTCACTGGTTTTGCAGAATTCAACGACTTTGTAGTTGCAACCTGCTGGGGAGGGGACAGATGTTGTTGCTTTTCATTTGGATCCAAAGGGCATCCCCAAGATGGTTGGGCAGCTATTTGAGCTTCAGAAGGTTTTGTGTCCTTTTCTAGCGTGCTCCTCAAACTTCATCTCTCATATGAGTGGTGATGATGGCGTCATTCGCACAATGAGTGGTGGTTGGGATCCGTGGGATTAGTATTGTGTATGCGTAGTGGTGTTCCAACTGCTTGTTACAAGCCTTGCTGGTGGTGATCAATTCCTTGTCAATGCACATATCAAGGCCTTTGAAAGTTATTATTTCAAAGAGCTTGGCGATCCATGTCTCCTCCCAGTTGCTCTTAGGTAAGAAATTATTATAAGTCCCTCAAACAAATATTTGCTTTCGGTTTAGTTTTTTATTTTCTTATGTTGAACTTGTATTTTCAGTGTTTGTATGTATCTCCATTGTGATGAATGTATATTCTGTTGGATGGCATGTAACTCAAAAATGTTAATACGGCTGTGTGACTTGGCAATATTCTGTTCAGTATTTTGTGTTTGTGCATGCCAAATTGCATTTGTTAGTGCAATTTGAGATCTTTGTAGCTCCATTGGTTCTTAGTTGTTATTCTCTTTCGTTAAGTTGTCCCTTACGAGGGGCTATCCTTTCTCAAAACAACTTCAACTATTGACTACTACGCATTTAGAAGCATGTTACTAGTGAGCCTCTTTCCACGAAGTGGTAAGTTTATCCCAGTGTGAGAGATTGTTTTGTGAACTTTGAAGGCATGTCAAAATTAAGGGTAGCTAAAAGGAATGGAATCCTATCTTATTCTTTAAATGTTCAAATCAAAGTGAGTGAGTAGATTATTATTGCTTTATTAATACGTACTACGTTGTATGCCCTTCTTGTTCCCAGTATCTTTGCCTCTTTATTAAGGTTAACATGGTGAAAACCTGAGTAGTTTGGATTTGGTTTTTTATCAGCCTTAGTAGCACTCTTAACAATTGACGCTAAAAACATGTGAAGCAACTACATACAAGTTTTAATAAAGCAAGCAAACTTAGTTTTGATAGTGTTTACACCATAATCAACTGAGCATATCTAGCATCAAAATGACTAGCACCAAGGCAGACACGCCTTTTTCCCTGCCAAAGGAAGACAATCTTCCGAGGTGCCAAACACCTGAAGCTTGCCGAACCTAAATCTCCAAGGACATGTGTCATCTCCCAGCAACTTGCACAAAGTCCCACATCGAAACTTTGTGCAAAACTCCCATTTTCACTTCCCTATAAATAGGGAACTGTGGTAACCAAATTAAGTCAAAACCCTAGGTCAAATAATTCATTCCATTTGGGGATTATTTGACCTAATTGGGAATTAATCAACCTAATTGGGAGTTACTCAATTTAATTGGGGGTTACCCAATTAAATTGAAGACTACCTAATTGGGTTGAGAATTGATTCCTAATTCCTACCCCGATTCTCAATTAAATGAGGAGTTACCTAATTGAAATAGGATTTGATTTGATACCTACCACAATTAGGGATTTGATTTACCCTAATAAATCAAATCCCTAATTAATCAAATCAATTCCATAAAGGAGGAATAATTCCCTTCCATCTACGGAATTATTCCTCTGAAACCCTAGCCTCTAAGACCATTATAAAGCATAGCCACACACAATGGTGGAGGTACGTCTAAATTCCTACTGAAACTCTGCAGAAATCATTTCTCACAAACCCTAGCCACCACTTTCTTTCTCTCCCTTACACAAGGCTCCGGCCACCACACACGGCTCCGGCCACCCGGTTTTCCTTGAAATACCTTACCTAACTTAGGCATCGGAGGGCCTTTGGCCAACACCCCGGGTGTGGTCCTTTACTCCGATTTGTTTTGCGGGAGAAAGAGAAGCGGAGAAGACGAAGGAATCTTTGACGAATATTCTCGTGGGGAAAATCATTCCCTCCAAGAACAGTACCCAAGTAAAAAGGGTAACTATTTTCTCACCTTTCTTGTTACTCTGCCAAAATTACCACTTATAGCTGACTTAAGCATCGGAGAGCCTTCGGCATGCACCACACCGATGTTCGAAGCTTGACAATTGCTTCTTCATCCCATTCCGAAGGTCCTCACCTTCTCCCTAGCTGAAGACACTCTACTTCTCTATAAGTTAACCCCCCCAAAAAGAGCATCAACAGATAGGTAATTATATTACATCTATCTTGTTGTAATTTTACTTAATGCAAAACTTCTGGTGTTCTTGTTGTTGTACAGGCTTGGTCGTGCAGACAAGCATGACAATAAGGCTGATGTAAGTTGCAAGAAGGAAAATCTTCCTGAGTTTGATAGGTTCGTACTCTGTGTATGAAATCTGAATAGTTTAGATTTGGTTTTTTATCGGCCTTAGTAGCATTCTTATCAATTGAGCCTAAGAGCATGTGAAGAAGCAGCTACATAGAAGTTTTATTAAAGCAAACAAGCCTAGTTTTGATTTGTAATTATATTTACTCTATCTTGGTTAATTTTACTTGATGCAAAACTTCTGGTGATCTTGAGCTTGATAGGTTTGTATTCTGTGTTTGCAACGAGTAATAAGGCTGATGATTTATTAATTGATGTTGTTTCTTTTCTAAAAAGGGAGCGTGGGACAGTGAGGGGAAGCAGTAGCAGCACTGATCAAATTGAAGACCAGGTACCTTTTGATGTTGATTAATGGCTTGCAAGCGATATTTATAGTTTTTCTTTTGCGACATACATGCTGAAAATTATTGGTGTGATGTAAATGAAGGAGAGGAAAAGAAGGTGCACAAAGCAAGCCTACTAGTCCTCTGCCTCAAGTTGATTCATCTGCAGCAGCAGCTCATCGCTGAAGATATGGTAGGTAAACCAAGAGTAGAATACATAATATTTTGGTTTCATTGGATTTTTAATCTATTTGTTGTATATGTGCAAATTGAATGGGTTTGCCAAACCGTACAACAGCGGAACAAATATGATAGTCTTGTTTTTTGGATAAGGCTACTAGTATAATTTACTGGGGATTGAACTTGGGTGCAAAGGAATGGATGGTTTATCTTTCTTGTAATTGCTATTTCTTTTCAATTTTCTTTTATCAGATTTTAAATCATCCAGGTTCGAATGAGTAGTGGTTCCTTGAATTTCAGCGAGTCAATGAAAAACCAGATACATAAATTCACAATTTGATGTACAAATCACTTCTTCCTATCCTCTTTCAAACTTGTCTTGATGTCAGTTTTTGGTTTTCCTGCCTTGTCCCATTCAATCTCATTTGGGCCTCTTGTTAACTGCAACTCTTTTTACTTTGTTAGTTTTAGAAAACTATTAAAAACAAGTGGCTTTGGAGCACCCCTTTCAGAAGTCTCCAGTGCTCGAACCAAGGAAATATAGATTGATCAAGCACACATGGAGGGATACAGACCTTTCCTTGTTAGATAGGGAAGAAGCTTTTTTATTGTCGGCTGTGCCACGAAAGCTGGGACAAAATATTTCCGGCATACTCAAGGCTTTGTATATGGAATTTTGCATAAAATCTAGCTACTGGTGTGTGAATATTACATTCAACAAAAGCAGGAAACATGCAGCAACACAATTGTATTTTACAAAGCACCTTGAGGGGACTTAAGAGTCACCATACCTCAACTCTATGGCAATCTATATAGGTTAGATAAACTCACAATCTAATTAGAGAATTAACCTTTTCTAACCAAAGCTTATAGCAAGTACATCAACATGCTCACAAAGAGATTTCAGGTGATTGCAAAGCATAAGAGGAAAACAAAAGCTTCAGTATGAGTGGTATCCCTGATTGTAGGAGCTCTCAACATCTGAGTTTGGGCTTCCCATTTCAGGATCCTCAATAGCCACCCCTCTTTCTCTTCTTCCTTTTCTCCACTTCGACTTCTGCAACCAATGATCAACTAGCATTACACCTAGACCAATAAAAACTGTTCCGAGAGTGCCAATGCTCACAGCCAATAAAGCTACAAGCACCACTTCTTTCTTCTGACTATGCGGCATGATCACCCATGTTGCTGCAACATAAGCTGTCGCCATGAATGCCACAGCTACCCACATGACCTTGTGAGCATACGCCATTAGTCTTATCAATGGCTTTCTCCGATACGGGATGATACTTACTAAAACAACGACTATTGCCAGCGATGTGAACAATGCAACATAATTGCTTATTGCAAAGACCTTATAAGCAGTTGTTCTACCTGCAATTGACTTCCCTTCCATTGGTCCGTCCTGATAGACACCACCAGGGGGGCTGATACCAGCAGCAAAAGTAACCGTTGCAATCAAAATGGAAACTAGTGTTATAGTGTTCCTGGCATTTTGTAGTGCCTCTGTATATACCTTATGATGTTTCCTTCGCGGGTTATAGAAAATCTGACTCAGTTCGGTCTGGTGCCTTTTACTAGGATGCTTGTGTTGCCTCACAATGGTTGGCAACAAGGGCTCTGCATTTTGTGTTTCAAAATCAAATCCCTCCCCAACTTGATGTTGAGGTGATGACTTGCTAGATTGTGGAGAAGGCATCTTAGGTGATGACTTGCTAGATTGCGGGGATGGCAGCTTAGGCGATGACTTGCTAGATTGAGGTGATGGCAAATTAGATGGCTTTCTAGACTTGGGTGGTGATAAACTAGATGGGGTCTTGGATGCAGGAGAAGCTACTTCATTTATAATGGCTAACTGCAATTCATGCTCTTTAACAAATTGAGCTCTTTTCTGCATGTTTTCAAGTACTACCGACTGAGCACTGGCTGTTTCTACTTTTGGTGAATGAGATAACAGCTCAATCCTCGTTTCACCTCCTGACTTTAGAAGCATAGCTCCAAGACGCCGATTTTCTACACTGTCCTTGGCCTCATTGAGGATGTCAAGTGCTGTGATTCCTTTATTGTTCCGAGAATTAAGTGCCACTTTTTTTTTGCTGATTAGGTACTCTGCTATCTGGGCCAAGAGAAAATATCAAGTTAGTTAAAAGCCATGTTTGGACAGGCATAAAAAATCTGATGCAAGAATTTTGCTGCCTATACTTGTAAAGAACAGGAGGCACACGCCACTTAGATCTTTGTTTCTCCAACAAATTCAAAACTTAGTATTGGATGGAACCATAAAACATTTCCAAAATATTACCAAGGGAAAAGACCACACAAACATTAAAATCAAAAGACTGGCATGGCAGAGAGCACTTTTCATAAACTACAAGTTCTTCTGTTGAAGTCTTTATTCATTTGTATATGACTTGTAAGGTTATGTGGTTGTAACTAGTATATGTAATAGCTTGCGATGCAAGAAAGTCTATAAGGATTTGGATGCATATCTGACCTTATGTTGTGCTTCAGAAACTGCAAGATGTAAGATGGTGTTGCCATAAATATCTCGACAATCAAAGAACTCGATATCGTTGCAGACATGGGTCAAGTACACCAAGGCATCATATCGGCCATATCTCACAGCCAAGTGAAATACCATCTCTCCGGCTTTTGTGACAATTTGGAAAGATGGTTTAGCCATGGACACAAACAATTGAAGGACTGAAACTTTGTAATTTATTGCTGCCAAGTGCAGTGGTGTGTGACCATTGTTATTGTGTTGCTCAGCAAGTTTTGGATCAAGCCTCAGGAGCATCCAGGTTATCTCCCTGTGTCCTTTGCTGGCTGCGTAGTGCAACGGCGAATTTCCATTCTCGTCAACCATATGAGCAAGGTCAGGACGCACTCCGAGCAACTCTTTAACAACATCTGCACCAGAAACACTTATTTCATTACACATAGAAACCAAAATTAAGCTAAAGCAAATTAAGAAATTGGGTTTTAAAAAAAAATTACAATTAAGTTTGTAAGAGAGAACTTTGCTACTTACCTATTTGCCCACCAGAAACAGCCACATGGATACATGTTTGATCAAATCCATCTTTGCCTGAACCAAGCATCCCAGGCTCATTGAGCAAGAGCTTCACCATATCAAGGTGGCCATGGCTGCAAGCCAAGGAAAGTGCACTCTTGTCTTTAGTGTTAAGCTTGCTAGCTACCTCAGGATCGGCATCCAGTAACAGCTTTAAGTCCTCGGCATTCCCCGTTCGACAAGCTTCATGCACTTGAGTCTCCAGGTCCTTGTTCTCATCTTCTCCTTGCTCAAGATTTCCTTCCTTTTTCTCAATTGCCTCTTTGTTTTGGGACAAATTCATTGCAAGCTTCAAAACCTCCTAGTTTTTTTTTCTTTGTTTGAGAACTCTAACCACTGGAGGTACTTGTAAAGGAGTACACAGGGGGGCAAAAACAGAAGGAAGATTCTTTGAAAGTTTGCTACATGTACTGGGCAGGACACAGAAGTCGGTAAACGTTGACAATCCAATAAAAGGATGTAAATGGTGTCGTTTAAGTCGTCCCTGCATCTTCTGAGAAAATTCTTGTTGGAAAAATGTTCTTTAAATATTTACAACCATTTAAAAAAAAATCAGACGGGAAATGGGGTTTATAGAGAACCACATTTTGGGACCCCACAATGCATGCTGTAGCCAATTTGGAAACTTCGTTAGTCCGCGTAAAGTCTGAAGAAAATATTATTGTGATAATTGATGGAAAGTAAGAGCCAAAAGCTTTGACTTGTTTATCTTTGCACATAAACTTTATCTATCTTTTTCTTAAACCCTCATCCAGCTTGCTGCCTTATTGCCCAACATTTTGGCCGCTTGGAAAGTTTAAGTTATTTAACCCTTATTAAGATTAGATTACATCAAATGAATAACAAACAAGAGTTATTTACATTAATACCCCCTTGAGGTTTCAAAAATTACATGAACACCCCTTGAAGTTTCAAAAATTGTTTTCACAAAACCCCTTTCTGTTGATTGTTTTTCCAAAAATTGATGTCATATATATATATATAAAAACTTATGCAAATGACAAAATTAACCTCAATGAATGTATGTGCAATCTAATCTCAAAGGTTACCTTTGTCATTTGGAGAAATTTTTTATATAATCATCAATTTTTGTACGAACAATCATGAAAATGGGTTTTGTGAAAACAATTTGAAATCTCTGTTGGTGTTCGTATAATTTTTGAAACTTCAGGGGTCTTGTGCAAACACCGAAAACCTCATAAAGTGTTAGTATAAATAACTCAACTGAAAAAAAAAAATGAAAAAAAAAAGTAGGGCTTCCTTCCTAGAGATAGATCCATTTTCACTATGTAGGACACTGGTTGACTCTTAGCAATTGCTGTCCACCTAGCCAACTGTGTGGCTAGGTGAACAATCATGTGGCCACATATTTACATGGTTGGAAACCGCAAGTCTATGCAAATTTCACCCCATCCGACAAAAAACGAAAAAACCACCCTTGAATTTCCGTTTTCATCTATGTTCAAGTTTCTGGCACTCAATTTATGCTGATTTCACGCTTCATGGATTCACAACCTTTTAGTTCAACTTTCGACCTATACATATGAAAACTATATTTTTCTTGAAAACCCTATAAAGCATTTGCAGGATATATGCTGATATTCGGCTGAGGCTTGAAGAGCTGATATTCTCTAAAGTAATCTTATTTTCATTCAATGAAACAATAGCTAGGACATTTGCTAAACAAAATCAAGTTAACAGGCTTGAAAGTTTTGCACTAGGACTATTTGTTACAATAGGCCTAAACCTCATCACTATCTTTTTCTCAATCTTTTGGGAGGTGAAAACATTCAGTATGAGTGGTTTCCCTGATCTCGGGAGCTCTCAACATCTGAGTTTTGGCTTCCTGTTTCAAGGTCTAAGTTCGATTCCCCCCTTTCTCTTCTTCCTTTTCTCCACTTCGACTTCCGCAGCATGTGATGAACCAACATTAGACCTAGACCAATAAAAACAGTTCCCAGAGTGCCAATGCTTACAGCCAGTGAAGCTACAAGCACCACTTCTTTTTTCAAACTATGTGGCATGATCACCCATGTTGCTGCAACATAAGCTGTTGCCTTGAATGCCACAGCTACCCACATGACCTTGTGAGCAACTGCCAATAGTCTTATCAGTGGTTTTCTGCTGTAGGGGATGATGCTGACAAGAACAACTATCGAGAGTGATGTGAACAATGCAATGTAATTGCTTATTCAAAGACCTTGAAAGCTGTTGTTCTACCTGCAATTGCCTTCCCCTTCATTGATCCTTCTTGATAGATACCACCAGGGGGGCTGATACCAGCAGTGAAAGTAACTGTTGCGATCAAAATGGCAGCTAGTGTTATAGTGTTCCTGGCATTTTGTACCGCCTCTGTACTATATACCTTATGATGCTTCCTTTGTTTGTGATAAAGAGTCTCACTCAGTTCTTGCTGGTGCCTTTTACTTGGATTCGTGTACAGTTGTTGGCTTGTGGGATGACCTGCTACATTGTGGTGATGACAGATTAGAAGACTTTCTAGACATGGATGGTGATACACTTGAACTTGATGGGGTTTTGGATGCAGAAGAACCTATTTCATTTATATTGGACAAATGTAGGTCATGCTCTTTAACAAATTGGGTTGTCTCTGGCATATATGGTCTCAAGGGGAGTCATTGACTGACCATTGGCTGTATCTACCTTTGGCATTATTTTACTTTTACCTCCTGCTTGCACGAGTGTGGCTCCAAGATGCCTATTTTCTCAGCTGTCCTTGGCCTCATTGAGGATGTCAAGCGCCGTGAGTCCTTTATTGTTTCGAGAATTAATTTCCACTCTTCTTTTCTTGATTAGGTACTCTGCTATCTGGGACAAAAGAAATATTGATTAATTAAAAAGCCATGTTTAAACATGCATAAGCAATTATGATAAATAATTGTGTCTATGCTTATAAGGTTTATGTGGTTGCAACTCATATTTATCCTAAGTACATACTCTCAATTGAACCTATGGACATTGCTAATACTCTTTCATATCTCACCTTATGTTGTGCTTCAGAAATTGCAAGATGTAAGATGGTGTTACCGTAAAGATCTCTACAGTCAAAGAAATCGATATCATTGCTGACATGAGTTGTCAAGTATACTAAAGCATTGTATCTGCCGTATCTCACAGCCAAGTGGAATACCGTCTCTCCAGATTTTGTGACAACTTGAAAAGATGGTTCAGCAAGCAATAGAAACACTTCAAGTACTGGAACTCTGTTGTTTATTGCTGCCAAGTGCAATGGTGTGTGACCGTTGTGATTATATTGCTCAGCTTTCTGAGCAGGACTCTTTACTCAAAAATTCCTTCATTTTCTTCAACTAAGCTAATAAATGTTGGTATGTCATTTCTCTCAATTGCCTCTAAAAGCCTAAAATCTATTGTTGCCTCCTTGTTTTTGGACAAATCCATTAAAAGCAACTCAGTGCAAGTGGAACTTCCAAACACCTAGATATAGGAAAAAGGAAGCTGCTTTGAATGTTTGCTACAAGTACAGAGCAGGACACAGAAGTTGGTAAACGTTGACAAAGAAACCTAGGATAATAGTGTTGCGTCCATAAAGTTGTCCCAGAATCTTAAGAGAAAATTCGTTTTAGCAAGAAAATCTTTACAAGAAAAAGAAAAAAGAAAAGAGTCTTTGACAGAAAATGGAGTAAAGAAAGAAGGAAAAAAAAAACTAAAAATGAAAAGCAACTGAAAATGGGGTTTCTAGAAAACCACATTTGGGACCGAATGCAGCTGGGAAACTTCATTTGAGTCTCATTTCAGTTCTTAATTAATGGTGCAACTTCGTAAACCTTGAATTAACTGTTCAATGAACAATATATAAACGCAGGTGAGCCAGACTTGAGCAATTCCCAACTTGACTTGTTTAGGCTTGTCAATAGTGATCATGAGCAACAAGACTCAGGACAAGCTTGATATTGATGAATTCTTTTACCTTAATTTATTTGATTTTTTTTTGTTTTTGTTTATTCAGGGGAAAGCAATGTGAGAATCAGGTTCTTACTGTGAATGTGGGGTAGATGTCATCCATATTTTTCTATTTCCATTCACCAACTTTAACATCTTAATCTTAGCAACACTCATTTTATGGGTTTGCTGTCTCATTGCAAAACAGTTTTTGTTCTGTTGGGAAACTTAAACACTAATTGATATTAAATTGCATTAAATTACATGGATGAAAAGGTGTATAAGAATATGTTCTAGAGTGATCTATAAATGACTTCTTCCATCTCTTGTGTTCATAATCATGATTCTCTAATTCAGTAACTTAAGTATCTACCATTTGTGCACTCGTCCTGAATTTAATTTTTATTTTCCTGCCTTGTCCTGCCATTCGAACTCTGCTGGTCTTAAAGCTTTGTATATTGTTGTCAACAGAACCATGAAATCATCTAGCACAACAATTGTATATATAAAGGAGGACCTTGAGGGGGACTTAAGATCACACTGTATGAATTCTTTTCCCAGCAACATCCTAGGTCAACTCGAACTCTAACTGAGAATTAATCTTATTTTCATTTTCAACTAAAGAAAAGAAAGAACAGCCAAAGATAAGCTTAACATAGGAAGAAAGAACACTGTACAAAAACAATCCAACTGATGCCAACATTTTATACTATGACTACCAGTTATTCACAAACTAGGCCTTGGCCTCACTGCACGTTACAACCAATAGTTCAAATACAAAATACGGAAATTAAATATATCACATGATTCACATCTGTTCATGTTACTATAATCAAGTATATCTTACTTGAGAACCAGATATTCATAGCAATCCTTCCGGAGGAGGAAACAATCAGTATGAGTGGTATCCCATAGTGTAGGAGCTCTCCACGTCTGAGTTTTGGCTTCCCATTTCAGCGTCTTCATTAGCCTCCCCTCTTTCTCTTCTTCCTTTTCTCCACTTTTGCTTCCGCAGCCAATGATCAACCAGCATTAGACCTAGACCAATAAAAACTGTTCCCAGAGTGCCAATGCTTACAGCCAGTAAAGCTACAAGCACCCATTCTTTTTCTAAACTATGTGGCATAATCACCCATGTTGCTGCAACATAACTTGTTGCCATGAATGCCACAGCTACCCACATGATCTTGTGAGCAACCACCAATAGTCTTATCAATGGCTTTCTTCGATATGGGATGATACTGACAAGAACAACAACTATCGAGAGCGATGTGAACAGCGCAACATAATTGCTTATTGCAAAGACCTTGAAAGCTGTTGTTCTTCCTGCCACTGACTTCCCATCCTGTGAGACACCACCAGGGGGGCTGATACCAGCAGCAAAAGTAACTGTTGCAATCAAACTTGCAACAAGTGTTATAGTGTTCCTGGCATTTTGTAGTGCCTCTCTATATGTCTTATGCTGCTTCCTTTTGGGGTCATAGAAAATCTCACTAGGGTTCTTGTGTTGTCTCTCAGTTGGCAATAGGGACTCTGGCGTTTGTGGTTGATAGTGAAGTCCCTCCCGTATGTCATGCCAAGGTGATGAGTTCCTAGATTGTGGTGATGGAAGCATAGGTGAAGATTTGCTAGATTGGGGTGATGGCAAACTAGATGACTTTCTAGATAGGGGTGATGATAAACTAGATGGGGTCTTGGATGCAGGATGAACTATTTCATTTATAATGGAAACCTGCAATTCATGCTCTTTAACAAATTTGGCTCTTTTTGGCACCTTCTCAAGGATTGACACTGATTGAGCACTGACTCTATCTACTTTTGCTGAATGTGATAACAACTCAATGCTCCTTTTACCTCCTGCTTTCACGAACAAGGCTTCAAGACGCCGATTTTCTACACTGTCCTTGGCCTGGACGAGAATGTCAAGTGCTGTGAGTCCTTCACAGTTTCGAGAATTAATCTCCACTCTTGTTTTGTTGATTATGTACTCTGCTATCTGGAACAAACGTGAATATATAGTTAAAATCCATCCTTGAACATCCATGAAAAATATGATAAACGATTTTGTCTATACTTGTAGAACATAAGCTGTGAATGATATTTCTATATTTGTTTTTGTGATAATTTTAAACAAATCTAAACATATAAGAAGAAGGGACAAGACCGCAGAAACACAAAAGTCCATGAAGAGACTACAAGATGCAAGTAAGACTAAGAGAGGTTCCTGAATCATGGACTCTCAATGGCACAACATTTAAATTAGTTCCAGCAGTTCATGTTCTATATTCCTGGTCAGAAACCAATCACCATTGTTTAATGCAAATTCATCTCTCACCTGATTCTGTGCTCCAGAAACTGCAACATGTAAGATGGTATTACCAAAACGATCTCGACAATTGAAGAGATTCATCCCATTGCAGACAAGGATAAGGAAAACTAAAGCAGCATATTGACCATATTTCACAGCCAAGTGAAATACTGTCTCTCCATCTTTTGTGACAAATTGAAAAGATGCTGGAGCCATCGAGACAAATCCTTCAATGACTGAAGCTCTGTAGTTTATTGCTGCCAAGTGCAATGGTGTGTGACCATTGTTATTGTATTGCTGTGCAAGTTTTGGATCAAGCCTTAGGAGCATCCAGGTCATCTCCCTATGCCCTTTGCTAGATGCATAGTGCAATGGTGAATTACCATTCTCATCAATTGCAGAAGCAAGGTCAGGACACACTCTTAGCAACTCTCCAACAACATCTGCGCCAGCAATACTGATTTCATTAAACATGTACAAAGTACGTGGATTGACTGAAAAGTTAACTAAAACGCAAATTTACATGTCAATTTGAATGAGAGAATTTTACTACTTACTTATGTGTCCACCAGACAGAGCCACACAGATACAAGTTTCAAGCCCATCTTCGCCAAACCTAGCATCCCGGGCTCATTCAGTAGGAGATTCACCACATCAACATGGCCATAGCTGCAAGCCAAGAAAAGTGCACTCTTCTTTTCACTGTTAAGCTTAGTAGCTGCCCCAGCATTGGCCCCAAGTAACAGCTTTAAGACCTCTGCATTCCCTATTCGACAAGCTTCGTGGACTGGAGTTTCCAGGTCCTTATTCTCAGCAGCAACCATATCAGGCCGTGACTTGACAATTGCAGACACCATGGAATGGTGTCCAAATTTTGACACAAGGTGTAATGGTGTGTTGCAAGTATCAGCTTCTCTTTGCTCAAGAATTCCTTCATACTTTTCCACCAAGCTAATAAATGTGGGTATATCATTTCTCTTCATTGCCTCTACAAGCCTTGTATCCATCGTAAACGTTCAAAAGGTTTCCTTTCTTTTTTTGTTTTTTTAGTAAAGAGGAAGATGATTGCACAACTAATTTCCAAACAACTATATATAGGAAAGAATTGGAAGGCACCCTGAAATTTTGCTAAAAGTGGGAAAGGCAGAGAAATTGATAGACGTTGACAAACAAGTAAATGCTTAAGCGTGAGAGGGGGTGCACGTGGTTGGATGGCTGGACTTTTTAAATGTATCTCAAAGGACTGTGTTCATAAAAAAAGTTCTCAGCATCTTCAAAGAAAATTCATGTTGACAAGAGTCGAGATACAATATCTGCAAAACTTTAAACTTTAAAATCTGCTTGATACATATCTATAGAAAACAATTCATCAAAAGTACAGAACGAAAAATCTCTGTACAGAAATCAAACTGTATTGGTAGGAAAGAAAGTAACAGTTCCTACTTCGAGGGCAAGGAAGAAAGTATTTTCCAAAAAGAAGCCATAAGTTCAATGGTAGTTGTTGGTTTGGATATGATATTATGATGTAATTGGTTACGTGTGCCACATTGTCATCCCTTCCATGTTCACTGCAATTTCAGTGATGGAAAAATTATTTGCAGCAAATGGGAGGAAAATGAAGCTGATGGAAATGGGGCTTCTAGAGAATGACAGACACTTGGGGCCCCAATTAAAGCATATTAATCACAAAACCGCGTTAAGTATTAGAAAAATAAACACACGAGAGACAAGAGACAGAGCATTAAACACTCTGGCAGAAAATCAAAACTACTTCAACCATTAGATACTTCATGTCTACTTCATCAAAGCAAAAGTTAAGTAACCCTACCACCCCCAAAAAGGATATGATGTTTCAATACATTTGAGAAGAAATTGCATACTGTTTTCTATTATTTACAATAATGTGGCTCTGTACATACGCAGAATGGAGAAAGAAGATACTCAGTTAGCGCTGCAAATGAGCCAAACCAAGAAGGCATTTTGTAGTTGTGTAAGCAAAAGCTCTAAATTGTCAAACCATGTATTTGATTTAGAAGTAACTTGAGTCTCTTGACTTGGGGGTTCTGGAAAAACATAGCCAAAGTTTTAGTCAACTTAATTAAAGTAACAATTTAGGGAAAAATAAAAATATTAGGGAGGAGGAATTGAAGACTCGATTAACTACTTCAGTTACAAGCCTCTTAAAAAAAAACGAAGAGTTTGGTTTAACGAAAACTTTGATTTTACTGGACTAAAAAATGTACTTACAAGTTACAACAGTCACCACCGATCAAGTAAGAAGTGAAAGGTCTTGGAACGGAAAAAGTAACAAGTGAAAGGGGTTCGAATGTGGACTTGAAAGCTGTGATTTTGCTATCTATCATTTTCCATGTCCCCTTTGTATCCCTTGTCTCTTTGTAGAAGCCCAAGACAAAAGATAAGACATTGAGGACCATTTGATTTAAAAGGGGTGCTTCTATTTCCATCTCCTATTGTATTTCTTCACCCACCTTATCTTCCCATTTACAATGTAAATTTGAAAAAACAAAATCCTATATTTCCACCCACCATTATTCCTAAAATACCCTTCACAAATTAAATGAAACAAAAGGTTAATCCAACTCTCTTCTCCAAGTCGCCCCCAACCTCTTCCTCTCCTCTCTCATCACCACCATCCCTCCAAGGCATCCGTAACACCCATCAATTTGTTTTCAACTAATCAAATTTTGCTTTAACATTATCTGCCCAAATTAATTCCCTTTTAATTTACATAAATTTCAAAAGAAGCCGACATATGGATAATGATCACCAACATCCCCACTCTGAAATATTCCAATTTTTATTTCTTTTATAGTTTCAAAAGAGCGCTTCTTCTTTTTTGGATATTGCAGAAACATAAGATGAAGAGTCCAAGAAAATGATAAAAGAAGGGCCACAAATAGAAGAATTCATTTTACATAGTGGTAAATTTGTCTTTAAAATTTTGAGGATTAAGTGGGTGGGGAAATAAGGCATGAGGATGGAAATAGTAGCACTCTTTAAAAAACCACTTTTGTTCATATGTGCTTTTATTATAAGTTATAGTGTTTCCCGTAAAAAATAAATAGTTGAAAGTAACTTCTTACAAAGTACCTAGTGCTTATCCACACGTTTTTTCTTTTGCATCCCCACCAATTAGGGTGTTCTTGGGACTTCAACCCCAATGGATTAGGTATGAAGGACAAAAATCGAGTATGAGGACAGATTTAGGGAAATTTGGAGTACGGTATTTAGGGCGTATATAAAGACTCATTTCTCTTTCGTTCGAATCACAGTTTAACATATATACAAAAATAATATATCATACATACCAAATTGTGATGGAAAAAAATAAAATAAAGTAGGCTTCTAATGAAAACGAGGCTTTTCATGGGCCAATTTTAGTGCTTTTCCATAGCCCACTTTAGCGGAACAAACACTAGCCCATCACCGCATCCCACCCAACCTCCCGTTCCTCTCCTGTAACCAAGCCCTCTTCCAAGTCCCACGAAGAGAGTCCTGCCCTCCTTCAGGTAATCCGGTAAGTTTTGAGCTTTA
Organism: Prunus mume; assembly: GCF_029339155.1. NCBI lineage: Eukaryota > Viridiplantae > Streptophyta > Magnoliopsida > Rosales > Rosaceae > Prunus > Prunus mume. The sequence continues at coordinate 11,612,468 of NC_142701.1, read as the reverse complement.
TCTCATTTTCTAAGATTTCCTTCTCTGGGTGACACACAGTCAGTTCATTCTCTTCCATTGCTCTGTTTGCAAGGTTTTTGGATTTTCAGTGAGCTGAATTCAGGGTTTATGCGTGTGTATGTGTTCAATTCTTCTATATGTGTGTGTGTTTGTTAATTTGAACATTTCTATTCAACAGAAGATGGCATGGAGGCAAATATTATTCAGCACAAGAGCTATTTTGGAACCATATTCAACAACCGGGTCTGCCAAATTCTCCACCAAATCAAACCCATACCTAGGTAAGCAAAGATTTTGCTTTTAGGGTTTTGATACGTATTTGTTGATCCTTCCACATTTCTTTGGTTCCCAAGCAAATGATAGAGAATAAGATTTCTGGGTTTTATGAATTTAGTGATTTGCATTTCTTCAAATTTAAATGATACAGTGTCTATGTGGCTAAGTAAGCTAGGTGGCATTAGAGGTTTTGTTTGTATGCTGAAAAATTGAAGAAGAGGAAAGAAATGAGAACATAAAGTTTAGGTTCTTGTAATGCTCTATATTTAGGTTTTGATAGAAGTGAGAAGCTTTATTGATCACTTCTCCAAAAACAATAATGAAGAATGGCCCAATGTGGTTTGGTATGCTTATGTTGCCTCGCCTGTATGGTTGCTGAGAAAGTTGGGGACATAAAGAATGGCAAATGAAATCTTGGGCTTTGTAAGTTCATGTTTCTTGTTGATGTAACTATCTATTTAATGAATAATTTTTCTCCCGACTACTAAACATCTGATTTGGGTTCTGTTTTGTACCTTTTCTTTGCAATCAAGAAATTTTGCTTTATTCTCATCTGGTTACTAAAAGATTGAGAACGGTGAAAGTAATTTTTCTCTTGACTACTGAACATCTGATTTGGGTTCTGTTTTGTACCTTTTCTTTGCAATCAAGAAATTTTGCTTTATTCTCATCCGGTTACTAAAAGGTTGAGAACGTTGAAGGGAATTGAAAGTGATTAATTTTGTGTAGTAGGCTAAAATGGGCCAGTCTAAGTGTCAGAGTAACAGCCCTTTTTATTTATTTAAATGAAATGGAGGTTTTGTTAGAAAACTTAGAAGAGATAAACTTCTGAACAATAGGTTCAGTGGGAAACCTAAAAATTGGGTTTCTGTGGTTGTTTTTCTTGCAGTGAAGGTTGGAATACCAGAGTTTCTGAATGGAATTGGCAATGGTGTGGAATCCCATGTGTCCAAGCTTGAATCTGAGATTGGTGATTTCCAAAAGCTGCTTGTCACTCGTACTCTCAAGCTGAAGAAACTTGGCATCCCTTGCAAACATGTAATCAATCTCTGAGTTTATCACTTACTATACAGACACACACACGCCTGCTGGACATTAACACATTAAAGTTTCTGTCTTTGTGGTTCATTTCATGATGACAATAATTTGATTACTTCATACAGACATTGTTTAGAAATCTGATATCTGATTTCCGGTTTGTAGAGGAAGCTGATCTTGAAATACACCCACAAGTATAGACTGGGACTCTGGAGGCCTCGAGCTCAAGCGGTCAAATCCTAGTTAGTTAGAGTGGTGTTACTAGTTAGATTAGGAGTGGTGTGTCATCTACACGAAGATTTTGTCTGCTGCAAGATGTTATTGGCAGACACTTTATGTATGGAGCTGTGAAAGAAGAGAGTTTGTGCGGTCAAGATATTCTATTCTTTCTTCACCCTTATTTAAGGTTTCATGAGAAAGCTTATTGAGCAATCTACCTTGGTAATTTCACCAGCCCTTGCTGTGTCTTTGTTGTCAAATTGTTAAAACTCGTAGCAAATGGTTTAGGAAGCCTACAAAATATGATGGTATTGAAGCCTCAAGTGTTTGTGGTTTGTTAAACCCATTATCTGTTTTCAACATACATTATTTCAAAATGTCTTTACTCAAATAATAAACAGTACATACTAACTTAGAAAAATACATTATTTAAGTTATAAATGCATGGGCAACAATGGTTCTACAGCCTTCATGAACACAAGTTTTTGGATCCCCCTCCAACCATCACAAGCTCAACTGCAAGAAAAAAACAAGCTAGCAATGACCATCTCCGAAATGAAGAACAAGATGCCAGGCCAGGGTTAGCAAAGACTGCAATTGCCAAACTCAAGAGAAGTAATTTACAAGTCAAATGCTCCAAACGCCGGTGGGGGCTCTTCTTGTGTGAGCTTTGCACACTTTGTGGGGTTGAGCTTGCAATTGTAGCCTTTTCTCCTTCCAATAAGCCTTTTCTTTTGACCACTCTCATGTTGACTCCATATCATTGACCCGTTTTTTGAGTACTCAACAAATAAGAAAGAAGGGAGCTTCTAGCCAACAAGGTCTAGCTTACTGGAAATAGTCTTCACTTGCAAACCAGTGACCTCATGTTTGAATCCCATGACACCATGACAGTGTGTGTGTGTGAGAAGAATCCCTCTCCTCCTTTTATATTAACAAACAAAAAAGGGAGCTTTTATAATGAGGGGACTATATTGAGAGGTTTAAAACCGGCCGTCTAATAAGCCCTCCTTATAATCTCTAATTAGGCCATCGTTAACCCATCAGGCCAAACCCAAAAAATCCCAAATTTTAACCCAATTCCTCTCTCAACCCAAGAAAAGTAAGGGGCTAAAATTTGGGGAAACCCAAACTTGGGGCCAAATACTAGTCCAGCTATTGCCTAAACTAGACTTTTTTTTGGTGGACCCCACACAACCATGATGTAGGCCATTGTGCAAGGAAGAAACAACGGGGCAAACATTGCTGATGCTGCAGAAGCTGTCACGAATGGTGTCACAAGCTGGTTCGCATAACTTTTTTTTTTTATAAATATTTTAATTTTTGTTATTATTATTCCAATAGTAAACCAAATCAACTATCCATATTAAATCAAAACTATTTTAACGGTAAAAAAAAGAATATCAAACGGCTGAAATTTAAATCCAACAGTTAAAATAATATTTTAAATTAATCTAAATCATATCCAACCCGAAACTCACTGCAAACTCTATAAATACCCACCTGTTTCTCAAATAAAATTATATTTATGGAATTTCAATTTTTTGTAGGTCAAATTGTTCAAAAGATTAAATTATGAAGTTATTTAAAAAGAATAAATGAAGAAAAGTTATCCATGAAAAAAAAAATAAACCTAAGCCATTATTAAGTAATTTAATAAAGTTGCATACTTAAAATTTGAGTTGGGTTGGGAGAAAAATTGGTTTGAGTCCAGACAAATCCCAAATAGTTACTATTTGGAAGATAAAAATTTGAATTTATGGCTAAATGTGTTAGAGAAGGCCTTATAGTGGTGGGGCGGTGCCTCACACAAAAAGTAAACCCATCCGATAAAAAATAAAATGCAAATTTATAAATAAACCTAATCCTAAACATGTATTTATAAAAAAACCCAAACACTATTTAAACATAGAAACACACCCAAAATCAACCCCAAAGTCAACTTTTTGGGTGTGTTTATAAATGGAGTTTTGAGTGTATGTATGATGGGTTTTAGGTGTGTTTATATGTTTAAATAGTGTTTGGATTTTTTTATAATTTCAACCCCCATTTTTGGTGTTTTAGTGAAACTCCCAAAATAAAAAGAGAAAAGAAAAGAAGCCCAATCTCTATCGGACCCAGAAAAGCCCAATACGGATTCACCAGCAATACCTAATAAGACTTCACGTCAACGCGTTTTCTATAAGTAGCCCACACTCGGACGGCTTCGGGTTTAACCGTCTCCAGCATGCTTCGCGCCTCTCGCAGTCTTTCTTGTCACCCTGTTCCCTCTCTGTTTCTCTGTTGCTTACTCTGTTTTCTGTGTCAAACGAAACCATTTGTTTCTCATAGTCATAGCAGGGACCCCATACCAAAACACGCACCTTGTTAGTGTGGTATTTAAAGATGCCTTCTTCAAAGGGAAAAAAGTATTCAAAGACCCAATCAAAGTTGTCGAATTCTAACAAGTTTTCTTCACCTGGGTCACTTGATTTCGAAGCTACTGAAGAGAGTTTTGCAGGCTCTCTTGAACTAGCTTCGGTTAAATTCCCATGTCTGATTGGGAACTCTGCTTTCATTGGCCGAGTCACTGATGTTCAGGACGACCCCAAAAGCCGTAAAATTTGGCTTTCAGAGCCTTCCATGGTTGCCTCTTCCTTCACTCCTGGATCCATTGTATCGGTAAGTTTCCACTTTTTTCATGTTCTCTTCGTAAAAAAGAAAAAATTCGAAGTTAGTTTCTTTTGTTGTTGTTGGTTTAACAGTGTCATGTTTTCTTAGGTGTCTCTTCCGTGTTTGAAGAGTAGATTGTCAGATGGATTTCCTCTTAGCTCACTAGCAGATGAATGTGCTAGACGTTTTGGTGTTGATTCTTGTGGGCAGTTAACCGATGAGGCAGGGAACTACTTTGCTCTGGCAACGATTTTTCCTTCTTCTAAGGTTTGAATGGCAACTGGGTTACTTTTTTTTATCCCTTTATTTGATATGGCAATTGTGACAAATGGTTTTTCTAAGAACAACCCAAAAAAAAAAAAAGGCTCAGCAGAAGAATTACTATGCAGTAAAACTTACAACATATGGCATTAGTGTGCGTCTAAACTCTAAACAGTAAATACCCTTTCTCCAGTACTGGGTGATACTAATCTCCCAAAGGATGTTCCATATATGAACTTGTTTTTGTAAAAGGATGTTCCATATGTCAAGTTGTTTGTTGATTAAAAATAAATACGTTTTTTTGCTGCCTTTGGGAGTTTGGAGTCTGGAATTGTAATGGTTGATTCATTGGAGTAAATTATTGTGTCACAACAATTGGGGTCTGCATTTTTACCCTAGAACCTTTTCTTTACTTTTACTGATGCCTTCATCTCAGGTTACAAAGAACGGAGTGCTATTGTCTTCAAATATTTCAAATACAATGGGTTGTCCTCCATCAGGCAGGGTCATATTCATCCACTCTGTACAAAATCATTCCCAAGCTGGTCTTTTGTGTGATACGAAAGAAGCACGTAGCACTAAAGTTGATTGCCTCTCGGTATACGACTGCAAGGAGTTAGTTTTGCATGTGCTTCATTCTAACAATAGATTGATTATGAACAATACCTGTGCCAATTTTTCTTCTGAAAAATCTTGCTATCATTCTGAAAATGGAATGCTTGCATCCCCAAAGACACCATTGAATCAATCAAAGCTAAGTGTTTCTGATACCAGTCCAGTAACTTCACCACGACGTGGGGAGTCAGTAGGAAATGTAACCATTCCCAATGAGTCATGTGTTGATTCTTTTGATATTGAAGAGGTTTTATGGGATGACAGTACAAAAAGACTTCTGCAGACATGTGCTACAACATGGTTGTATTCTCGCTGTCTACTTATTGGAAATTTTGTGACCATCCCAATGCTTTCACAGCTTTGTTTACTCCGAGTGATTGGTGCTAAAACTTTGTCAAAGAATAATGCTAATCATGATTTGCTAAATGAGGCTTCTGAACTAGTGGGCGGTGAAAATGATGCTTTTCTAGTGAAGCGAGAAACGAAAGTATGTTTGCATTTGCCATCAAACCCAGCCAATAATCTATCTACAGGAGATAACATTTCAAGATTGGGCGGTCTTTCTAAAGAATATGCAGATTTGATGGAAATCATAATTTCATCCGCTACGGACTCTTTGTCAAGGTACGTCATATGAAACATTATTGTTTCTTAAGAATGTACCCGAAATTTGCATGTGATTCAATCTAAATTACCAAATAATAAGGCATCGTCTGATTTGTATATAGGAAATACAGCCTATCTTTGGAAAATATAACAAATGTAATTCTTGTCTTACAGGATTATACCATTTAACTTGTTCACTTGGTGGTGGAAACATATGGTTTTGATGTGTTCATAAGTTATGGTCGTTCTTTATTACATTAATTCATGCATATCTTTTTTAAATATGGTTCTGGACCTATAAGGGGAGTGGTTCTTCATGGTCCGCCTGGTACTGGAAAGACTTCTTTGGCTCGATTATGTGCCCGTGATTCTGGCATCAAATTCTTCTCTGTCAATGTACCTGAAAGTGAGCAAGATTTGATTGAAGTTTTCGACTCAGCTAGACAAGCTGCACCTTCTGTGGTTAGGTTTCCTCTCTATTTCAATTTTCTAGCCTTTTATTGGAAGGGTTCATTTTCTGGTTAGAACTTAGATGCATGTGGTGGTAAAGGCAAATATACAATTATGTACTTTCATTCCACAGGCAAAACTGTGTTAATCCTTTTCATGTGCACTATTGATACTGGCCCAGGCCTTTAGTCATTGTGAACCCTGATGTGATCTCTAGCTCATTAAATGTCTCAAATAATTATGGCACAGGTTTTCCCTGGAATTTTTGAAAATTATCAGAGTTTACAGAAAGCTTGAAATTAAGATTGTTAATCCATTGTGTAAAGTGCAAATTCTAGAGACAATACTAGGGAATCGACTACGCTGAAAATTGCATGAACTTGGGGTCCTTTTTTGTGAGATGTAGTGAAGACTACCCTGATTAATTTTGTATATCAAAACCTAACACCAACTTACATACTCTCTACGTGCAAAATTGCCTAATAAAACTGAATCAAATCCCGCCTTATGCTTCGAAAATGTAACGAAATACTGGAAAAGGTGCTCTCCTATACGAAAGACCTTATAGCTGTATCATTTTATAAGAGTGAATATATATTTTGTGGAACGTTGTTTAATTAATTTGATTATATTACCCAGCTTTTGCCGTTGAGAGACTAGTTGATTCAGTATCACATATCTTCACTTCGTTTTCTCTAATGGATTGTGTCCACAGGTATTCATTGATGAGATTGATGCTATTGCAACTGCAAGGAAAGAGGGTGGTGAAGAGCTATCTGAAAGAATAGTTATTTCACTGATGACATTGATGGATGGGATTAGTAGAACTGGAGGAGTTGTTGTAATTGCTGCTGCCAACACCCTTGATAGCATTGATCCTGCACTCAGACGATCTGGAAGATTTGACAGGGAAATTGAAATAGGTAATATGAAGTTTTTCGTAGTGCTGATATTTTGTAATATCCAAAAAAGTGTACCAAGTAATATCCTTGTGTTTCCAAATGTACTTGAATAAAGATTATTCTGTTACACTATCAATTTATTTATACTGGTATGCAGAGCATGTTTTCTTTTTTCAGATATTTGTCAATAATATCTTTATTTTGAAAATTGACATTCAGGTGTGCCATCTCCCAACCAACGTTTGGAGATACTTCATGATCTTTTCGGTGCCATGGAGCACTCTCTTTCAGATGAGCAAGTCCAAGATCTTGCTAATGTTACATATGGTTTCGTAGGAGCTGATCTAGCTGCCCTTTGTACCGGGGCAGCCTTCAATTGTGTTGAGCGTCATTTCAAATCTAAATACTCTCATGATGATTTGCACCAAGCATATATTTCTCATGCAGGTATTTCTAATCGTCTAATACTACCTGTTTGCTCAAAAGATACAACACACGTATCAAGGGATTACTCAGATTCCACATCTTCATCTATCTCACATTTGGATTTTTCTTCAGAGATATCTGTGCATGTGAAGGGAACAAATGCAAATGATGATAATTTTCTGAATGGCATAGAAGAAGAATGTGTCTTAAAAGTGGCTTTTGAAGATTTTGAAAAGGCCAGGATGAGAGTGGGGCCCAGTGACATGCGAGAGGTAGGGTCAATACTTCCATGTTTACAAGCAGTCATTTTTGTTAGTCTATGTTGTGTACCAAAGTTTCAGTATCCCTAAACTAGTTTAATTAAAGTTTAGGTTCCACTTTCTCTTTATGGGCTCATCATACAATGGACAAGCAGAGTCCAAATCGCCAGCTATTTGAATCCAACTGCTCTTATAGAACTACAAGACAGTAGGAGTTATTTATTTTTTCTCTCATTGGATTGAAAGTTCGAAGAGAGTACTTTTCTGAGTTCAAAATGTGAACTTTTCAGTGGTTTGATTATTTAATCATATAATGCGCCAGTTTTGGACTAACCATTTAATAATGATACCAGTGGCCACTGGTATCATAAATTATGTTGCCCTTTAGACTGTCACTTGGTAGGAAACTTTTCTATCATAAATTATATTGGTGGAATGTTCTCACTGATAAAAGTACCCTGACTCTTAATTTGTTGCTTTAAACTTCTAGGTAAAACTTGAGATTCCGAAGGTTAATTGGGAAGATGTTGGTGGTCAAAGGGAGGTCAAAAATCAGTTAAAGAAAGCTGTAATATGGCCTCAAAAACACCAGAAGGTATTAAAGCGGTTAGGGCTTGAGCCCCCAACAGGGGTTCTGATGTTTGGTCCTCCTGGATGCAGCAAAACCCTCATGGCTCGTGCTGTAGCTTCTGAAGCACGGCTGAATTTCCTTGCTGTGAAGGGTCCAGAACTTTTTAGCAAATGGGTTGGTGACTCTGAGAAGGCTGTGAAATCCCTGTTTGCAAAGGCAAGGGCTAATGCCCCAGCAATCATATTCTTTGATGAAATTGACGGTCTTGCTGCTATTCGTGGGAACGAAAGTGATTCAGTTTCAGATAGGGTTATTTCTCAGCTGCTTGTTGAATTAGATGGTTAGTAACAGTTCTAATCCACAGTAGGTTCTATATTAGCCAGGATGCTCACTTAAAGCAATCATTATTTTTGCTATTGTATCTTTGACTTGATCAATACTGTTAAAATTAGGTTTGCATGAAAGAGCTGATGTCACTGTTATTGCTGCTACAAATAGGCTGGACAAGATCGATAGCGCCCTTCTAAGACCTGGTGCTACATCTATCTCTCTCTCTCTCTCTCTCTCTCTCTCTCACACACACACACACATTTTCTGTACTCACCTTCACATTCACCCGTCTCATGAAAAACAACCGTTTCCCGTAACATGTTAAACACAAGGTGGTTGAGTTTTCTACAAGCATCTTTCTATACCTCCACAAACTTGTCAAACATTCCTAAGAAAATATTCTTTTGAAAAGGACGCCTTGGCAGGCAGCTATATGTGGGACCCCCAAATGAGCCAGATCGGGAAGAGATATTTCATATTCATCTACGCAAGATTCCGTGCAGTTCTGATGTCAACATATATGACCTTGCTTGTCTGTCAGAAGGCTGCACTGGCGCTGATATATCGTTCATCTGCCGACAAGCAGCCCTTGCAGCTTTAGAGGTTTGACGGTTCCTAATTTTGTTGCATGAGTGTTTCTTTTCTGAATATAATTAAATCATGATTATTTCTTCTATCAGGAGAACCTTGACGCCTCAGAGTCAGAAGTAAAGATGCAACATTTCAAGACTGCAATTAAACAAGTGAAACCAAAAGAAATTCAGCATTATCAAGAGCTATCAGAAAATTTTCAGGGACGTACTGTTGCTTCTTGAGCAAAAATAACTAAGCCTTTCCTCTCTGGCTTACTCCATATTTTTGTAACTCTGCTTGTTATCTTGGTGGATATGCTGTAAGTCAACATACTCTAGAACCTGTTAGCGTTTTACTGAGTACACTTAAGCGCAACCCTGTTAAAGTTCTTTTTGAATTTTTAATCAGCCTGCAATAGGGCTATTTTTGTTGGATGCTTTTGAAGTATTGTGTGATTCTCGATCCCACTAATTGGTTCTGTATACTGTGGAAATGATCTATTTTCAAATTTACCTTTTGTATTGTGAGCTCTGTAACAAGATAAAAATTCCAGCAATGACGACTGAGGTCCTTGGGGAATAAAATCACTCAATCGTATCTGATACTTAGATTGACATTGTACAATACATCATGATAGAATGGATTAGTACTACTGATACAGCAGTAGGTAGTTAGATTGACAGGCCTGTCCGGAAGTTGATTCAAACAAGAATTGAAGTTTAGCTTTTCGAGTAATTTGTTCTAGGTTGTTTAGCCCTCATAGATCATTCTAATTTTTCGTAGTGAGTTGGGCAATACTGAAACTGTAATTTTTCATAGCCTTCATAGATCATTCTATGGCTGCATCTGTTTGTGTATAAAAACACATGTAGCTCCATCACCATGACATCAGTTGACAAAGAGATTCTCCAAAAAATGAAAAATAAAAAGATGAGTGCATAAAAACACAGAAATTTTGAAGTGTGACTACTTTGTATTTCAATCACATGCACAGTATTGGCAAAAGGGTCATCCAACTTTGTTTTCCCAAACGAACGTGCATGTTTGCTTATGTACCTTCCTAGCTTTCCGCTAATAGTGGGCAAAACTATTTCATCGCAATCATATGAGGCTTCTTTTGTAGCTTTCTGTTATTTACACACTAAAGAGAAAAAAGATAATAATAACAAAACCGAACCAAGCAAAAACATTAGTGTCATGATCATGAAACACATTTAGATATACGCGAATCATCAAAATCTATGTCGACCTCAACTCACAATACTTGCCCTAGTTATGGAGGGACGGTTGTGGGCCGAAATGTAAACTCAGACTTCAGACGCCCTATATTTGAATTTTCACGAGTTCTGAAACACACAAAATTCAATTTATCTAATACATAAGCTGTGACATAGAAATAATGATTGCACATATCCGAGAGCTACCTCAACGTCTCAAACCTGATGAAGGAGAGTGGATAGTAGGGTTTTCTTGTTATTAAAAGAATAACCCTCTGTAGACGTGGAAATTTTAGTGAAATAAAAATTCACTAATTTACAGTCAAAATTCAAATTTGACTAGTTAAAGATAACTGGAAAATTCGTGGGTTCCACATAAATACATGTGGCACATGACTCATGCAGACAAAGGTGTGCATCAGAGATGGCACATGTTAGCATCTAAGATATTCATCAATCAAATGAAATCATTTGCCGAAAAGGAATAAATAATCCTTATTTGGTCATCTTCCTAAATCACGAGTTAATTTCCCTAAATGAAGGATTTTGACTTAATTAAGAGCTAAATTAAATCAATTAGCTCAAATTAAATCAAATCATAAACCAATCCCATAAATCAAGGGATTCAGATTTGGCACGCCCAGTGAGACCATCTCTACCTCTCATCTCTTTCTCCAATTCCAAAATCAATCAACACACCGAAAACGATGGCTTCCAAAAAGATTCAAACCGTTCCCGCGACGAGAGGCAAAAGCATGAGCGCCTCCTTCTCAAGCGGAGACTCTGCTGGGGTTGTCACCCGGAGCAAGGCCAAGGCGATATCCGCAACCCAACATGTCACTTCTATATCAACTCAAGCAAAGGCGAAAGATGTGAACCAAAGGCATGAACCGGTTATCAATTTGGCCTCCTTGGGGGCAAAGAAGAATACCTCCCGGGTGGATGAGAAAAACTCTCGGGACGAAAAAAGGAGTTTTTCGGGCTCGAAGAATTCAAGAGAACGTTCACTCTCGCCTGTTTTAGACGCTGACTCAAGCACAAGCTCATACCATGGATCCCCGTCTGGCGACCAACAAAAGAAGATTGCCATGAAACCCTCAGCATCCATAGGTGTGTCTTAATCTATGGCTATGCAGGTCATGGTGACAGGAGCGGAAAAACCGTTGGCCCATATGAGCGAAGTCACAAACCGACGAAGATGGTCGAAGAGAAATATGCACAGATTGCTTCTCTCATTAACAAGTGGGAGGCACATCAGGATAAGGAACCTGGTCAAGACGTGCATAAGAAAGAACCACAGTATGAAGCTAAATCTAGCGAGAAAGGATTGGATCATGAAACAGAGTCAGGTGATAAGTTGCACGGAAAAGCGACACCGCCTCGATGGGTTCTATATCGATCCAACAACTTCAGGACATGATCGCAAATACCATCAGGGCTTAATATGGTGGGCCTTCTCAAGATACATTTATCTATTCCAAGCCTTACACCAAAAGGTTAGACAACCTTTGAATGGCAATGGGTTATCAACCTCCAAAGTTCATGCAGTTTGATGGAAAAGGTAACCCTAAATAACGTATTGCTCACTTCATCGAGATGTGCAACAATGCTGGCACTAATGACGATTATCTCGTGAAGCAATTTGTCCGCTCACTTCGAGGCACTGAATTCAACTGGTACACTGACTTGGAACTCGAGTCAATTGACAGCTGGGAACAAATGGAGAAAGAATTCCTCAATCGCTTATATAGCACTCATCGCTCAGTTAGCATGCTAAAGCTCACTAGCACAAAGCAACGAAAAGACGAACCTGTTGTTGACTACATCAATCGTTGGCTTTCATTAAGCCTTGATTGCAAAGATCGAGTCTCAAAGTTATCGGCAGTAAAGATGTGCATTCAAGGTATGCATTAGGGTCTGCTCTACATTCTTCAAGGGATCAAACCCCGTAGCTTTGAAGAATTTACTACTCGTGCGCATGACATAGAACTAAGCATAGCTAGTCACGATGAAAGAAAGGAAATGGTGAGTGATCATCGAAATAACAAGTCGTCGAGAAATGGGGCAGACTCTTTGAAGACACATCTTGGAGTCAATGACGATCAATGCCACTCTTAATAAAGGTTTCCACTCGAGGCAAGAAAGATGCAAGGAGACTGTATTGTGACTTTGGATGCTATATTAAAGCTTTCATCGGTTGAGTGAGAACTGTATTGTGACTTTGGATGGCAAGGAGACGTAATCAATGTGACAGAGCAGCAAAATATATTTGAAAGTTGTTGGTTTCATTTTAATATGAATTCAACCCAAGATTTCTCTCAATTTGTTAAACCCTAATAGCACACTATACTCTAACTCGTTGAGTTTAGGGTTTAGTAAAAAGACTGAAGGTGCTTCCTAAAAAAACAAAAATAAAAAAACTGCACTTAACAGAAAAAAGAAAAAAAAAGTATTTAACCCAAATAAATTTGGGCATGTTTATGTATTAGTAATGGAGAAAGTAAGGAATCAGAGAATTTAGGGATCGGGGAACTACTGAATCGGTATGGGAAGAATCATTCTCATTAAGCTATTTACTAAACATACGGAATTAGCAAAGGAATGGGGTTGATTCACATTGTTATTGTTTAATAACTTTCATGAATCAGAATCCAAATTAATTTGATTACTAAAATGCCCTGCACATTTTCACAACACATATATAATTCTCAAATTGGCTAAGGAGACCAAACTAATCCTGTAGCAAACAAGTAAGGCGGTGTAAACATGAGGAATCAATATGCTGAACAAGATAAACAACAAGAGCCCAGTTCAATTATAATGTTAATAACACCTTTGTCCAGAGCCAATTTCAAACGTAAAAATAAACTCCAATAAATATATATATTTCACCTACATAACTAGTAAACAATCAAATAATAATAGCCTCTGCATAATCTTCATACGATTAAATACATGGAACTTCTTGGAACTGAGTTTTTATTTTTTTTAGGGTTGGAATTATTAAGAGAAAATAGGAATGGGAAGCGTATCGACTACTCCCCCTTAGTTGATCTGATACTTGGTTTTGAGGGGATGTGATTACGGATTTTGAGGTGGGGTCCACTTATTTTTTTATTCCTGATTGCAAGTAAAAGCAGGGGAAGTCAGAAATGGAAATCATTACATTTCCTCCCATACCCATTACTGATACGTAAACATGCCCTTAAAGGGAAAGGAAACTCCTTGCCACCGTCTTTAATGATTGCATTTGGTTTGTTCTGCACTTTGTGCATAAGAAGTCCTTCCGCACTTATCATGTTCTGCAGTTGATGTCGAAGAATATGAATCAACCTGGATTCTGGATAATCTTAGATGTACAATTCCAGTCTGGAAATGGCGATTGCACACAAATGGGGCATCCATCTCTTCGTCCAGAGCGAAACATCCAGCTTCCTTGCATATCAGCTTCAGGTCGGCTCCTGTGAAGTGCTCAGTATCTTTTGCTATTTGTTTGAGATCAACATCATCTGCTACACTCATCTTACGTGTTAGTACCTGAAGTATCTCGTATCGACCTTCTAAATCTGGTGCTGGTACAAAGAGCGCCTACAAAGTTCATAAAAATAACAGAGTTAACTGATCTCTTTGACACCACCCAAGTTTTGTTTTCTATAGAGTTTTGAACATCGCACCTCGACAACCAGACCATGATAAACGACCCCACCACAACCAGAACAAAAGGGAAAAGGTTGGAAAAAAATAAGTGACAAAAACTTCTTACCAAATCAAAGCGCCCTGGGCGAAGTAATGCAGGATCCACTGCAGAAGGACGATTTGTAGCAGCCAAAACAAAGACTCCCTGAAAACCGAAGGAGAGTACAAAAGGCACAGGAAAATGAGAGTTAATGCAGTATGGATACCACTCACAAATTAATCTTAAAATTATTGCACAAGTAAGAGAATTTAATGGGATGTAGTGCGTACCTTGGCCTCTACTAAACCATCCATTTCAGTCAGCAAAGTAGACAGAATCCTTTCTCCAACGGTACTGTTGTTGCTTGAACTGTCACCTCTGCCCATTTAAGTCAAGCGAAAAAGTTGGGACTTGCATGTAAGTAGGAGTTCATCAAGGATATTCTCATTGGATTAAATGTACTTGCTCCAATACACAAAATAACAAATCATCAATGTGCAGAGATTAATCCCATAACTGCAACATATTAAGTTACTAACCTTTTATTACCAACAACATCCACCTCATCAAAGAATATTATGCTTGGTGATGCAAGGCGAGCAATCCGAAAGGTATTGCGCAGTAAGGCTTCACCCTCTCCAACATACTTTGAAAACAAATCTGCACAACTGATTCAAAGTTTATGAAATTCAGGCATGGGCATCTCTTCTACTTTGTGAAATAGACTAATTATAATTGTAAAACTTCCAATGTACTTTAGGCTTAAATAGACTGATTCAAAGAAGTTCGAACCTCAAAGAAAAAAAAGAAGCTTGGGTAGCATGAGCAGCAGCTTTAACAAGGGTGGTTTTTGAGCATCCTGGAGGACCATAGAGAAGAATTCCACGCATGGGTGATATTCCCATCCTTGTATACTGTGTAGCATATTTAAGAGGCCACTCAAGGGCTTGCTTGAGCGTTTTCTGTCAATGAGAAGGTGAAGTATAATTAGTAATGTCTGTGATACTTGAAACTAAGATAAACACGAAAATTTACACACCTTCACAGCTTTTATTCCTCCTATATCTTCCCACTTCAATTCGGGGATTTTCACTGTAACTCCTCTTGTTATACTTCGATTAACCTCAGATCTTGCATGCATCAAGTCTTCTGTTGTTACGCTAAACAGACCAGCATCTTCATTTGCATCTGAGTTCCTTTTCTTTGCAAAGTGATTAGCCTCATGACATAAATTTTTAAGGTCAGCCCCAACATATCCATTGCAAGATGCAGCTAAGGCTTGTAGATTAACATTGGAATCCAAAGGAAGCTTCCTTGTGTATAGCTGAGCAATCAAAAACATAGTTTTAAGCATGCCTTACGGTCAGATCTTTTGAATTTCTATTAAACTTGGTGGAAAAAAAAAATTGATGTTTAAAAGAAAAATGGGTATCAAATTGATCGAGATGAGAATTGATGAACATTACCAACAACAACAAAAAAAAAATAGTAAACCCAGTTTCTAGCTTGCAAAATTTTGAAAGCATCACTCTCACCTTGAGAATTTGAAAGCGTTCTTCATCTGTAGGTATAGTAACTTCAATTTCAAAATCAAGACGCCCATGCCTTCTGAGTGCTGGATGAATTGATTCAACTCTTTGTATGCAGGAACCAGATAATTAATCTGATTAGAATATAATATGAAATAATATACAAGAACTAAACGAATGGTCTTAAGTAACAAAACATACATATGTTCCCAATAGAACATTAATAACGATGAGAAAGACATGAGTTCTTCTGGAAATATACAAACTGACAATGAGATGAATAAAAAAGCATAAAATTTTCGGAGGACAGAGTATCAGAAAGTTCAAAACCTTGACGAAATAACAAACCACAGAGATCACATCATAAATTCTAGGAGAAAAAAACCTGTTAGTGGATGCAACAAAAACAACTTGTGATACAGAAGCTGAGGATGTGTTGGAGTCCATCAGCGTAAAGAGTTGAGATGCTAGGCGATCTTTCGCACTTCTGCAATTGAAACATAACTTAAACATATTAACTAGGCATGCCCAAAGATTTGAAAATAAAGCATGGATACGGATACGGCGATATAATACAAAACGACATGAAGATACAAAAATCTCTAAATAGGATACGAGATGTACTACAATTAAAAATTTATATTAAAATTTTAATGTATAGTTATAAAAATATATATCATATAGAACATATTATAAATAACATAAAAATAAGATGCAGATACAGTTGGAGAAGAAGAAGTGTTGGAGTTGGAGTCGTTTTTCATCGTGCAAACTCTTCGAATTCTTCAAACAGAAATTAAAGCTTATCTCCTCTTTATTTTCCCTCTTAAAACCTCTGAAACGTATCCGACGTCCGTGGATCAAGGACCGTATCTGTTGACTCCGATACATATATGACGTGTATCAGAGTATCAGAGAGTATCCTATACGGGTAGGGACCTAAATCGGAGTACCCATGTGCTTCATGAAGTGCAAACAAGTAGTTTTCTTTATTAATTTTTTTATTTTTATTTTGATGGTGTAAACTTATAAAGTCAAAGGATCGGATTGTTAGAGTAGGGATACATTAGGGTTTTCTGTAGCACTATTGGTTTTTACCTAGAATCACGGCGAGGACAGAGTACGTCTATTTCATCTATAAGGATGACTGGTGACGGCTTGCCTGGCAATGCATGCGATGAAGCCTCTGAGAAAGCCTCCTGTAAAAATTTCTTACTTCTTCCAGCATGCGCTTTGGGAACAAAATCTGAACTGCAGAGAAAATACCATAAAAAAAGTCAGAGGTTAATAAAAGAAGTCAAAACCATGAGAACATAATATGATCATAACTTATAATAAGTCTGTTTATACCACTTCTGACCGAGTCCCTTTGGCAAGGACAGAACAAATAAAATGGCTCCTAACCGAAGGGATCCCTAGTCTACCCAAGCTACTAGGACCTAAACCAATCATTGGTAGGGTGGAACGAAGGTATCATTTCATTTGTACCTAAAACAATACAGAGATTAAAGAATAACAGGGTACCTGATGACAGTTAAATGTGCACCACATTCCCGAACTACTGCTCGTACCAAGCTTGTCTAGCATGAGAAAAAAAAATTATATAAACACAAAATTAGTAACCAATGTTAAACTTACAACTTAAAAAAAAAAAAGTAAAGCAAGCCTTGAAATTCAATACCTTTCCAGTGCCTGGTGGACCGTAGAGAAGTAAACCTCGAGGCCACTGATTGAAAACCCAGAAACCCAGTTAATTAGGTATAAGAATAAAGGTAAGAGAAGAAAGGGAAAGTGTGTTTTCTTATATGTTACTTTGAGACCGAGCTTTGGGGCTTCATCCTGATAGAGAAGAGGGTAGATGATGAGTTTTCTGAGAGTTTGGAGAGCTTCAGCGTTGCCAGCTATGGCTTCTTCGGCTCTCCATTGCTGCTTGTCTTTGATATTGTTGGTGTTGGTGTTATTGCTGCTACAAAAGCTATGCCTTTCCATCTAGAGAGAGAGAGAGAGAGAGAAGAAGCTCCTGGTTGGGGTTGAGGATTTGGGTTAGGGTTTGAGAAGGTTAGGTTGAGGAGTATAAGTAGGGTTTTAGGATTTAGGGTTTAGGGTTTTTTGGGATATCACCAAGCCCAGAAATTTAATAGAAATAGAGAAGAGAGAAGGAAGAAAAATATAAAAGATACTTGGGCGTGACTAACTATAGAGTTTTCTTAATTTCTTCAATTTGTAACTACATGTTAGCATTTATATTGTATTGAGCTGAACTAATTCTTAAAACACTTTGAAAGTCATGCCGCTAATAATAGTCTTTATATCAAAAGAACAAAAAAAGTCTTATATCAGTAAAAGAGATTAAAAAAAAATGGAGATTCACTAAAATACCCAATAAGGGGTCCAAATTATAAAATAAAAAAATTTTATATGAAATGGACTTTAGAAACACACCCAAATCGTATTTTAAACATAACAAAGAGGCTTTTAACTTCTTATAAATTACAAAACTGCCATTGATTTTTTAAAACAAGCTCAACTCCAAAACCTCATAAAAAAAACCCAAAACACTCAATAGGGCATCAAAGTAATTTAATAATCAAAATTAAATTCAATAGGGCCAGCTATCATTTTTTGAGTTTGTTTATAGGAATTAAATGGTATAGGGTTCATCTATATCATTAGTGCTAAGAATGGGTATATAAGAGACTAATCATACAATCAACCAACATCTATGAGATTAGATTATGTTTGTTTGGTCTTAGCAGCTCTGGAGGTTTGATGGTTCCTAATTTTGTTGCATGAGTGTTTCTTTTCGAAATCTGATTAATTCATGATTATTTCTTCTATCAAAAGTAAAGATGTGCAACATTTCAAGACTGCAATTAAACAAGTGAAACCAACAGAAATTCGGCTTTATCAAGAGCTATCATGAATTGAAGTTGATTATTAAAACAAGAATTGAAGTTAAGCTTTTCGAGTTTTGTTAGGTCGTTAAGCCTTCATAGTTTCCTCAGTCAGTATCAGCATAACACTTTCTTGTAGTAATTGTCTCCAGCAAGGATTTCGAATCATGACATAATGACATTTTGAAATTATATTTTTCTCCAAGGGAAGGGTGAAGCCTTGGAGATCCCTCTTCCTCCTCAGGTTCAGTACCAGAATGAGCACATTGGAAAGAAACATATGGCCCTAGCCTAGATGCATGAAATGATATTAATGATTTTATGGAAGTTTGAAATCAGAAATGATGTTTTAGATGGACCAGACATCACTTGACAAAAACTCCCAAAAAAAGAAATGAGTGCTTATGGCAACGTAAATTTTATGTTTACACCTGCACCAGACTTGTCCTGTGAAGGTATGTAAAATTCTAAGTCTTTTGGGTTACTCCACTATGGGCTTTTCTACCATTTGACATCACTTGCCACCACTAAAAAGATTCTCCGATCAAAAGTGATGGATAAAAAGAACAATAGTATAGATTACTATATAACTAAAGAAAACAAAAATATAAGAGCTAAACTCTTTTACTAGACCTCGAACAATAGCCAATATATTTTAAAAATATTATACCTAAAAATGAATCATATGAAAATGAGTTACTTTTATCCCAAACTAGGATTGACATCAAGAAAATTAAAGAAAGTTGTGTCATTATAATTAATAAAAGCAAAATAATCTTTCAAATTCTTTATTGAACCATTAAATTTGAACTTGACAAAAAAAAGTGCACTAAAAGATATTGTGTTTATTGTTTGTTACAAATTTTTAGACAACATTGAAAAAATTAACTTATTTTATAACATTCATATTACATTATTTTGATTAAGTATAAAAGGAGGTTAGAGAGTGCATCAATTAAATCTTAAAAAAGAGGATGGGCCTAGACCAGGCCGAGCCACAGACGGGCCTAGATTGGGCCGAGCCAAAGAGGGGCCTAGACTGGGCCAAGCCACAAATGGGCATTATCAGACCGGGCCCTCGGCAGGCCAAAGGTTTCAAATCCTAAGTCCAAGCACTACCCAATCTTAGAGCAGGCCAGGCCAAACAAGCCTAATCATCAAGTCGGGCCGAACTTTGACCCCTCAAGCCTTGTGCTACCCACTTCGGGCCATGGCCGTGAGGCAAATGTTGACTCCTAAGTACCTTCTTGGCTTTCCACTAATAATGGACAAAACTATTTCGTCGCAATCATATGAGGCTTCTTTTGTAGCTTTGTATTATTTACACTCTAAAGAGAAAAAAAATAACAAAACCGAACCAACTTAAAGATCAAAACTGTACTCAAACAATCTAGATCTTAATAAATTATAAGAAAATTATTAACATTTACTTTGAATCAAATCCGAAAAAACTTAACAACTGGGAGAATATGACTTGCATAACGATTTCAGAACTCAAAATTCAACTAGAAACCATAAAATCGCATATAAGAGAATAACAAAAATATGTGCAAAAATCCTACAGTGCAACATCGGTCCTAAAATCAACAATCAAAACTTGAATTGAACTAAATTGAAGAAATCACACTCAAACCTAGGTTTCATATATAGAAATCGCACAAGAAAAACAGTGAAAAACAGCTTCATTTGAACGGCTCTATAAAATAAAAATAAAAAAAATTAGATGAGGGCAATTAAAATTGTTGTTGGGCTCTTTTGTCTAACTCGAACCCATCTTGTGGGTTTTTTTCCTCAAAATTTAACCCAGTTGGGCAATATGTGAGATTTTTGACTATCAATTTCATGCAAAATGATGAAAAAGGAATTTCATATATAAAATATAATTAAATAAATGACAAATGATTGATTTTGATTTTTTTTTTCCTCCAATTTAAATGAATAAATTCATAGTATTGATGGTAGAAATTGGTATATGTACACCTGGCAAACAGGTAGTGTTTGCAATATTTGTGTTGTGTTTGTGTCAACCAGTTTTTCTTAACACAACCTATTTCACCCGTTAAAATTTTTTTAAAAAAAAATCAAGAATAAAATAATAAGTATGAAATTAAATGGATGCAAAAGTAAGCTTTGAAGAAAGTGTAGCAGCGTCACACTTAGTTAGCAATATTTATCCACAATTACAATAGTTTTATATCAAAAATTACCAAACTAAGTTAGTTGAGGAGTCCAAAACCGTGGAGATGCTACAATAAGGGTGGATTTGGGTGAGGGGGTTGAATGAGGGAACAATTCAATCCCACTATTCAATCATTAAAAAAGTTTGAGTCCAATATTTTCTCTCTCTTATTGGATAATGGGATTAAACCCCCATTTAGGGGTCGACATTTGGCCCTGAATTTGAGGGTCGAAGTGGTAGTTCGAGGCCTGATGAGCCAAAGCCTAACTCGACCTGATCGTTAGGCCCGCTCGACTCGGCATGTTCTAAGGTTAAGTAGGGCTTGGGCTTAAGTTTTGAAACCTCTATCCCACTCTCAACCCAACCCAATAAGGCCAGGGCATGACCCGAGTAGGCCCGCTCATTGCCTAGTTTTTCCTTTTGTTGCCTTATTTCCATTTTAAACATTTAAGTAAATGTCTTGTCTTTTTACTTTAATTTATTTTTAGACTTTTTATTACAAAACATCCTTGAGGTTCACAAAAATATCATATTACGTCCTTCTTGCCTTTTTGTGTCATTTGTGGTCCTGAAGGTTGATATGCGTGCTCACAAATAGTCCTTTCATCAAAAACTTCGTTAATTTGTTGGTGTAATATATATGTGGAGCCCATATCAAATAATATAGTGCCACATGTATTTAAAATACAATACATATTTTATAAAAACAATTTATATTTTAAAATACAAATTTTCTTTTGAATTTTTTATTTTTCATTTTTATGAATTTTAAAATTTAAATTATTTTTAGAATCTATATTGTATTTTAAATACACATGACACTATATTATTGGATGTGTGGGTTCTCATGTATGCCACATCAACAACTAACGAAGTTTTTGAAGGAACCTGATGGTATGAACTATTTGTAAGCACGTCATTCGGCTTGAAAAATTAAAAAGCTCATAAAACCCGGCCTGAGCCCAACTTGAACCCAAATATTTCGGGGCGAGCTGGCCCAACGACGAACCCTACCCTCATTATAGCATTTCTGCCAAACCGGCCGTCACAATAAAAAAGCCCAGTCCGGATTCATCGGGTTTGATATTGCACAAGCCAAGTTCAACTCAATGCCATTTCTAACTCGGTGTTTAATATACTTGGACGGGTTCGGATTCAACCGTCACGAGCGCGCCGCTCTCAGTCCGAGTCTCTCTTCTCACCCTCTTGCCTCTGTGTTTCTTTGTTGCTAACTCTTTTTTCTGTGTCAACTGAAACCATTTGTTTCTCATAGTCATAGCACAGACCCCATACCAAAACAGCAACCTTGTGAGTATTGTATTTACAGATGCCTTCTTCAAAGGGAAAGAAGCATTCAAAGACACAATCAAGGTTGTCGAATTCTGACAACTTTTCTTCACCTGTGTCACTTGATTTTGAAGCTACTGAAGAGATTCTTGCAAGCTCTCTTGAACTAGCTTCGGTTAAATACCCATCTCTGATTGGGAACTCTGCTTTCATTGGCCGAGTCACTGATGTTCAGGATGACCCCAAAAGCTGTAAAATTTGGCTTTCAGAACCTTCCATGGTTGCCTCTTCCTTCACTCCTGGATCCATTGTGTCGGTAAATTTCCACTTTTTCATGTTGTAAAAAAATATCCAAACTTTGTTTCTTGTTTTGTTGTTGGTTTAACTGTGTCATGTTTTTGCCCTCATTGGATTGATAGGTGTCTCTTCCTCGTTTGAAGAGTAGATTTTCAGATGGATTTCCTCTCAGCTCATTAGCAGATGAATGTGCTAGACGTTTTGGGGTTGATTCTTGTGGGCAGTTAACTAATGATGCAGGGAACTACTTTGCTCTTGCAACTATTTTTCCGTCTTCTAAGGTTTGAATGGCAACTGGGTTACTTTTTTTGCACCCTTTATTTGATATGGCAATTATGACAAATGGTTTTTCTAAGAACCAAAAAAAGGCTCAGCAGATGAATTACTATGCAATAAAACTTAAAACATGTGGCATTAGTGTGCGTCTAAACTCTAAACAGTAAATACGCATTCTCCAGTACTGGGTGACTACTAATATCCCAAAGGATGTTCCATATATGAACTTGTTTTTGTAAAAGGAAGAGGTCCTAACTTCACTTCTTTATTGTTTGAACTGTATTGTTGAATATTGAAATGGCATCCTGTGATCAGATCAAAAAATCTAATTATCGAATTCGTTGTGTGCAATTTGTTATGGAAACCTTTGTTGATTAAATAAATACGTTTTTTTAATTGCCTTGGGCACTTTGGAGTTTGGATTTCTAATGGTTGATTCATTCGAATAAATTATTGCATTACAACATTTGGGTCTGCATTTTCTTTATTTTTAGTCATGTCTTTATCTCAGGTTATAAAGAATGGAGTGCGATTGTCTTCACATCTTTCCAATACAATGGGTTGTCCTCCATCAGGCAGGGTCATATTCATCCACTCTGTACAAAATCAATCCCAAGCTGGTCTTGTATGTGATACAAGAAAAGCACGTAGCACTAAAGTTAATTGCCTCTCAGTATACGACTGCAAGGAGTTAGTTTTGGAGCTTCTTCATTCTAACAATAGATTAATTATGAACAATACCTCTACCAATTTTTCTTATCAAAAATCTTACTGTCATTCTGAAAATGGAATGCTTGCATCCCCTAAGACACCATTGAATCAATCAAAGCTTAGTGTTTCTGATACCAGTCCAGTAACTTCACCACGGCGTGGGGAGTCAGTAGGAAATGTAACCATTCCCAATGAGTCATCTGTTGATTCTTTTGATATTGAAGAGGTTTTAGGGGATGACAGTACAAAAAGACTTCTGCAGACATGTGCTAAAACATGGTTGTATTCTCGCTGTCTACTTATTGGAAATTTTGTGACCATCCCAATGCTTTCACAGCTTTGTTTACTCCAAGTGATTGGTGCTAAAACTTTGTCAAAGAATAATGCTAATCATGATTTGCTAAATGAGGCTTCTGAACTAGTGGGTGGTGAAAATGATGCTTTTCTAGTGAAGCGAGAAACGAAAGTATGTTTTCATTTGTCATCAAACCCAGCATCTGAAACTCTGCAGAGAAGCAATCTGTCTAGTGTGGAATGTAATGATTCTATAGCTGATACAGGAGATAATATTTCAAGATTGGCCGGTCTTTCTAAAGAATTTGAAATTTTGAAGGACATCATAATTTCATCCTCTATGGACATTTTACCAAGGTACGTCATATGAAACATTATTGTTTCTTAATAGTGTAACCGAAATTTGCATGTGATACTAAACTTCGGGCCTACAACTTCTGATTGTGCTACGAATATTCATTTGATGTAAAGGCCATTAACATGTAAGGTATAAGCTGTATGGTTAATTATAAGATTATACTACTAATTACTTAGTGGTGTGCTCCCCCATTCATGAAAAAGATACATTTTTTAAGTTAGATGACTTGTCAATCTAAATGGATTTTTTCAATCACAAATGATGAAATATATAGAATTACCAAATAATAAGGCATTACAATATTGTCTGATGCATACATTAAATGATTTGTCTACAGGAAATACAGCTGATCTTTGGAAAGAAAAAAAAAAATTGTAATTCTTGTCTTCCTGGATCATACCAATTAACGTGTTCACTTGGCGGTGGAAACATATAGTTTTGATGTGTTCATAAGTTGTGGCCATTCTTTTCTTACAGTAATTCATGCATATATGTTTTTTTAATTAGTTTTGGTTTAAAACCTACAAAGGGAGTGCTTCTTCATGGTCCTCCTGGTACGGGAAAGACTTCGTTGGCTCGATTATGTACCCGTGATTCTGGCGTCAATTTTTTCTCTGTCAATGGACCTGAAGTTGTGAGCCAATACCATGGAGAAAGTGAGCAAGCTTTGCATGAAGTTTTTGATTCAGCTAGCCAAGCTGCGCCTTCTGTGGTTAGTTTTCTTCTCTGTGTCAATTTTCTTGCCTTTTATTTGAAGGTTTCATTTTCTGGTTAGAACTTAGATGCATGTGGTGGTAAAGGCAAATATACAATTGTGTACTTCCATTCAACGGGCAATACTGTTTTAATCCTTTTCATGTGCACTATTGATACTGGCCCGGGCCTTTAGTCATTGTGAACCCTGATGTGATTTCTGTAGATAGCTCATTAAAAATCTCAAATAAACATGGCACAGGGTTTCCTAGGAATTTGGAAATTGTCAGAGTTTACAGAAATCTTGAAATTAAGATTGTTAATCCATTGTGTGAAGTAAAAATTCTGGAAACTTATACGTAGGGAATTGACTATGCTGAAAATTGCATTAACTTGGGGTCCTTTTTGTGGGATGTAGTGAAGACTACGCTGATTAATTTTGTATATCCAAACCTAACACCCCCTTGCATACTCTCTAGGTGCAAAATTGCCTAATAAAACTGAATCAAATCCCGCCTTATGCTTTGAAAATATAACTAAATACTGGAAAAGGTGCTGTCCTAGAATTATACCAAAGACCTTACAGCAAACAAGGGCTTGATTTATATAAAAAACTATCATAAAAACTTAACTTTGAGGAAGTTTGATAAAATACGTACTAAAAGGAACTTTTGAATTTACAAGGTTTTAATTAATAAGCAATGTATGCAAGTAAAGGCCCTTTTGGAGGCTTAAAGACAGAACTAAAATGTTAACATTATTAGTCAACACTACAAGGTTAACTTTATAGTTAATACTGCAATGTTAACATTATTAGTTGGCAATAAAATGTTGACAGTTAAACTGTGTCATTTTAAAAGAGTGAATGTATATTTGTGGAACGTGGTTTAATTAATTTGATTATATTACCAAGCTATTGCCTTTGAGAGACTAGTTGATTCAGTATCACACATCTATACTTCATTTTCTCTAATGGATTCTGTCCACAGTTATTCATTGATGAGCTTGATGCTATTGCACCTGCAAGGAAAGATGGAGGTGAAGCCCTATCTGAAAGAATAGTTAGTACACTGTCGAAGTTGATAGATGGGGACGGGGTTAATAGAAATGGAGTACTTGTAATATGTGCTACCAACAGGCTTGATAGCATTGATCCTGCACTCAGACGAACTGGAAGACTTGACAAGGAAATTGAAATAGGTAATATGAAGTTTTTCGTAGTACTTATTTTTTAGTAATATCCAAAACCTTTCAGAGTAGTTTCAGAGTTACACTTGCAAGAAAAAAAAAAAAGGTATCAATCTAATATGTTGGTCCGTTAGAGGTTTGACAAACTGAGGGGAATTGTGGTAGCTGTCATACTTATTAGAGCATCTCCAACCGATGTGTCAAAAGTGCCACATAGACATTTAACGGCTAGAAATAACATCTCACATCACTCCAACCGATGTGTCAAAGCTGATGTGGAATGAAGGCTGGAGGTTGAGATGTTATTTTTGACATCCCAAAAGCAAGATGTCAAATGAATATTTTATTATTTTTAAAGATAGTTGGTTGTTACTTTCATTTATTATTTTCATTTATATATTTTTTTCTTCTTTATCTTAAATGATTTGACTGTTACAATAATTATTTATTTGACATATCGGGTGGAGTGTAAAACTGTGTAAATGTCAAATTGCCACATCAACCATCAAATTTAAATTTGACGTTTGGTATTTGACATCTCCCTTGGAGATGCTCTTATAGGTTGCAGAGATAATAATTAGCCTAGTTTAAAATTTTATTTTATTTTTGTCAGAAGGCTAGTTTAATTTGCATACTCTTTGTTTATTTATTTAGAAACTATTGGTTTTTATTTTATTTTAATGTTTTCATGTCCTTATCTTTGGGGTATTTTGGCTATACATTTGTTGTAAGTGTACTGAGTAATATCCCTGTGTTTCGAAAAGTAATTGAATAAAGATTGTTCCGTTACACTATCAATGTATTTATACTGGTAGGCAGAGCTTGTTTTCCCTTTTCAGATATGTCAATAATATCTTTCTTTTGAAAATTGACATTCAGGTGTGCCATCTCCCAACCAACGTTTGGAGATACTTAATGTTCTTGTCAGTGCCATGGAGCACTCTCTTTCAGATGAACAAGTCCAACATCTTGCCATTGCTACACATGGTTTCGTAGGAGCTGATCTAGCTGCCCTTTGTAACGAGGCAGGCTTCAATTGTCTTAAGCGTTATGTCAAATATAAATACTCTCATGATTATTTGCACCAAACATCTATTTCTCATGAAGGTATTTCTAATGGTCTAATACTATCTGTTTGCTCAAAATATACAACACACGTATCAAGGGGGATTTCTCAGATTCCACATCTTCATCTATCTCACATTTGGATTTGGATTTTTCTTCAGAGATATCTGTGCATGTGAAGGGAACAAATGCAAATGGTGATAATTTCCTGAATGGCATAGAAGAAGAATGTGTCTTACAAGTGGCTTTTGAAGATTTTGAAAAGGCCAGGATGAGAGTGGGGCCCAGTGCCATGCGAGAGGTAGGGTCAATACTTCCATGTTTACAGGCAGTCATTTTTGTTTAGTCTATGTTGTGTACCAAAGTTCCAGTATCCCTAAACTAGTTTAATTAAAGTCAAGGTTCCACTTTCTCTTTATGGACTCATCATACAATGGACAAGCACAGACCAAATGGCCAGCTATTTGAGTCCAGCTGCTCTTACAGAACTACAAGACATTAGGAGTTATTTATTTTTTCTCTCTTTGGATTGACAGTTCCAAGAGAGTGCTTTTCTGAGTTCAAAATGTGAACTTTTCAGTGGTTTGATTATTTAATCATATCATGCGCCATGCTTTGGACTAACCATTTCATGATGATACCAGTGGCCACTGGTATCATAAATTATGTTGCCCTTTAGACTGTCACTTGATAGGAAACTTTTCTATCAGCAGATATGAAGGAATTTTCTCACTGATATAAGTACTCTGACTCTTAATTTGTTGCTTTAAACTTCTAGGTAAAACTTGAGATTCCGAAGGTTAATTGGGAAGATGTTGGTGGTCAAAGGGAGGTCAAAAATCAGTTAATGGAAGCTGTAATATGGCCTCAAAAACACCAGGATGCATTCAAACAGATAGGGATTCGACCCCCAACAGGGGTTCTGATGTTTGGTCCTCCTGGATGCAGCAAAACTCTCATGGCTCGTGCTGTAGCTTCTGAAGCACGGCTGAATTTCCTTGCTGTGAAGGGTCCAGAACTTTTTAGCAAATGGGTTGGTGAATCTGAGAAGGCTGTGAAATCCCTGTTTGCAAAGGCAAGGGCTAATGCCCCAGCAATCATATTCTTTGATGAAATTGACAGTCTTGCTGCTATTCGTGGGAAGGAAAGTGATGGAGTTTCAGTTTCAGATAGGGTTATGAGTGAGCTGCTTGTTGAATTGGATGGTTAGTAACAGTTCTAAATTATTGGATCCACAGTAGCTTTTCTCGTAGTTTATTTTTGTAAGGCTTCTTCTTAAACAATATGTAGGTTCTTTATTAGCCAGGATGCTCACTTAAAGCAATAATTTTTTTTGCTATTGTATCTTTGACTTGATCAATACTGTTAAAATTAGGTTTGCATGCAAGAGTTGATGTCACTGTGATTGCTGCTACAAATAGGCCAGACAAGATCGATGGTGCCCTTCTAAGACCAGGTGCGACATCTCACACGCACACTCTCTCTCTCTCTCTCTCTCTCTCTCTCTCTCTCTCTCTCAACACATACACACTGTACTCATACACATTTTCTGTACTCACCTTCACATTCACCCGTCTCGTGAAAAACAACCGTTTCCCGTAACATGTTAAACACAAGGTGGTTGAGTTTTCTACAAGCTTCTTTCTATATCTCCACAAACTTTTCAAACATTCCTGAGAATATATTTCTTTTGAACAGGACGCTTTGACCGGCTGCTATATGTGGGACCTCCAAATGAGCCCGATCGGGAAGAGATATTTCGTATTCATCTACGCAATATTCCGTGCTGTTCTGATGTCAACATATATGAACTTGCTCATCTTTCAGAAGGCTGCACTGGCGCTGATATATCGTTAATTTGCAAAGAAGCAGCTGTTGCAGCTTTGGAGGTTAGATGGTTCCTAATTTTGTTGCATGAGTGTTTCTTTTCTTAATCTGATTATTTCTTGATTATTTCTTCTATCAGGAGAGCCTTGATGCCTCAGAAGTAAAGATGCAACATTTAAAGACTGCAATTGAACAAGTGAAGCCGACAGAAACTCAGCTTTATCAAGAGCTATCAGAAAAATTTCAGAGACTTGTTAAGTCTAGCACAAACGAGAACTAAGCTATCTGGAGTTCTCGAGTGGATTTCCATAATGGTAAGCCTTTCCTCTCTGTCTTACTCCATATTTTTGAAAACTGCTTGTTATTATGGTGGATATGCTGTAAGTCAATAAATGTACTCTACAACCTATCAGTGTTATACTTATTGCACTTAAGCAACCTGTTAAAGTTGTTTTTGAAATTTTAATCAGCCTGCAATAGGGCTATTCTTGTTGCATGCTTTTGAAGTATTGTGTGATTCTTGATCCTACTAAATGGTCCTGTATACTGTGGTCCACCATAGGAAATGATCTATTTTCAAATTTACCTTTTGTAGATTGTGAGCTATGTATGTAACAAGATAAAAATTCCAGTAATGACAGGTCCTTGGGGAATAAAATCACTCAACCGTATCTGATGTTTAGATTGAAAATACTCATCATTCTGTATCCATTACATCATGATAGAGTGGACTGCAGTACTACTGATACAGAATTAGGTAGTTAGATTGACAGGCCTGTGAGGATTGTTTGAGAAGTTGATTAAAACAATAATTGAAGTTAACCTTTTCAAGTTTTGTTACTTCTAGGTTGTTTAGCCTTCATAGTTTCCTTAAAATTAATTATCAGCCAGTATCAGCACAACACTTTCTTGAAATATGAATATTCGCTCCAATTAAGACATGTCTTGACTTGTATGGAATTGAAAGATCTTTGTCTATATGGAGAACTTGCTGTGTATGTTTACATTATCAATTTAGAGTAAATATATATTTTAACCAGAAATTTAATTCTAGCATCTATTTCCACAGTGCAGTATCTAAAATCAATATCATATGATTTTGTTGACTTGTGATATATGCAGCAAAAGTTTGCTATATATTAAGAGATATTCTCATATACATTTGTAATAAGTGAGTTAGATTTTCAGCAGTGGGATTGTTGAAACACAATTACCAGTAGTAATTGTCTGTAGCTAGGATTTCGAATCATGACATTTTGACGTGATATTTTTCTCAAACGTCGGCAATACTGAAACTGTAAGCGATCTTGAAATTTTCATTCATGGGTTTTGGTGTTTTTATATAGGACTAACCAAATGAACACAAAATCCGGGATGGACAAGTTAGTTTAATGCTAGTCCAAGGTGGAATTGTTGAGAAGTTCTGTTTAGTAAAGAAAGATTGCAGAATTTCACTATTTCACAACTTTGCACACTATAGGAGTCATGTCCATAGATGATGTCTTAGGCCTTGGTGTCTGATGTATGTTTCTCTACATCCAGTATGAACATGAAATTTGGACACGTGAAATGGCTACGATATGTCATGGCATGATCTCGTACAGGTTACAGAAGGCCTTGCAGTTTAGGATTTGCCTAAAATATATGCGCCCTAAAATCTTTCATGTAGATTTTGCTCATCTGTATGTGTACATACATATATCTCTTTATTGTGAAATCAACTGGCTGAATGTTTTTTCTTTACAATGTTGAAGCAGGTATAAAAGCTATGAGAGTTGTTTATGCCTTTTGTCTCTCAGGGGAGGGTGAAGCCTTGGAGATTCCTCTTCCTCCTCAGGTTCAGTACCAGAACCACATTGGAAAAATACATTTAGCCCTAGGCTAGATACATGCAAATGATTATATGATTTTGTGGAAGCTTGAAGTATGGTCACAAAAATTGCTTATTTTTATATTTAAGACTCCTTTCTTCTTTTGGGTCCACCATTCTTGCATCCTATTCTATGGCTGCATGTGTTTGTGTATTAAAACACATGTAGCTCCATCACCATGACATCACTTGACAAAGATTCTCCAAACAATGAAAAATAAAAAATAAAAATAAGAGTGCATAAAAACATATTGATAGGATCACCATATCACAATCTTTTCTACATATGACACAGAAATTATGAAGTGACTGCTTTGTATTTCACTCACATGCACAGTTAGCAAAAGGGTCATCCAACTATGTTTTCCCAAAAGAACATGCATGTTTGCTTATGTACCTTCCTAGCCTAGCCTTGCGCTAATAGTGGGAAAACTATTTCATCGCAATCGTGTGAGGCTTCTTTTGTAGCTTGCTATTATTTACACTCTAACGAGAAAAAGTAGTAGAAAAATAATAACAAAACAAAACAAAAGGGTCATGATCATGAAACAAGATTAGGTATACACGAATCATCAAAATCTATGTCGACCTCAACTCATACTACCAGCCCTAGTGATGGAGGGACGGTTAATGGGGTGAACTGTAAACTTAGACGACCTATATTTGAATTTTCGCAAGTTCTGAAACACACAGAGATCGGTTTCTCTTACAAAAATAACCCATGTCCTCACCTCATAGAAAGGTACTTTTCTATCACACGATTGAGTACGCAACACAATAATAATAAGGAAAATAGAATATAATCATATGGGTTGTTGCAGAAAGGGGTCACTTTCCACAAATCAGATTCCAGATAAGTAACTTAGCCAATCTAGCCACAATTTGTTGACAAGAAAACCTGATCTGTCTCCAAGTAATTAACAACTCAGAGGCGTGGCACTTATTTGACATCATATATAAAATAAAACAACCAGAGGAAGAAGAAATGAGAGATTGATCGCATGATATTACACCTCACCAAACTTCTGAAACATGCATGAAATGGACAAGTCCACACTTCTCGTGCTTGTATTGTTAGTATCCAATAAAATTTGGTTCAAGTTTCAATTATTGTGATCATGACTGCTTTCTAAACTTTGCACTAATCATCATGTGTGTCTATATATTGACAAGAAAATAAAATCAAAAGAAAAAGGGCACCTTTTACTCGAGAATCATGTGAGGAGTGAGAAATGACATGTAATAATATCTACAACAGTAATGAAAGCACAACCATGACATAACTTATCAGTGGCGAAGCCAGGATTTCATGTGTGTGGGGGCCTCTTACAAATTATAAAGAATCAAAAGTTCGAACTCACAATACATACAAAAAATAGTATATATATCACATATGTCAAGAATTATATTGCCTATTGGTTGCAATCATAATTGTCCTTGACAAAGAGATAGACAAATACATTTTAAGCAAGAAAAATTGTAAGAGATAGACAAAGAGCAGCGATTTAGCAAATATCTTTAAAGCTTTTTTCCCCATTAAACCCAATAGAAAGAAAAAATCAAAATTTCACAAACTAAAAAAAACCTTAGGTCCCTTCATGCATTTATATCATATTATCATACATGAAAAAATGTTTTATGTAAAAATATTGACTAAGTATGAAAAATGGTTTTTCAAAAAAATCATTTTCTCAAGATATTTTTTGGCGGCTTTTATTCCTTACACATCAAATAAGAAAACTTGATTTTATGGATTTTAATATAAAGTATTTATTGACTTAATGAGCCATCATTTTTAGCCTAAATCGTATTTTGCACTAAAACCGATTTTTCATATTTTGATTTGGTGGGAATTTGATTTTCTAGTATTTTTATTTGAATCCAAATAGGGGGTACTTCCTTATTTACATTGTAAACTTAAGTAAATGGAGTAATATAAAAATAAATTAAAGTAAAAGGACAAAGACATTTACATTGTGCACCACCAAACTTAAGCAAATGGGCAATGAAGCACCTCATTGTGCCTTAATAGATCCGCCACAACACATGTGGGTACATATCAAAACGTAAAATATTTGAAATAATATACATATAGTAATACATAACAGTATATTACTTTTAAAATATATAAAAACTTGAGTGGGGGCCCGGGACCACACTAGTCCCAGTATAGCTCCGCCCCTGTAACTTATTGGAAGTGATTGTTTTGAAAAAGATTATAAATAGTGATCAAATCTGATTGTGGACTTTTGAATTCAATTATGTGGTTTTTTCTTCTTCTTCTATTGCAATGGCTTTTAAAGTTGTTGAAACACACTTCCCTTCCATATCTTTCCCTTCCATATCTTGCCAAAGAGGACTCAAGGAGATGTATATAGAACTAATGGTTGGGGCACGCTATTTATATTTTGAACACAACCAACACTCATCAAAGTGTGTTTCTAATATGGATAATGGCGACGAGAATTCGAACATATGAACTAAGATGTTAGGTCTTCTTAATTACTTAGGCTGCAAACCCTTGTAGGACACCTAATTTTGAACGAGCGTATCTTCTTTTTTTTTAATAATAAAAATCTTATGGAATGAGTTTTCACTAGTTGACTTACTAGTCCTACTTTGTTGTTATACTCAATGTACTTTTTCTTTTGGTTCACTCTATGGAGACGGTGTGTAAACAAGGCATAATCTCAAAATTTTCTAAGAAAAATAATCTAGACACGATCGATACAAGTAAAGATTTAAGGTTTAGCATCATCTAACACAACCATGAAAGTCAATTACTCCATCTCAATTAACGCAATAAAAAACGTATTGGGTTCATATCAAAGACAAGTAATATAGTTTTGACACGAAAATCTTATAAACTAACATTGAATGAAGAAAATGTCTTCTCTTTTCAGTTTCTTTTCTATTTCTTGATTTTGTTTATACATGAATCCATATTACATTTGATAGCGTTTTCTTTTTAACTTTTTTATTTATTTATAGCAGGCATATAGATTAAGTGGAATCATCTTATTCGAAATTAATGCATGTTTCTTTTAAATGTTAAAAGATGGCTTAAATTCGAATTCCCATTTCCATTCATAAAAAAAAAAAATTGATGTGTGTAACATCATATAATTTATGAACAAACTAAATAATTGTCAAGTCATTTGATACGATGACCCAAGGCGAACGTAAAATAACACAAGAAAATTCCTACCTTTTGAAAAATGATTTTGTTTGTGAGTTTAATAGACTATAGTGTCTCTTATTTAAAGCATATAAATCAAATAGAAATTTATACATATCATATATAAAAAGAGAAAAAAGGTTAGAACCACCTTGGATGTTGTCAATTTTGTATGGTTCATAAAGTTTAAAGCTTGACTACGATTTGGTTTGGACATGATATTTTTGTAAGCTTAGGATACGGATTTAGTTCTTCCCTCTGTTTTCATGTTCTCCCGGAACCCATTAAGAAAAGAGGTTTATTGAAAATGAAGTTTCTGAAGTTTTTAAAAAAAAAAAAAAAAAATGGAAGCATAAATACGAAAAAAAAAAAAAAAAAAAGGGATAAAAAGACAAGAAAGCACGCCCAGTGGGACTCGAACCCACAATCGCTTGATTAGAAGTCAAGCGCCTTATCCATTAGGCCATGGGCGCTGGTTGTTATCTATCGTTTCAGTTTCATACTTAAACGCATGTGTACTACACAATAAATTTTTAGTTTTAGATGATAATACTAATAATAAATGGTAATCATGATCGTCCAAACTGCATGTATAGGCTAGTCATGAATCTTCTCATGATGTCTTTTCAATCATTTTTCAGAATGAAATGTTTTGTGGCAAGACAGCTTTGAGAATATAATATTTTGTGCTTGATCTAAAGATTTTCCTCATCCAATTATTTATGAATTTATGCAAAAACAAACAAGTGGAGCAAAGATAAGGTATCCAGTCGTAGTTTTCTGAAAGGGGAAGGGCGGTGTAGTGGCAGCCTCATTGCAACATGACGACTTTCAATATGTCAACAATCAAGAGAAACGATTCAATGCCATGCATTGGAAAAGTTCTATATTCCTTTTATGCACTCACAAAATGAGCAATGCGTAGGCTTGTTTGAGCTACTAGAATGACATTGATTAGAGCATTATACCCACCAAATCATCCACATCATATGCTGAAATCTTTATGCAAACTGAGCTTTATATCCAATTGATTCAGAGTGAACTACCTGTGGGACAGTCCGCTATGATGAAACAGCTAATTGGGTGGACTATATATCAGCAATGATATAAAATTTCATAGTTATGTGATTATGAATCCCTCCCACTTCCAAGAAGATTTTTAGTGGAAGAAGAGGGGGTCCGGTAATTAATCATATTGCTGACCATATGGCCATCACAGTGGGTTCAACTTCATTCAATTTGAGGAATGGGATGTTACTCTCTCTTGGAAGCTTTTTTTGTTGCTGTCAAAGTTAAAAATGAGAGGGGGTTAATGTCATGGAGGATTCGAACTTGAGCCCACTAGTCTGTAAGTCAATGCCCTTTTTAACTGAGCTAGACCCGTTGGCACTCTATCTTAGATATTGAGTTGGGACAAACTATTCCAACATATTTATGGTGAAAGTTTGACTCTCGTGGCAAATATTTTGAATGAAGAAATTAGGAAAAAAAAGAAAACAACTCATTTTGTAAGGTTTTAAGGTTTATAACTTTAGTAAGTAGAGTATATATATTTTTTTAAAAAATTTATTGGTAATGGTAGATTGTTTTTAAGATTCAATTCTTCAACCTCAACTGTGATCTTTCCATATACCCTCAAACCACATAAGCTATCAATGTTCCCCCAAATATTTCAGTTTGGTGTACCATCACTTTATTCTCATCACCTACCAAATTCACTACCAATCTTTTGATTCAATTGTGGTACACACGTTGTTGATATAATCAGATTCGAACATCATGCATTATATATTTGCATGTTTTTGCAAGAAAAAAAAAATACAAATTTATAAATAAACTCAATTCTAGCATTATAAAAAAACCCAAGCATATTTGAAACACACCCAAAATCAACCCTAAACAACTTTTTGGGTGTGTTTATAAATGGGTTTTGAGTGTGTGTAATGATGGGTTTTGGGTGTGTTTATATGTTTTTGTTTTTTTATAATTTCAACCCCCATTTTGGGTGTTTTAGTGTTAATGTTTTTGCAAAAAAAAAAAACAGTTTTTCATGACACGTTGCCAAAGGACTACATAGAATGCAAGGCACTCTTGATATTCAAGACAGAGGAGCACCGCGGCCGGTCGGTCACCAGACAATGAAGCTCACCGGCCGATCGTCGACTGTCATATAGGCCAATTAATTCGGGGAAATTAATCAACTAATTTATATGATAACTGAATGTAATTGGCTACTATAATCATGGATCTAGCCTTGTGCTTGGAGTAGTCTAGCTTATAAAATATACCTTGGTCATTGTTATTAGTATTACAAATTGAGATATTTCACATAAACTTCGACACCGAGTCTCAATGGATAATATCTTACAAGATGTCAAAAACGTTACAACTTACAATAAAAATCATTAGTAAGCCAAATACATAAGAAAACACAACTAGCCCTTTGGTCTAGGGTTATTTCTTTGTTTAATGTTGAAAGGTATATTGGAATCCCAATTTGCCATTGACTAAAGCAAAATTCAAAACATACGCAGTTTTCCTTTTGTCCTTATACACACGCATATATATATATATATATATATATATATATAAATTAACCTTTTACAACGGGAATTGTTATTAGGGAGATTTACTAATATACTCAATATATGAGCACAAAGTCTATGTATGAAATGGACTTTAGAAACACACCCAAAGTCTATTTACAACATAACAAAAAGGACTTTTAACTTCTTTTAAATTACAAATTGTCATTGATTTATTAAAACAAACCTCATAAAAAAGCCCAAAACACTCAATAGGGCATCAAAGTAATTTAATAATCAAAATTGAATTCAATAGAGTCAGCTGTCATTTTTTAGGTTTGTTTATAGAAATTAAATGGTGTAGGGTTTATTTATATTATTAGACTCCAAAATAGTAATCATGCAATTCTTTCTTCTTCTTTTTTCACTAAGTTTTAAGAGTTCATGATACTATTTCAGAGCGCTAATAAAAAAAAAAGTCAAATAATAAGACAATTTCTTGATTATGGCTAAATAGGACCTAAAATATCTATCAACAACAAACACTAATTAGCCAAAATCACGAAGAACGCCATGTTTGAATTAGATTAACCCACCTAATTAACAAGTAGTTAAAGCATAAAAGACAAAATTATGGAAAATAAGATTCAAGGACAAGAAAGGAGATACAAAGACCCCTCCTTTCTATTTTTATTTTTATTAGTTTTTATTGAAAATAAAAAATTCCCTTAAAATACATAAATAAACCTTTATTTAACTATGTAACTACATAAGCATGCGTTTTATTTATTGTGTAAAATCATCAACTGTGGCATTAAGAATTGACCGATTAACAAGTCCTTGTTATATATTAATGAAAGACTTGGTGAGCTGTGACTATATGGACCTGTTGTTAATAAAGAACAAAAAGAAGAAAAATATCTTTCCTTTTTAGAGTTTGGACAATTTCATGTCATTTTCTTTTGTCCACAAAGAAATATATTTTTCGCACCTAAATTGTCTAAGAATGCCTTGCTGTCCCCCAAAAGTATACTTTGAGATTGACAGATGATCTAGCAGCAACTTGGGGTTTTCAGGTGTCGTGTGTGGTTATGAACGTATCATTGTGACTACTTTTTATTTTATTTTTTATTTTATAACTTCGGATTGTATTTCACTAATCCATACCGTCTATTTTGTAGATACTCATTCAAAGATCATCTCTACAAAAAATCATTTGAATCCGATTTCATTTGACCACTCATTTGAATTATTGAAATTTTAGTACTTTCTTGAAGCAACGTGTTCGTTGATTTTGTAACACACAATTGGATGTCGAAAAGGTTTCCGATTTGTCTAATTTTTTGTAAGGATGATTTATTAATGAAGACCTAAAAAATACATAGTTTGGATTATTTGGAAAAAAATTATAGGGTACCCTAAAGGGCGTCCCGAAATAAAATTATTTGAGGAATCCCTCAATAAAATGAGTATATATATATATATATATAAGATTTTTGTTGTAATTTTCTTTTAAATATAAATTAAGCATGAATCTTAATTCATTCACGCAATGAACTTCTTCAAGAAATCATTCTTTAAACAACAAAATTATTCGAGAAGGCACTATTGGAAAATGACAATAAACCTAAGATTATAATAGTTTAAGATCTTATACTCACAGTGCTAATGCTAAATAATTAAATTGTGTAAACTAAAATGAAGTTGTACCAACCAGTTCTAGTTATATAGTTATAAAACAATTCCATTGGAGCGAGAAGATGTTCTAAGATTGAATTCGTCCTTCCTGTACTTAAAAATATTATAAAATAAAATAAAATAAGTTTCATTACGTGAACACTTGGGCTGAGTCCCTAGCAAATTGTATGTCAACGTGGTGACAATATGCACCCTTAATTTATTTCAGATTCAAATTTTAAATCGTTTGACTTTTTTTCACTAATTTTGTTGATGTGCAGAAATGGTCGAACACTTCTGGACCTAGTTTAGTCATGATGTCACCTTTTGCACTGTGTGCTCTTTGGGCAGGGTGGATAGGCTGCGAAACAAAGAACGAGCAGTGAGTCCTTGGGCATAAGTGAGTTCCTTGGGCATAAATGTGATATTGACTGAAGGCTCTCCGATATTTAAGTTAGTGTCAAGTATGAAGTGAATAGTGATCTGGACATAATAATTGCTAAGTAGCTGAATGTCATAGTTAGGTTACCTCATTTTGGGGACTTGTGTATTTATTTACATATTTTGGGAGATGAGCATCGAGTGAGATTTTGATGTGGGACTATGGGCATTGCTTGAGGAGGAGCCACATGTCCTTGTGAGAAATCTCTAATAAAGCGTGGTCTTTAGCCATGATTGGCAAATTAGGGTGCTGAAGGCTCACAACCTGCCAATGGTAGTTTGTGGGACATAATAGATTACTAGGTTTAGTTGGTTCTTCTTATGGGTCCCTTGTTCCACGTCTCATTCTCTGATTGGCCAGTCAAATATGGTATAAACAAATTTTATACTAATCCCGCTATATTTACATCTTGCTCGAATAACCTTCCAAATGAAACATAAAATAAAAACAAAAACATGAAAAGGAAAACTCAAAGGTCTATATGTACAGAGAACAGGCTCTGTATACATTTTTGGACGGCTTATTCATGGTTAAAAAGCATTAGCGTTCTGTTTGTTCTCCTGGAAACTTCTTTCCATTACAATCCAAATAATATTTCTCCCATATCTTCTGGCCCCACCCCACCCAATAAAAAGTTGCAACATATTCAAATTATTTTGTCGCATGCTTGTCCTCGTAATGCAGAATATGTCACCCGAATCATTTTCAATGTGCACAACGGTACATTTGTAGTTGTATATGATGACAATATATACTTCGAAACCTTCCAACGGTACATTTTCCAATTTGTCTAAATAAGAGTCATCATCTTAGTCCATAATTGCAGGCCAAAAGAAACAAATCAGCAGTAAATACTAGTGCAAATTTTAAAATAAAGTTGAATGGGAAATGAGTGGAAGGAGAAAAGTTTTGTTTAGGCCGGATGCAATGCAGTGTGTCAAACAACTATTTATATAAAGTCGTGAATAGTATGTAAAAGGAATAAATTTTTGTATGTATGATTGTGTACCGACTCAATACACGTAACGTATGAAATTAACTATGAATGGATCTACATATTTGTCAAAACTCGGCACATTTGCAATAAACACATGCACACAAGTCCATGGTAGGGCAGAGAAATGATCGCATTGGTGGTTAATGATAACTATCATGATTATGGCGATGATTGCAGCTAACTAGCAATTATTTATAAGTTAGGGATGAGACTGACTTTTACATATCTGATTTATAAGCTATGTTCACCGTGAAAGAATATGCCTTACATGTGCTAAATCTTCGTTTCAAAAGTTATAATATTCACAACTAATGGAAACTACAAATAAATCAAGTAGAGTATCATTGACGCTGGTGGTCAGAGTAGCCAATTTTCTTCTAAAAGTTTTGTTCAAAAAAAAAAAACTAAATCAAATAATTAATTTTCTGCATCAGAGAAAAATTAAATAAAGAGAAACATAGCTAGCTGGCATCAAATTGTGTGAATTATATTACAGTGACAGTTGTGATGAGTTAGCAACAGTAGCCAAGCAAATTGCAGAATGAATAATATAGGACCATCACCAGTAGTCTTCTAAAGATGAAAAAAAAAAAAGAAAACTGAAAAAAAAAAAAAAAAAACTATCCACACCAATTAAGTCATTTGAATACCCCCACACTACTAGAACCTTCAGAGGTGCTTGGAATTAAGTTTTCTCAGCTGCCAATATCCGATGAGAAAAAACCCCACAAATTAAATTCAACCCCCTCAAGCCCCATTGATGGATACACCCACCCATCCTCCGAGTCATTCACCAATATGAACTCGTTCCTCGACTCGGGCGAGTCGAAACTGCCCTCTATGTTGGGTAACTCCACAATCTCCCCTAGCTCCTCTGATTCTGGACCCTCTGACTGTGACACCAATAATGACGAAGACGAAGAGGAGGAGGAGGAGGATGAGGATGATGACGTGGAAGTTAAATGAACCATGGCTGCCGCTTTAGTCGCGGCAGCCTGAACGTCCTGAGGCTTAAGGGACGCCGGTCGGGGCAACAACTCGGCCAGTTCTGGGAAATTCAGAATGGCCGAGTTGCCCTTAATGCTGAGGGCAGCCACGTCATGCGCACGGGCCGCCATCTCTGGAGTTGAAAATGTGCCGAGCCAGATGCGTGACTTCTTGCGAGGTTCTCGAATTTCTGACACCCATTTGCCCCAACTGCGCATGCGAACTCCTCGGTAAACTGGGTGTTTGCTGCTGCTGCTGCTATCATCGTCTCTCTTTCGTTTGAGTGCTACTTGGTGTTGCTGCTGATGCTGTGAGGAAGCTTTGTGTGTTCTAGTCTTGGTCTTGAGTGAGTTTGAGGGTGAAGTGGGATGAGTTTGCAACAACCTAGATGATGAAGATGGTGAGCTTTGAGATGAGTTGCTGGTGCTTTGAGCTAATTCTGAATTGTTGGGTTCTGCTGCCATTGCTAACCAACTTGAGACCTTAACTACCCAGTTGATGTATAATTGTGTACAAAAAAATGTAGCCCACAATGTATTTGTATTGATGATATACAATTATATATATATAAGAAAAATAAACTGAGAGAGAGAGAGAGAGAGAGAGAGAGAGAGAGAGAGTTTGGAGAGAGCGAATGGGAATTATGAGAAGGGATTGAAATGAGAGTGGGGTTTTGTAGGGAATTGGATGGGGAATGGGGTTACACGCTCCTTCACATTGACCCTTAACCAACCATTGTCAATTTCACTAGCTATAACAATGACAAAAACCCCCTAACAATTTCATTCAAAATATGTTTTTTTTTTCTTCCCTCTTTTACCGTTTCGGGTTTGTAAATCAAGTGTTTAAAAACATTTACCCCTATATCTTCTGAGAAAGAAAGGGCTTAGTAATGCTTCTATTAAAAAACCATAAGAGAAAGAAAATTGAAAAAAAGAAAGATACGTAGTAAAAGAGAGTTTGAGAGAGAGAGAGAGAGAGAGAGAGAGGGGTACAAACTGAGTGGTAGGCTAGGAATGGGTCATGGTGCAGTACAAGTGGTGGAGGGTCCCAAACACCACATTGTATAGCAGCAACGTTCGATTGAATTTTCTGCAAACCTCATTTGTCCACGTCTCTCTCTCTCTCTCTCTCTCTCTCATCTTTTGTCCGTTTAAGGTCCGTTCCTTTTGTCCGTTGCTTTGTTCAAAACCCGTTCCCACTTTGATTATTACATTATGAAAGAGGATTTTACCTCGTCACCAATAAGCACATGACAAAGCCTTATTGACCACATCTTTTTTTTTTTTTTTTTTCTTTTTGGGTTCGGTATATTCTTTCTATAGCTGCATTGGAATAAATCAGTACTTACATGCTACAAGTTCCTAGAACATTAATTTGGTCAGGTCCAACATTAATTTGGTCAGGTCCATGAATTAGGTTTGGAATTTTGTATAGGGCAAGAAACTAAGATCAATTTCATAATTTGAGCAAGTTCTTAGTAGACAACAATTTTACCTACTATTATACCTGTCTTCCTTCTGTCATTGCGACCATGATGGCATGTGCATGCCAATTTTGAAAAGCAATCACTTATTCATATATC
Organism: Prunus mume; assembly: GCF_029339155.1. Classification (NCBI taxonomy): domain Eukaryota; kingdom Viridiplantae; phylum Streptophyta; class Magnoliopsida; order Rosales; family Rosaceae; genus Prunus; species Prunus mume. The sequence continues at coordinate 11,570,537 of NC_142701.1, read as the reverse complement.
CAGTCAAAGTTTGCAATCGGATTTATTCATTAAAATAAATTACACAATGTACTTTTTATGTGTTCATACGTGCTATATTGGATATAAATCGTATTTTGGAATGATCTTTATTGATTGCTTGCCTTCATTACATTTTTGGATGTTTCCCAATGGTATTCACATGAAAGTAGCAATTTCTACTTCCGGTGAAGAAGACAAGTACTTTCCTTTCTTTTTGTATTTCTTTCTCTTGTTTTATAAATTTTCATTTATGGAGCATTTTTGCTCACCATTTTAACCCTAGGTGTAGCCTCACCACTCTCAACATTTGACACATATCTATTGACATAATCATGGATTGCATAAATACAAAGTAAAGAGTTAATTATGATTATGTCAAGGGACATATGTCAAGTATTGAGAAGGATGGTGTGGGTACACTTTAGATTAAAGTGGTGAGCAAAAATATTTCCTTCTACAAAACTAATTGCATGATCCAAAAACATAAATAAGTGGCTAAAGCTAAATCACGATCCAAAATTTGGTGCTATATATAAGCTAAATCAATGTCTCCTTAATCCAAGGCACTGAAAAAGAAAAGTACATATGACAAGAAAAAAAGCCTATAGAAAAACAACAGTTTGTATTATTTACATTATCTCCTCTGTTGATATCATCCTCGTGATTGGAGAAATTATAGAATGATACCATAACACCACGTTAGCTAATGACACTCCCATTCAAAATTGGAAAATGCTAGCAACCTTCTCTCTAACCTTCTCTTTTGGACCTTCTCCCTTTTTTACTTGACATGTGTCATTCTTCTTACACTTAAAACAATGTCATTAATATATTATACAAGTTAACTTTTGCTTTAGTTTACCCTTATTAAATGTATTCAATTTATCCAAAAAATTCACAACTTTCTTACGATCTTATTAAATTTTTTTTAACGTCAATTATTTTTTTAAAGAAAATGTTTGCTTTTAAAAAAAGAGAAATGTCCTTTTTTATTAATAAAAAGTCTAAACTTGACGTTAAAAAAGGGACATTTCCTCTTTTTTTTTTTTTTTTAAATGTAGACATTTTCTTAAATAAATAAAAAATTGACGTTAAAAAAATAAGACGGTAAGAAAGTTGTGAATTTTTTTTTGGATAAATTGAATACATTTAATAAGGGTAAATTTGGAAAGCAAAAGTTAGCTTGTATAATATATTAATGACATTGTTTTAAGTGTAAGGAGAATGATACATGTCAAGCAAAAGATGGTTAGAGAGAAGGTTCTAGCATTCCTCTTCAAAATTTGTCATGTGTCAATTTTTAATAAAAACAAATATTTGTTTTTATAGCTGGATTTAAAACTTATGTTTCACATTCAGAATAAAACTGAACCCTAGAGAAATTAAAAAGACAAAAAGGACAGAGAAGACGCAAAACACCCACCCAACCCAACCTCTTACTCTCTCTCTCTCTCTCCTCCTCCCTCCCTTTCTCTCTCTCTGATTAAGTTGTTGAAGTGCGTCAGAAGGGGAGAGAGTGTAGAAGGGGCGGTGACCAAGGGGGTAGGCGAGGTAGGAGACTGGGTTGGGTGGGTGGTTCTATCTTTGTTATGATTTTATTTTATTTTTTTATTTCAAAGGGTTATAATTGGGTTTTATGTCCAGCTGTAAAATAAAGTTTTAATTGTTTTTAAAAATGACACATGGTAAATTTGTAAATGGAAATATCAATGGCTGATGTGGTAATACTATATCATTTTATAATTTCTCGAGCAATTGGTAGCTACAAAACACCAAAAGATTTGAATTAATGGGCTCATCCATATCCATATATGGATTAATTATAAGATTTTGACACCACCAGATTTTTTAATTTTATTTTGTTCATAATTTGCTCGAAATAATAACACAAGAACTCATTGACCAAAAAATAAAAATAAAAATAACACAACAACAAGTACGTATGCATCATGTATGTATGTGTGTGTGTATATATATATGTACAGAGAGTTTTCGTTGAGGAATTCTTCAAATAGGTTATTTGAGGAGTTTTCGTTGAGGAATTCTTCAAATAAGTTATTTGAGGAGTTTTCGTTGAGGAATTCTTCAAATAAGTTATTTGAGGGACATCTTTATAGGCACTGGCGGACCTAGATTTTTTTTAGCGAAAGTGTAATTTTGAAATTTTAAAAGCTTTATTATTATTATTTTTTAAAGCAAGAGGGAAAGCACGTGTGCTTCTTCTTCCTCCTCTGTATGAAGTTATATTTTCTTTCTTTCTATTATTAAATGAAAAGGATGTGCTAATTAAGTCATGTTCTTTCATTATAAAAATAATTTATCGGGAAAAAAAGAAAAAGTGTGTCTGCGTTTGAGAAAAGTAGCTGAATTGCCGTCTTAAGAAAGAATTCTAGAATTGGAAACTATCTTCACTCGTGATTAATTTAAACCACATGCTAGACAATTTTGTTTTGCATTGTGATGGTGCTGTTGGGAGGAATAGTAGGCGAAGAGGAGTGGGCGGTTTGGTTTGTGATTGCCATGGCGAGTTTTGTTAGGGTTTTGCGGTTGCTGGCAAGGATGGTTCCGACATTTTGGGAACTGAACTGGTGGCTATTCATAGTAGGCTACTTTTGGCATCTGCTAAAGGTATGGCTTATTTGACTGTTGCTTTTGATTCACAAGAAGCCATGAATATGATTATGAGCACTGTGGATGAGTAATGTGGGTAATCTAGTTGATGATATTCGAGTGCTGCTAGTGTAGTTAGGTAATGTAAAGGTGGTCTATTAACCTCGTGAAGGTAACAGTGTGGCTCATGCTATGGCTTAATGTTTCTCGGAAGGGGTGGGTCTTATATGGATTCAAACTTTACTAAGAAAGGATAGACAAAGTAGTTTTTATGTATTGCGGTGCTGTGATACTCTTTTTTCTTGACTGGATTTCCTCCATTGGAGATTTTTATGGCAAGGTTTTAATAAGGCCACTTTGTAGCACCTAGAGAAGCCAGGAGCTCTGGTTGTATTGTTGTTGCTTCTTTATGAATGAAACTTCTCATTTTGATTATAAATTTTTTGTAAGCCAAACAATTAATTTAAAAGAAGAAAAAGAAAGCTTGTTAAAAGCCCTTTATCATTTTTTAAGTAGCCCATACATCAGCTTGTTAAAACCCATGAATTGCTTTTATGTTTTTGTTTTTAATTTAAAAAATAACAAGCTGCACATAGAAACAGCCCAACGCCTTCAAGCCTTGGTGGAGGCAATTCGTCGAACAACTAGAGCACACCACAAAACCTCAGCAAATGGGCAATATGAAGTGCCTTAATAGGTATGCTAGTGCTTGTAGGGTCTACTCCACATTTTATTTCATTAATCCAAAGTCTATTTTGTAGATATTCATTCAAAGATCATCTCTATAAAAAATCACTTGAATCCGATATCATTTGACCTTTCAATTAAAGATCATCTCTATAAAAATTATTTCATGTTCATTAATTTTATTGGTTTCAATTAAATGCCTTAATGATTTTCAATTTGTCTGATTTTTTTTGCAAGGATGATCTATGAATGAAGATGGTTTGAATCGTTGAAAAAAAATTCATAAGGTACCGTAAAGAGTATCTCTCAAATAAAATTATTTAAAAGATCTCTCAATGAAAAGAGACTACATATATGTATATTAAAAGTAACTATCTACTGGAAACAATTTTCTAGTTTCTACACGTGAAGAAGAATTATGCACTAATGAAATCAAACGTCCTTTTTTATTTATTTTTTATAATACTTATATATCATATTTGGTATTGCTTTTTTCATTTTTTTATATTATATATATAAAATTCCAACCTAAACAAACGGATGCACATCTTCTATTTTCTTGAAAATAGATAGAAAGAAACACCAGCTAACTCTTAATTTTATAATATTTTTAATTTTAATAATGGACCGTGAATGATATCTCAAGTTCGAATAACCTTTTTAATACAAATTTATAAATAAACCCAATCCTAAACATGTATTTATAAAAAAACCCAAACTATTTAAACATAGAAACACATCCAAAATCAACCCCAAAATCAACTTTTTGGGTGTGTTTATAAATGGGTTTTGAGTGTTGTATATGATGGGTTTTGGGTGTGTTTATGTTTAAAGTGCTTGGGTTTTTTTATAATTTCAACCCCCATTTTGAGTGTGTAGTAAAACTCCCTTTTAAATAATTAAAAAAGGAAAAACTAAAGAAGAAAATATAACTAAAGAAAAATACTTTGACGTGAGTCAGATTACTAAACATGTGTTTGGCTCTAGTTAGGGTTTGGTACATAAGAAATAAAAAAGAAAGACCAATGAGCATTACTTTTTAAATTTAATATATCGAATTCTTCCTCACGTGGTAAAAAGTTTGAAACTAGAAAAATTGTTTCTAGTAGGCAGCCCTGCCCTTTTTAAATGGTTTTAATTTTCGTAGCAAGTTTGAAGACATCACTCCACTAAGCAGACTTGCACTTTTGAGTGATATATAGTCATGAAAGATAATAATAAGTATGAATTGGTCCAAATGTTCTTCTCTAAGCTTTGATTCCTACACAAGTTTTTGAAATTGACAAGTGGTTGTAATTTGTTGTGGACAGGACATGCCAACTAATTATAGCAATTGGGCATATAGAAATATGAAAACTCATTTGATACATAATTTATTAAAAAGATAATGTTGTGGTTGATGATCAAAGCTGCAAATGTCATATTTGATGCCAATTTACAATTGGGCTGAAACCATGAAATTGGCTGATTCAATCAAACTGTAACTATCAATTTGGTTTAGTTTTAACCCAAAAAAAGTCAAACGGTTTTCAAAACTAAATCAGACCGTATATCATTTGGTTTAGTTCAGTTTTTAGTTTTTATCAACCGATCTAAATTAATTAGATAATAACCACATATGAATGTTGAACTTGAAGTCTGATGAACATTTGGAGTTATTGATATTTAAATTATAGCTATACTAGTTACTGAAATTTAAAATTGTATTGCATTTGAGTTTTAGGATAGTTTGATATTCTAGAAAATGAAAAAAGTATGTAGCAAGTTGTAAATTTTTTTTGTTATAATTTGGCTAACAATGTTGAAAAAATACAAATTGAAGAAGAATTGAGCTTAGGCCCAAACCAACCAAACCAAATCGAATCAAATTGTTTTAATTAGTTTGGTTTGATTTGGTTTAATTTTCTCTCTGATTTTTGTCAAAATCAAACCAAATTAAATTATTATATTGTAATTGATTCAACCGTAGTTTAGAGTGGAACCGATTCAATCCGGATCATACCGCCCCCACTTGCATACATGTATAAAGAAGAAGCAAATGGTTTTCACAATTTTTTTATTTTTATTTTAAAAAAAGCAGCAAAATGACCAGCCTGCAGCTTAACAAAAGGAAAAACAAAAAGTAAAAATAGGACTTGGAGTCGGCCCAGATGCCCACTTGACTAGTGGGCTAAGTGTTGGTCTTGGCCGAGTATATCAGGCCAGCTGAAGGACGTTTTGCTCCCCAACGAGCCTCATCAAATTTATAAACATATAATCTGTGTAAATCTATGTCTTTTTTTGCCTTTCTTTATGTTGTTATCCTTATGCGAAGACATTTAATGTAATTTTTTTTAAAGCTCATTTTATATCATTGAATGGGGTGCGACCTCCACCCCTGATCTTCATTTTCACTCTATTTATTTGGTTGAAAAAAGGAGGAGGAGGATAGTTTGTTAGTATTTATCTTCAAGTTGGGTGTTTTATTCATGCCTAATGTTGCTAGGAACTCCTTCTACATGTTATTCATTTTGTGTCGATGCTCGTTATTTGTGACGAGTATACCTATATGAAATCCTAATCATTAAAAAATACGAAATCAGAAATCGTAATTGGCTTCAATGTTATTACATGACTGTGATGAGAGGACCACATACATGACTATTACAAACATGTTTTGGAATAAGATTAATTAATTAAGATCATCGACAAATATGTTTTTCAGTGATGACTCGTAATATATTCATATGAAATAATTTAAATTTGTATATTTCAATGAAGTGAGCTTAAGAATAAAAAATTTTGTTTGTGAGTTTGTTCACCTAATGTTTACATAAAATGACCAAACTAAATTAAAATCTCATATTCCAAAGCATAGCATAGGCATAGCAACCCAGATTTTCCTCATAACTGCTTAGTTGGAACTTGGAAGCATTCAAAATGGTCAACATGAGTTGCCTATCTACCTGCATAGTAGTTGGCCATATACTCGCACCAACAATTATATAAACCTGCGTCCTCCGCAGGATGATTTGGTGAGCATCCCTCAATAAACCCTACCTTTTTGTTTATTTTATTTTATAGTATATTAAAATTTTCCCATATAAATGATTTATGCTAATTCATTGTACACGAAATGTTAGGCGCACTTGTTCCTCGGACAATAATTTTCCATTGTTCGAACGTTAATCCGAACCACTTATCTTGAAATGCAAATTTTGAATTGATAATCAAACAACATAGCATAATAATAGATGTCTTTGTTTTTCTTTCTTCTTATTTTGTTTTTGTCTAATCGAAATAGTCGGCCATTTGTTTGAAGGGCCATAGAAATGCTACCAGCTATCGAAAAGGAATATTGAATAAGAGTGCTCACCACGTCCTTTGTTTGAGAGATGACAGATATTGTCCCATGATGACCATGCAGTGCAGGCTCTTCTCTAAAATCTCCTTAAACCCCTTGAAAATAGTAACATAAGATTTTCATGGGGGAAAAAAATACACTTCTGGTGGATTTAGTTGATCCCAATAATTAGGCCTACTAATGAGGAGACTTTAGGGGAGTGGGTTTGTTGTATGACACACCATAAGAGGATCACCAACTTCATTTTCCTTAAATCTGGCTCATCTTCTTTACATTCACTAATAACCTTCTTCACTTTAGTTCAATAATCCAAAAACAAAATTAGTAGGTAAATTGCTATTTTTTCCGAAGAAGAAAAACCCAATTACATGCAACAAAAAGAACCTAAAAACTAACGAAAATTAAATTCATCATCACACGCACAATAAGAATTCGACTCTAATTAACTTTTTTCGTTCCTGTATTTGAACAAAAAAGTAAAAATAAATCCTTCTCAAGATGGCACATTTTTCATTCAACAAAACAAAATGAGCTCAAAATATTCATATTTCATGGTCTTTGTAGATAGTAATTTGAAATTTTATTAAATTAAGAGTGCTGTTAAACGAACCCTAAAATTAATTGAGTATACCATACTATCAAACTATTTATTGAATTACTAATTTACCATAATATAAAATGATTAAAAAGGATATATTGAATTGTGAAACAAATAAAATTTTAATAAGTACACCTTACTCACTATATTCAACCCTTATCATACGTAGAAAGGTCTTCATATTGCTTGGTGCTCACAAATAACACAACAAGTATTAGTTTAGTTTAGGATTGGTATTACGAAATTAAAGATTTTGATGAAACCCAAAATCTGAAAAGAGGGCACAAATTCATGTAAAAAGAGAAATCTGGTTTAGGATTGGTATTAGAATGGTATATTAGGGCTATTTTTGGTAGTTAAATATGATGTACTTAGTTAATTTTACATTTTGATTAAAATATTAGGGTTAACTTAGATTATAGGGTGTATTCAATTAATTTTAGGGTTCGTTTAGCAGCACTTTAAATTAATACCTTTCAATGCCCTAAATAGTCCCCAAAAAAATAGTATTAAAATACATGGACGAAAACGATGACGTTTTGTGGTGTGAGCCAACGGGATATATATATAGCACAGAAGCCGAGAGAGCGAAAACATAACGGAAAAACTAAAAATCAAATTGTTAGCGAAGCTTAAAGCTTCTTCTTTTATGATTAAGCTTCCGATTCGCAGAATGACCGAATTTGAGAGTATCGGAGCGTATCGTATCGGACTGGACGAGTCGTATCGGTCTCTGCCATCGGTTTACTTGGCCTTCTTGTCCATCTGGTTCGTCTCGGCCTGCTCTTGGACCATCAACACCTATAAGAACCGCCATCTCCAGGTCGCTTTTTCCTTCATTTCCACTTTTTTTTTTTGAAATTTTAATCCAAATTTGATTTCTGGGTTGTTTATCTGGTAATGTTGAGGATGTTAACGTATAATTTGGGTTGCAAGAGAAAAATCTGAAAAGGTTTTGGGCTGTGCTCTGTCTGGTTTAAAGAATTCACATTTCAATTTTTTTTATAATAATTTTATTTTTAAATTTTTTATTTTTTATTTTTTTCAAATTGTATATGAGAGCCATTAAATTTATCTCAACGCCTCAGATTCTAGGCAACCAAACAATGGGTGCTTCTCTTTTTCTATTGGGTAACTGGTTTAAATGTTTAATATTTTGTTCTGTTCGACTACTCGGAAATTTTTGTATATAATTAAGAGCAAACGGTGAATATATATATATATATATATATATTTATTATATGTTTTTATTTCTTTAGCTTCATAAATAGCTATTTGATTGGATTCAAGTTATTTGCTTGGCCTACATTTCTGGACAACCAAACAGGGTGGCTAATTTAAATCTCATAGATAGTGTGCTCAAGTGTGTGTTAATACTCTACTTGGTTGATTCATTTTCTTTTGTTGGGCTGGCTTTGATGCAATTACTTATTTTCTATAATTTTTGTGCTTTGTTTTGTGGTTAAACTGGAGCAGACGAATAATTTGCAGTGGACGCTTGCATCTGTTCCATTAATTAAAGCCTTGCAACTTACGTTGTCGTTCCTCTTCTGGTATGTTCTCATTATCTTCGGGGAATAGAATATAGTTTCCATTCAATGCACAAAAAGAAAAAAAATGCATGTTCAGAAAGTAATTATTTTGTTTCTTTTATGAAGAACCCTTATCCATTTAGGGCGGATTGGAACAATCAATTGAAGGACTTAACAATTCATATGTTTTGAAGCTAATATGTTTTTCCTTATCAATTAAAAAGCAAAAACAAAAAAGATTTGCTGGTAGTCCAGAGATCTCTGTTTAGGGGAGAATTTTCAAGTGCCCAAATTTATGAGGCCAATAATTTAGAGAGCCCTATAGGAAATTGTATGCATTATATGACAAGGCTGCCTTTCGCATGTGTATCTGTGTGGACATAAGCACATCAGAGCCTTCTTTGTGATGATTTTTCTATTGTTGTTTCCTCCGTCACACTTACCAAATTTTGAAGTGTCACTTTTGCAGGTATTCATGCTTTCATCTTCAAATATGCTCTCTATGGATGTCATTTGGAGTGTATGTAACAGGAGTGATATTTCAGACAGCTTCTTTTGTGTCTTTTTTACTCATCTCTCATGGTTACTGCATCATGTGCGAGCGTCTTTCAGTAACTGAGCGGCGCACTACTGCTTCCCTTGGCTGTGTCTTTTACTTGACTCTTGTTGGATACAGAGCTTCTGTACCTTATTTCTCTGTGAGTTTCTTTGACAAACTAATGCATTACACTGGTAAATGCAGGAATTAATACCTCTCTTTTATGTTTCCAATTGTTTACCATCGTGTACTAATTTTCTGCTATGTCATGATTCAGGTGCTACTGTTGCTTAACTATTTCATTTCATTCTACGTGATATTCCACCACATATCCCAGAATCTGTTAGTGTTGCGTGAACAATTAAGTTTTATAGATAATGAGGATGTTCATGCAATGCATGATGCAGTCTATACGAAGTACATCATGTTCAAGTATGTGTTTCACATTTCGACATGCATACTGCTGTTTTATGTTCTGGTTCTAAGATATCCTGACCTTTAAAGATATCACAATTTGAATCTCATATGCTGTATACATGTGCAATACAGAAAATTCCAAGGTGCAATGCAGATAGTAGCCATGGCAGAGACTGTGGTATGATATCTTTGACTTTAGTGATAATAATTACATACACAGTTAGAAATACATACAGAAAATCGATGAGACAAGTAACACTTTGATTCTCAGATATACATTAACATGGATGACTCCTCAGAAAATTATTGGATTCGCTTGCTAGTCCGAGAATGGGCTCAGTTCTGCATCTTTGTTTACATAGGGTATGTTTACCTTTCTGTGAATGTTTGTTTCATAGGAAGAATGTAGTTCTGGATTTCTTTTGAATTCACTATCAAATAGCTAGGTTCAGCATGCAAGAAGGGTTTGCTCACATTCCTACTCTTTGATGTGGTCATCTCCTGCAGGTGGACTTTTAGGTCAAGGGACTTGGCACCACGATTCTCTGTTATGCCAACTTTAAAATCTAAAGGAGAACTAGTGGTGCCTCCAATTTATAGCATTGTAAGTTATTTTTGAACTTTTTATGCGCTGAGAAGATTAAAGTAGAAGATTTTGTGTCAAACATTTGCATACTGATTTTTCTAAAGAGTATGGCATGCTTTGATACCTATGATTCAAAATTAGAATCCAATGAGGAAGGAAGCAAGTAACGAAGAAGTTGAAATAGAATTCCATAATTTATTCCTCTTCTTTTTCTGACAATCCCAAGTCATGGCACTGCAGGAAATGGATGCAGAAACTTTCAGAGATTTCACGAAGCATGAATGGCACATTGGAGTGGTAAGCAATAGGAACATGAACTAGTGTGCATCTTTTCTACTCTCTATGTAGTCTTATAAATGTCAGAGTGTTTCATAATCAACTCTCTGTGGACTTCTTATTCATGGAACTAATTTTGCATCACTGATGTTGGCTGGTTCTTACAAGGTCCTCAGTTTTATGGGAACCTGAATTTTTTCATCCCCTCGCAGTCTCGTTTGAACGCATACTTTCTGCATTAAATAAGTGTTATTGATTGATTAAATCATTTAATGAAAAAAGTGTTTGAACCTTTGCAGCCAACTACACCTTCCTGTGATGAAAGCTCTAAGGATTCTGTCTTGGTAATAATTCAGCATCCACATGCATATAGGCCAACCGCTGCCGGAAAATCTTGTCAAAGCCGAGGGCAGCCAGTGTAGCACTTCAAAAATTCAACTACCGATGTCAAAACTGCTTCACTTCACATGCACGCATGGAGCAAAGCAAAGTAACTGATACAGTAGTTCAAACATCTTCTTGTGGCTAGCTTAGCTACTTTGTTCATGAGACAAGCCAATGGCACATTTTCCTCAAGTTTCTAGTCCAATGCAATTCCCGTGTAGAGAAGTCTGATTGCAAGGGCTTGTGAGTTGTGAAATGTTCATTCACAAGGCAGCAGCCCATCTATACTTGTAAATAAATACAACCAACGAATCAAATTGTACAAATCGGCCAAAAGTTACAAAACGAATTGTATCTTCTTTTCCCCTTTATTAAAGTCTTTTGATTTGCCATTGGTATCCCCCCCCTCCACGTTTGTTTTTGGTTCTTTTTTATGTTTTTGTTTTAGTACAAGCAAATATTGATTGGATACCAGGGGTTTCAAACCCCCTCCACGTGAATGGGGGTGGAAGAACTCAATCAACTTAGTTATACCTCACTAGTTCGCTTCACATTTTGTTATTTGTAATTCTCAAGATTTTACTCTTTTCACGCTACTCATCTTAATTTTCAAAAAGTGGAAACTGAGGGAAGTATTCAAATTTTGAAGAATCAAAGTATTACTCCTTAAAATGTAACTTCAATTATTCAAGATATTGCGTTTCTTATCCTTGAACAGCATGTAGCTAATCAATTAGCTAATATTGGTCATACTCTTCCACATCCTGGTATCAAGTTTAACAAGTTTCCTTATCCGATTGTATGTCGTTTAAATGTTAACCTTTTCAATTTTCAGCTTTGTAAATTATTTTGTAATTAAAAAATAATAATTTTTATTTATTTATAGGTATTTATAGATAGTGTTGCTATTTCATTCCTCAGTCTCACCAATAAATCGACCAAAAAGAGAGGGAAAAGAATAAGTCTCTCAAATAAACGACAGTCAGCAGTTTCCAAAACGACTCGTTCTTTTTGGTTTTAGCTTTAGGAACGGCAAGAGACGACTTGCCGTTTTCTTTCTATACCTTGGAACCTCCTGCGGCTCTGTTAAATCTCTCTCGCAGACTCACGCAGAGCAGAGAGACCAATGAGAGAGGGAGGAGGAGGAGACTGGTGAATTGGGTGTGGCTTTAAATAAATATGATTCAAAACCCATCTTGAATTGCGTGACATCTCTTTGCGACGCAACCGGAAATACTGAAGTTCCTCAGCCGTAGCTTTCACAATGAGTGCAGGTACTCTCTCTCTCTCTCTCTCTCTCTCTCTCTCTCTATATATATATATATATATATATATTCAGTAGAGTCAGTAAAATAGTTCCAGGAACTCCACCTTTTTTGGTTTTATTGGATTTTGGAAGGAATATAGTAAAAAGGGTCCTCTGGGATGTCTTTATGTATTGGCTATTCTTAGACTAAGGAATGAAAGATAATGAAATATCCTGGTAGCTGGAAGATATGATTTTTAATGGAAATTTGTTGGAACTTTTGTGAATGCAAAATGGATACTTGCCTCTTTAATGGTTTATTTGGAACTTTATGTGTTTCCTGATTGCCCTTTTGGGTTATGCAAAAAATTTAGGGCCATATATTGTATTTTTATATTGGATTCCAGCCTTCAATGACGCTGGTGAAGAAACTCCTGTTAGTTACTTTCAGGGACAATAGTCTTCTAATACAAACTTCTTCCATTCTTTTGGTGGGACTGAACCTCAGCTGCTTATGGCCTAAAACTGAAAAAGAGGCATGTTACCCAACTCGAATTTTGTTACTTTGTTAGCATTTTAGGTATAAAGTTGTTTATAGGACCTCCAATAACTGAATATAAAGATTTAGAAGTGGTCGCGTGACAATAAAATAGTGTTGGGGGAATGGAGTATATACCTAAAAGACTCATAACGCTACTAGTTATTGTCCCATGATTTGATAGTTGTGGCTCTTGCATTGCCTATGATAAAAGACCTGGTAAGCCTTGTGAATACGGTTCTCTTGCTATGTTAGAATCTACATTTAGCCTGCATGATCTTGAGTGTTATTTGTATACAAAGATGAAAAATCTGGATCAGACCGAACCACGAAATTGGCACTTTCATCCTTGCAGTAGTGCATATCTCTCGTTTTTGTTTAAAAGTGTTATTATTTCTTGTAGGTGGTGCCTTTGGTGGTAATAGGGGACTGAGCCCAGTTCCTCCAGAGAAAGGTGTCTTCCCTTTGGATCATATGCATTTGTGTGACCTGGTAATGTTACGTGATCCATTAATGAACATTATCATGTTTTTTAATTTTGTTTCCTCTGTAGAAGAAACAAGCTTTCGAAAAGTTTTATATGTTGGAGTGGGTTAGCTGTGACAATTTCGATTATTTGGGTTTTGTTTTATTTTGTTTTTTTTTTAAGGGCTTAGTTTCTTGGATTTGTTTCAGGACAAAAAAGAATACCTCAGTTGTCTCAAAACTTCGGGCCACCAATCTGAAAAATGTAGGCTCTTCTCGAAAAAGTACCTGGAGTGCCGCATGGAAAAGTGAGTTTTTGGTGTTTATAAAACACGTTGTGCTAGTGGACGTATATAAATATAGGGTGTGCTAAGATTGTGACATTCTTCTGGCTATTATTCAAAAATTAAAACAATTAACAACTGTACAGTCTTGAAAGATTATAATATATAGACAGGTAAGTTTCACACAGATACTGTTGGGCGAAAGTAGTTTAAAGTACTAACTTCCTTTGACTGGTTTCAATGCTTGCGTTCTTTCTGTTAGACATTTTATTTGCTTGTACGGAACTCCGTCTACTTACGGTCTGCAGAAGAGCTTGTTATGTCTTCTCCCCCTTTTCTGGTGTTAGGTTTGTGTCAAAATGCTGTTATAGGTTTGATCATGAATGCAAATCCACGCCACCAAGATGAAATTGAGTCATCTCAAACAATAAAAGAATTTGTATTTTGAGTAACCATAAATTTGAATCCTGCATATTTAGTTCTCCAAATTCACTAAAACTCTTGGCGGAGCTCTATGTATGATGAAGGTCTTCAATAAAGCATTAGGAAAGCAATTTTCTGGTAATTTTGGATTCGCAGAAATATTAGAAAATTTTCACTTTCCTTTTCTTTCATTTATGTCATAGATACTGAATCCTCATTTCTCAGAATATTTTTTTCTTTATGACAAGGGTTTGTTGTGAATACATACCAATGACCTTTGATATGCTTCTTGCAGGAACTTGATGGCCAAACAAGACATGTCAGAACTTGGGTTTGTTAAGGAAAGTAACTTGGAGGCTTCTGGAGAGAAGGTTACTGAGAGGATTGGTAATTGAGGTAGATGATTAGTTGGAAGACCACAGTAGTTGGGAAAGCTTTATTGAAAGGGCTGGCTGATTGTTCATCTGTTGGGGACTTTCCCCACTGAGTCTTGTCATTGAATTATTTGTAAAGGAATCTAAAATTTAGTGTTTCTTTCAAAAATGTCAATGATTTACTTGTATTAGACTTATACTCATAGAAGCCAATAAAACTAATTTTTTAAGTTGAATTAAATTTAAATTTTAAATAATGTACATTTTAAATGGGAGCTTAGCAAGTTGAAAGATGATGTTCTTTTTCTTAAGCTTCAAATTTTAAATTTCATGGTGATGGTGGAAGGATTATTTGTATGAAACTCCCATTGATAAGATTAGTGAGCTTCTGCAGAACCTGTCTCTGAATCTGAAGCAGCTGACCGAAAAAAGAAAAAACACCAAATGGAACAGAACAGACAATAAACTCTTCATCATGCCATGCATTAAATTGGGTCTCGATGTTTTCACACAAGAAATATTTTCACCCGAATTATGAACAACAGTCCAAAAACTGCAAAAACAGAACGGCTGGCGGGAGATAACCTCTAGGACAGAGAAAACATAAATTATTCATTGGAGCTTCTGCACTCTCTCTCTCTCTCTCTCTGCCCCTCGATGGCCACGCTGAAAGCCTCTCCTTTTATAACTGACATTACATGGCTAACTTTTGCTTCCCTTTTCTCTGTTTGGGTATTCCATGGCTCTCCATTTGTCTCCGCTAAGACCTCACCTCTTTTACCATTCGTAAGTTCTCTCTTTATCTCTGTCTCTGCACCCAGATGCACAGTACATATTTGGACCCTATCAGTTAAAATGGTATTTTTCATGCTTTATCTTAGTGGGTTTTATTGTTTTTAAAATTATGTTATCTGGGTCCAGTTGGAAATTTGGTTATGAGGGTTGTTGCTGGCTCATAATTTCGACTAGTTGTATGTCAGCTTCTGTTAGTTGAATTGTTATCTAGATCTGTATGAAAATGGGGTTTTGATTTTTCCTTTCTTACTTACTACAAGTTGCTTTTGAATTTTAAAAAAAAAATTGGCTCAATGAAAAAGGGTGATTGTTCAGTATTGGTCCACAGAAACTGAAGATAATCTGTATGAGTAAACAACCGTATTCCCTGGCTCTATGAAGCCTTTTTGTTTTTGTTCTTCACATTTGTCATTCTGAAGAAAAGATTTTTGCCATTTGACTTGACTCAGTTATATCTTGAGGAATTGATTTTCTGATTGCTACTTTTAAGGAGCAAAATCGTCTGAGTGACTCCAATAGTAATTTTGTTGTTGCAATAAATATCAAAAAGAAAGGATTCTGATTTGGCTTTCCTGTTTGGCTATTTATCAAAAACCATATTCTATAAAGTTTAGATAAGTTTCGTTTTAATTTCAGTTCTTTTCATATGTCGAATACAAGAGAAATCAGAGAAGAAGACGACTAAATGCCATAAACTAAGTAGTAGCATTTAGTTTATCGTGAAACTACTTGAATGATAAATTTGACAGCACCTTCTCTTTTTGGGACAGAAGATCTGTAAGATCAGAAAACAGACAAAAGACACTACCTAATGTGCATCATCCTTCAAGGTGCAGTACAAAGGAACAAGGAAACTATGGCTTTTCAAAGAAGAATCACTTACTTGGCTTATTGGTTAGATGCTACAATTCATCAAGGTGGTATTCATCTTGGATGTCATCATCGACAGCTTGTACAGCTTATTCTGGTCAAACAAGCTGTGACAATGGTTTCCCTGTGGCTAAAACTCATAATCATGAAATCAAATTTAATCGGGTCAATTGCCTTGAATGGGTATTGCATGAATCTGCAAGGAGCTTCTCCCTTGCGGTTAAGTCACTTGAATTGCCAGGAAGTGGTCAAGAGCTTGCAATGGCATGGTCTGGGAAGGATGTACATGAATGGCATAAACGGATTTCTTATCAGGTATAACATATATTTTGTTCACCGCAAAGTATGTGATGAACATCTTATAATGCCTATAGAACAAATTGTCTTCACTATTGAATTGTGTTAACATCATTAGTGTCTCAAATATGATGTAAATATTTGAGATGTATGGTTTGCATGTTTCTGCATATCTTTTTATTTTATTTTGGTCACTGACTTGAGCAAGCTTTATGGTAAAATTTCTTCAGTTGACATGAAATCCTTGTTATGTTACTAGTCGGTATTAATGAAATTCTGAAATTGACTACCATGGCTGTGCAGGTCGCAGTTTATGCTTTGTTAAGAACAGCAATTGAAGTAGAAATTTTGCTTTCCAGTGAACGTCATTACAGTGACTCTTCACCAGTTAGTGATATGTATGTATGTTTTTTGTAAAAATCTTAACAATGTTAGACTGACTTTGGTCGTGGTGGTTATAATGCCTTAACTGACAAATTTTAACTTATCTTTAGCGGTCAACTCTAACAATCAACAGCTTAAGCCTGCTTCTACCTTTACTTGATATTTAACTTTAAACTTTTGTAAACCTTAAGAGCTTAATTTTGAATGTCTATACTTTTCTTAATATGTCTATTTTCTTCTGAGTAATACTTTGCCCTTGTCCACCTTGCTTGCAAATATTGATGACATAAGTGCCCAGAAAGACTCTTCTTTTGTTTATCTGTTTCAGCTTGACCCCAAAGATTGATATGGTTGGTGAATACATCGAGAGTCAATTAAACACAAGGCACTCAGAATTAGTAGAATGGTTTAGAGTGGTGGAACTACCACGTATTGCAGGATTCTTCATTCCCTTGTTGAGGAAGTGGTCTATGGAATATGCAGGAAGGTTTGCTCAAATAATTTTGTGCTTCTAGTCTAATATTTGTAACATCTTGTGTTATCATTTTCTTCAAAAATCAACATCTGTGTTTTAATATACGATTTGAATTCTGTGCATTTTATGCATATGCAGTGACATTAACCTGTTATTCTGGAATTAAGTATATAGCCTAAACAAAGAAATCTTCAGTGGTGTTGCAGGGATGGTTGTGGCTATAGGCTGCTGTGCAGCAGTGGCTAAATTGGGTTATGGCCGGGTTAAGTGCCCTTTTTTTGTGTTTTCAATTGAGGATGTAATGGTAGAGCTCATGGATCTCTCACACAGCCTTGTGTCAGTGGAAAGATTACATAACTTAGCTAGTGAGGCAGGATTTGAAATGGATTTCTTGTCCCATTTTGGTAGAAAAGTTCTGCTGAGCAACAAAAGTGAAGAGGTAGAATTTTGGATTGGGTTGGCTCATGAAAAACTCTCAACAGCATTCCGTAAAGAAAGTGTGATCCCAGGCAAGGAGAATTTTCATGACAAGGTCAACTTTATGATTCATTAAATTATCTTTCTCAGATTCTAGAGTCAGAGGCATTAATCAATTGTTAGTTTGGCTGTGTTTATTTTTATATGTTTAGAATCTTCAGCTCATGTCTCAAACATCTAATTATTGCTCTTATTTATAAAGTTTAAACAGGTTGAAGCAGATACTTTGGCTACTTTAGGACTTTTTGCATATCTTGGGAGAAGGACTAGATTATTCTTGTCAAGAATGGGCATAAAGGATCTTGATGAGCTGGTTCAGGACTTCCTTAGGTAAACGACTTCACATTAAATGATTTAATCCAAAAGTACCGAGAACATAAGAGGTTGAATGGTTTGCCTGCAGCTACTTGGAGTGTGGTAGCCTTTTCATTCGCCCAGAGTTTTCTTCCGTAGCAGTGTATCAACACTTCATGGAGGTTCGTCTCTATTATGCTTCTGTTGCAAGTGTAAAATGCAAATCATGCTAATCTGAAAATTTATCATTACAGGTGGTGACTGATGAAACTGGATGGCTTGATTTTTACGCTGCATGCCCTCCGAAAAGGAGTCAAGAGAGACGAAAAAGCAAACTGCATGCCATCCAGGCAGAGAAAGAGATTGCTCTATCTGCTGTGTTTACTGTGTGCTATGATGTTTTCTCTGGATTTGCACACTTCAGTCGTTCAACTCAACAATCCTTAGACACTGATTTGCTAGACTTCTTGCTCCACAGGTAAAACATTCCCATCTTTCATTGTTTAGGTTTGTTTTAAATCTTTTCTATTTACTACAGGCCAACCAGTTTTTAAGATAGGAATATCATTAACCTTTTTCAGTCAGAGCTTGCTAACTATATGTTTGGAAGACTACTGGGCTGCTTATGATAAATCAAGGTACTATTTCTCTGGTGGATTGTTACACTTTAATTCCCTGCTACTGAATCAGCACTACCATGGAGGAAGGAGATAAATGTGTTTGTTCGGATTTTTATTTTTATTTTTTCAAGCAGTGAGTTGTTAAAGATTACAGAAACTGGTGCTCGTCGCACAACATCATTTGTAGGATCTGTTGTTGCAACCAAGTTATCTGTAACAATGGAAGCACAACAAGAGCCAAGTACCTTGACAACATCAGAAGATCATCAAAATTATAAGCCTCAACCCAGGCTTAAACTGAGAAAGGTATTGCCTTTAGAAAAAAATTCATTATAATAAACAAATAAAATACAAATATTAAAAATGAAAGAGCTTCACATATAACCATAACGTTACCAGAGGCTGTTTTATTAGGCCTGGAGAATGAGATGAATCATAAAAGAAAGTTGCATGGTCTCTACTTGGTTTGTATATGCTATAGTCTAATTGTTGCTTATATTGTTGTGACCATTTGTTTCCTTTAATAAAAGGATCCCTCCTCCCCGGTGATGGAAACCATAAACTTTGTGGAGGAGGGCAGTGCCACGAAATCAAGACATCTTCATCGAAATTTAGTTAAGAAGTATAGCAACAAGCTGGTATCGACAAGCTCTGTAAGGCCAATAATCCCCTGCTTCTTAGAGATGTGTGAAGCAATATGTATGTATGTATGTTCTGGTGGATGTTAATACTGTATATTGAATTGTTTTGAAGGATGTATGGATGGGGACTCAGTTGCTTTTCATAGACATCATGACTGCCGTGGAGGTACTCCTGAAACAATTGCGTGGCGACAAGGTTACAAGGAGGGAAAGAAGCAAGCTAAAAAGAACGCTGAATGACATGACTTCACTCATTCCAGTTACAATTCTAATGCTACTTCCTGTAAGTACTAATTTGACACTCTTCTTTCCTAAGGTTGCCTTGTATTTTATTGACTGATATGAAGTAGTTAGTTTTGAATGACCTTTATGCATGATTTAGAATTGCCAAAAAAAAAAAAAAAAAACACACTAATTGATTGCGACCATAAATTCACCATATTTTATATGGTGAAAATACATATTTATCTAGTGAAAGGTTCAAACTGTATAGTTGATTAATTTTTTTCCCTAATGACGGCTGCTCTTTATTTAATTGCGGGAGCTGTAAGAGCCAAATGATACTGAAGCTGTGCTTAATGTACAAAGTTCTGTCTTTAAGAAGATTAAGAGACTCAAAATTTTTGTATTCTGTTCATCTTTCGCATCTAAGTGCAATCATGTTATAAATAATGAACTGCGTATTTTGATTCTTGATATATATGCGTTCTCTACAGTTTCATTTAGCAAAGTTGTATTTCAAGCTACCACATGCTTTGTAATTATGTTCATATACTTACAACCGTGCTTCATTATATTTGCACACAAGAATTTGATTACAAACATAATCAGATTTTATCCAAGCAACTAAAAAGCCAATCATACAGAAGTTGATTTTCTTCCTTTTTGTGCAAGGTATCTGCTGTAGGTCATGCTGCCATGCTAGCAGCAATCAAGAAGTACATACCAGGCTTGGTAACTTACATTACCTTACCATTTTTTTTCTTAAAAAAAAAAAAAAAAAAAAATCTTTCAGTAATTTACAATCGCATTTCCCATAATGTCTCTTTTTTGGCTAATCATTCATTCATTTACTGCATCTAGATCCCTTCTCCATATTCTTCTGAGCGGCTGGATGTTGTGAAACAACTAAAGAGAATCAAGAAGATGGAGGTTAGGACGCGGAGCAACCTTGAAGATCCATCCTCTAGAATAACTTAAGTAATTGCTTGTGCTGCTCTCTTCACCCTGACTCAGAATAAACTGATTATGTTATTAGTAGTGTTTGTAAATAGTCAAATGAATAAATGTCTTTTCTTTTTTCTTTTTTTCTGGTCAGGAAAATGAATAAATATGTATAATGTGACGCATTCATGCCTGTCGACCAGGTGTGGATCAATTGGTCAACTCAAAAATTTTGGAGTACAAATTGATTTTTTGAACAAAACAACTAAAGAAAAGAAAAGAAAGAAATGAAGGGTTAAGCATGTTTAAATCTAATTCACCCAACGGCTCTATCTTTCTAATTTGAGTCATTCCAACAAATGCAAGACATAACAATAATAGGCAACAATGTAATGTTTTGTTTATTTGTTTTGTATAATCAAATGCACGTACCACAAGCATTTCTCTAGGAGAGGAGACAAAAAAATCTATAAATGAAAAACAAAAGAGAAAAAAATAGAGGGGCAAAAAGGCACTCTACAAATTCATTACAAGAAGAGGGAGGGCTGCAATCTTCGCCTGCATTACATTACATAATTATAAAACTAGCAAAGCTAACTACACAACATTCACTCTCTTCAACCTCGAACACGAAAAACGAGCACAAATATGTTTACTCTTTTCATCCGAGTTCCTAGCTTATTTGGTCTTTATCACCTTGCATTGGATTATCATGGAAATATCTCAGCAATATATGCAAATCTTCCTTTTTTCACAACAAAATATTTGATCTTCTTTGTTCAAAGGGATTGACCTGCTTCGAAATCATCATCAGTGTACAATGTGGTCCCTAGTGTTGAAGCACAATATCAAAGGCTTAAACTACCCTCTTTGGATCACGACCTGCAGCAATATGATCCTACAAAACAATCCAAAAGAAAAAGGACTTAATAATGAAAGATAAACAAATGAAAAAGACAGAAATTCTTCTTGCTTGGTTTTTCTTGACATCTAATCCGTCATCCATGCAGGTTTTATTTTTCTTTTATTCTTTTGAGAAGTATACATGCAGTTCTTTATTGTATCAGCCTTCCAATATACAATCCAAGCTTTCTATAAGGTGAACAGTTCATATAACATAACTCCAAAATCTGTAACCATGCAACATCATGATTTAGGAAATATAATCACAGAAACTGCATTCAGACATCCAGTTTCAGAAATCAAACTTACTGAAATAAAATCAAACGCTTTGGTATCCTCTTTCTTCGCACTGTTCGGAATTGAAGTAGGAGCTGGATTTGGATGATTTGCTTGAAATATATCAGGTAGTGCTGAAGCATATCCTCCATTTGTTCCAGCAACTTGACTGAAATTCATATTTTGAGCATTGAGGTTCCCAAGGTGTTGAAAGCTAGACATTGTCGCTAAGAGTTGCTGTTGAGCAAGGAGACTTCCCATGGCACCATAATTTATTGGCTGAGAAGAAAAGGCTGGATTGAACATAATTCCAGGAGTTAAATTGTAAGGTGTAGCACCTGGAGGAAACACTGCATTATCATTCATCCGTGGTGTTTGAGAATTAAGAATGCCATTCCAAGCATCGCTGGAGGCCTGATGGCTGGGATGACTATTTGAATCTGATAAAAGAGTTTCAGATAGTTGTCCAGAAGAGGTTCCTTTCTGCTCCATCTTAGAGACATTCTTATCAATGGATAAACCAGCCATTAAATTGTTAAAATCATTTTTATGATCTTGCACCTGCGGAAGTTCAGAATTGGGCCCGAAAATGTCAAACATTTCAGCTGCACTTTTCTTTTCTGCCAAGGCAGTCTCGTGAGCATCTCGTTTATTATCAACAGTAAGCCCAGAGAAGAGATCATCTGCTTGTTCTGTACTGTCATTAGTGTGAAATGAAACATCTGCAAAAGGGTCATCCTCATTTTTCAGTTCACTGGTGCTTATGACATTCCCTGCGCCCTCTCCAAATAAATCATCAATTAGTGGGGGTGGTGGTGCTGTTAAGTTTGTGATGACTTGATCACTTAGGTTGTCAGTTGTGGCATCTGTCCCGTGGTAATCGTCTAGATCACCAGTGTCTATCAGGTCAGGCATCTGAACAGAACTAGCAGCCTGAGCCTTCACAGGCCGTTCTGAATTACTGGCCACACTGCCTATTTGTTCTCCACCCAAGAGGCTTAAAACCTACTCATTAAAAGAACATTGTCCATTTAACTGCATGATCTAAAGCATCTTCTCAACGAAAAATAAACACACATACACATAAATAAATAAATAAACAAAAATATATATATACACACACACACACACACACAAAGAGCCTCCATTGAGGGATCCCTCAATCAAGCTTATTTGAGGGACACCCCTTGTAGGCCCCACTCCAGATTGTACTTCACTAATCCAAATTGTCTATTTTGTAGATACTCATTCAAAGATCATCTCTACAAAAAATCACTTGAATCTGATATCATTTGACCACTCAATTGAGTTATTGAAATTTAAGTACTTTCTTGAAGCACCGTGTTCATTGATTTTGTAGGACACAATTGGATGTCGAAACGGTTTCCGATTTGTCTAATTTTTTGTAAGGATGATCTATGAATGAAGACCTAAAAAATAGATGGTTTGGATCATTGGGAAAAAAATTGTAAAGTACCCTAAATGGCGTCCCTCAAATAAAATTATTTGAGTGATCCCTCTATAGAAGGGGACTGATATATGCATACGCATGTATATATCCAAACTGTAAAATTGCAAATAACCTTTCCAAGAACTTACACATTTCTCATATCATCGAGCACAAATTCCTCAAGAAATATATATTCAGAATATGTTATAAGAATAAGAAGAATTAAATCTGGAAAAGTCACAATGGGCAAGTACAAATTCCTTTCTACATGCAGACTGAAGTGAAATTACATCAAACATGATAAAATTATCAAAGAACATATTACCATTTACTCATGAAATTTTTAAAAAATATTAAGACAACATACCATTTACTTTCGCTATTTCTCTTTTAATTCTTTGTTCAATATGAAATATTCAAGGCAGCTCAACCATTAAACAATGCCCACTTTTTTTATCACCAAAAAAAGTAAAAATCCTTTGAGCCTATGGCAAAGAATTGGCATTCCCAAGTTCTAGTTACATTTACAATCAATTCTACATTTGAGCTGCAGCGACCGCCTAGAATGACGGGAAGAGTTGAAGTGATGATTAAGCAAACAGATTATACATGAAACTATTTTTTGGTCTATCTATCACTCCTATACATTATTTTGAGAAATCAGAATATGGAAGATATATATTTATGAGGAACTAAATGAATACCTTGTTAGCCTTTTCCCTCAAAGAAGCCTGAGGAGACTCGGAGCATCTGACTACAAGATCTTTGTTGTCAATAAAATATGATTCTACAATTGAAAAATGCTCATCATCCTTTCTCCTCAAAATTGACTCAAGAACACAAATTGCTTTCATGCGTACCTAACAAACACAAAATCACATTAAAAAAAGGTTTGTAAAAATAAATAGATCTACAAGTACAGCAAAAATCCCATCCACTTGTTCTGAACAATTGTAAGTCAACAATTCAATCTTATTTCAGGGATAATAAAATCAAATATGGACAATTTGTGTGTCTTTAATAAAATGGTTGTGCATGAAAAAAAATCACAAATAGATAAAATTCAGAAGTCACTATAAGAATCTTCAATTATTTGGCAATTTTGTGCATGCAAGCATGTGGAAGAATTATGGCCCAATACATAAGTACAAAGAGCATGCCTGCCACAATGGAGACTGGAGCTTTGTATCGAGGGCATGACTTAATGCTACGGCATCCAACTTTTTCGCCTCAGTAAGAAAAATCTGAATGGCATCCCGAGTGGGTTGTAAACGTACACCACCTGGAGTCACAATGGTCTCCAACAACCTCTCCTCCCGGGTCTTACTTTCTCTGTAATTTGAGCTAGAATCTCCATTGGTTACTTCAGTCTTGGTTAACCTATCCTCATTCCAGGTTCCACTAGCCACATTCTTTGAAGACCCAAAACTACTTTGAGTCTCATTGCGATATTGAGCAGGTTCATATCGATCTGTTGGCTCACTTTCAATGGTCAACGATCTATGAAGATTTGGACTCTTGTAGTTTCCATTTTCATTATTTTTAAATGAGTGATTTTGGGTGAAACTACTAAGTCCCTGCTTGATAGATGCACTTCCAATACCAACTACCTCACTAAGAAAAGATTTCTTTTCTTCTGATGACATTTCAAAGTTTGTATTCCCAAAACCTTGTATTCGTCTGTTAAGATCATCGGCTGGTGCTGCATTACTTTCCTCTGAAAATATAGCAGCAATAGCCTCTTGAGCAGTGTCCCGCACAGCCTTATTAAGGGCATCTCCTTTCAAAGGATCCGGCTGTCCCTTATAGTGAAATAACTGGCGCACTGCCACTGAATTTCGTTGCATTTCCCTCCTGAACTCCACACCAGACTTTCCCACAGAATATTTTATTAACCTCAGAGCCTGCAGAAAATTTGAGCATAATGGTGAAAATTTGCAAGAAACCTGACATTCATCAAGTCTATTATCCATCACAGCAGACAGAAGCTCTTGGAATTTCCCAATACCCATCAAACCCAGAAAATTCTTTTCTTTTACCCACACAAACTCATAACCAGAGGAGAAAATTACCAGACATTCCATTAAACTAGCACAAGACCTCAGAATAAAACATAATACTATTGAATAAAAAATCTGATTCGCCAAAAGAAGAAGAATTTTGATACCTTCTGTTTAACAATTGGACTTTTATTCTCCAGACGCTTGAACACAAACTCAGAAACCTCCTTGACAATACTGACATGTGAGGATCTCAAAAGCTGACAAATCTCTTCCAATTTGTAAACCGGCGCGACCTTGTCTTCGTCCGAAGTGGCCGCATCGATCATTCGAGACCTCCAGTACGACTCCACAGCTCTTCGACTCGAATCCATAACCCCAAGTCCTCAAATTTAGCTCCAAACGGATCTGATCCAATAGAATCCCAATGAAAGCCCTGTAGGGTCTGCCCTCGGATCGACGATACACTCGAAATTGGATCGGAGCCGTGGTGAAACCCAAATTCTGGGTCAGATGTGCATGAATTGGATCGGATGGAGGCGGCGGAGTGATGGATTATTTCGATTTGCGTTGAGAAATCGAAGAATTGTATTTGATTTGGAACAGAATCAGGGTTTTACAGAGAGAGAGAGGGAGAGAAGGGGGGGGGGGGGAAGAAGGGGGAAGGAAGGGAATGTGAAAGCTGTGGAAGGTAATTAGGAAGAAGACGACGACGGTTAATTGGGGATGAGAGAGGTCGCGAGGTGAGTCACGAGTGGGAGACTCACCCACCTGTCTGCTTTTTACGTTGCGCGAATTTGATGTGCGCCTAAAATGGCACGCACGAGAGGAGAGGTTGAACGACGTCGTTTTGGTTCCAGTGGTCTTAGCCCCATCATTAGTTCCATGGTCCATCCGCGCCATTGGGCTTTAGGTTGTTCCGTTGGGCTCCGGCCCTAGTTATACTAGGCCCATTCAATCTTAGCAAGCCTTTGCGTAATTTTCTTTCCATTGTTTAGCTTTAGATTTAGGCCCCATTTAGGATTGTTTTTTTTTTTTTCAAAAACCTGCTTCACTTTAAAGTTAAGCAGTTTAAGGTGTTTAGTAAAAATAAAATATCCCGATTATTTTAAAAAATTTTTGACTTTTAAAAGCTATGAGTTGCTTTTCAAAGCTACTTTCAAAAGAAGCAAAGAAGAACCTTTAATGAATTTTTTTAATTTCCAAAATACCATCATTCATTTTAAAAAATAATATCATCTCCACTTCCACATCCAACTCCACCATTTACACCACCACATTCACTACCCCACAACCACCGCCATCGCCACCGCCACCACCACCACCACCTCCTCCATCACCACCAACTCCACCTTCACCTCCACCACCGCCACCACCACCACCACCACAACCAACACCATCACCACCACCATGCTGTCATTACCACCACCTCCACAAGCGACATCCTTACCACCACCACTACCATAACCACCAACTCCACCTTCATCACCACCACCACCTCCACCTCCACTCAATCACTACCACTACTACCACATGATTAGTACATAACACTTTTAACATAATGTCTATTTTAGTTATTATTTACAGTTACAACAATTTTATATTAAAACTTATCAAACGATTTTGACATTACTTTTTGTACTAACAACACTTTAAAAATATTGTTCACTAAACATGTAGCTGTTTTACTTTACAGCTAATTATTTTCAAAGCACAGCATAAACAACTTTTTTTAAAGTGACAGCAATCCCAAACTGGGCCTTAGTGCTAGTTTGACATTGCTGTGCTTTGTGAAAATAATTGATGTCAGATTCTGTGAGAGAAAGCAGTTTGGTGTTTGGTAAACTTTTTGTTAAGAGAGTGTTGTTGGTACTGATTCCCATATAATCAGAAAATGATTCCTGCATAATTATTAAGTGCCCATTTGGCATTGCTTATTTTAGGTGATAAGTGATTTTTTTTTAAATTTTGGAAAGCCCAGCTTGTTTGGTAAACTACGAGAAAATCACTTATTGTTAAAAATTGCTGTGAGAGAAAGCTATAAGGGAAAGCTACTAATGAGGTGCTTTCATTTCATAATTATGCATAAATCAGTTTCGAAGAGGCGTTGGGCTTAATGATTATACAACAATCATTTTCTGATTATGCGGGAATTAGTACCAACAACACTTTTAATAAAAAGTTTACCAAACGCCAAGCTGCTTTCTCTCACAGCTGATTTTTCTCATAGCAAATTTGACATCGATTATTTTCACAAAGACAAAGAATGCAAAATCAAGCGCCTCTTCAAATTGATTTCTGCATAATCAGAAAATAAAAGCATCTCATTAGCTGCTTTCCTTTATAGCTTTCTCTCACATCAATTTCTAAAATTAGTGATTTTCTCATAGTTTAGCAAACGGGCTGAGCTTCCTAATTTTTTTTAAAAATCATTTATCACCCCAAATAAGCAATGTCAAACAGGCACTTAGGAGTTTGAGAATGGGTATGAAATTTCATTAATATATTTGGTTTTTATAGTACAAGCGATTAGGGGAGAGCAGTTGACACAAATATTCATGTGGTGCCTGGGGGTTTTGAACCTCTATCCACATGGATGGAGGTGGAAGAGCTCAACTAGGAGTTTGGGCATCTCATTCGAAAATCTGTGTATCGATAGTAATGAACTGACGGTTTGGTTTGGTTAAATTAAATTAATTAATTTTTAATTCTTCCGATCCAATTTATATTGAAAAGTTTGGTTAAATGACCGGATAATAATATTCCTAACCTGAAGGGTAAACATATCGAATCAATATTTATTATTATCTTATTATTTAAATATTAATACATGTGTCAACTTATTGGATATGAAGCTTATCCTAGGTTGCATAACACTAGAACACGACACCTTGAACCCTAAAATCAAATGCCTCTTTTATTTCTCATTCAGTCGTACCCTCTAAGTAATCCCCTAAACACGAGCACCAGATATGTAACCCTCCCCAATAAAGGTGTCAAACGGGTCGGGTCAGCCTATTTAAACTCGTGCCTTTAACATATTCGTGTTAGGTCGGGCCAGTCCATTTAATTTATCGGGTCGTGTCGTGTTGGCCAATTTAGTAAAACCATTTATCCCAGCTCGGCCCAAAACCCAAGTCCATATTGAAACGGGCCGTACTTGGGCCAAAGAACTAGCCCATTTAATTTGAAATTCTCTCTTTTCATTTTGGAAGCAAATGTATCTCTGATCGAATTTTAAAAAAGGTAAATAAAAAATTGTAGCCTAAGAAAATTTGAGAACAATTCAAAATTCGAATAACAAGTTTATTGCGAAGTAGCACTTAATAAAACAAAGGCTTTGTTTAATCAACCCAACAAGACAATTCGTGAAAGTAGCCCGCAACATATATCACCATTATTTATTCTAATGCACTCCAAATCTACACTTGTTCATCATCACCACCACCTAAAAGGTTCATGAAAATCAATATTTACCCAAGATTAACCCCATAGAGCCTATGATACAACCTTTCCTTGAAAAAAAATAAACAAACGAATAAACAAGCATTTGGTTTCATTGAGCAGCAAACCCAGCAAACTAGGGGAGGAAGAACCAAAAAGGATGCATACTAGCATCTTAGGAAAAAAAAAAAAAAGGGTTAAAATTTAACCTTGTGCTATGATCTTTGTATAATGATATACTAAAATAACTGCATAATAGTGTTTGGTAGCAGATAAAATTATGGGAAAATGAATAAGATAGTTGGTTTAGCTGCAATAAAGAAAAAGGATACATTTTGTTTACACAAAACACAATATACAATATAAAGAAGAGATTGAAACGGCCATGCTTGAAGCAGGCTCGGGCCAAGCCCGGTCCGGTCCATTAGACCTCATTTTTTGATCCTGGTTCGACCGAAGCTTTCGTGCCATGCCAAACATGGCCCACTAATATTCATGCTCATGTTGTGTCGTGCCTCCTTTAAAGGGGTTGGGCTCGTGCTGTGTTGGGTCGGTCGGTCTTATTTGACACCTTTACTCCCCAAGCACTTGATATGTAGTTTTTGGCTTTTTAAATTGTATTTTTAATGTAGCACTTGATCTATGTTTGTAATTTTTATTATGGTTTTAGCTCAAATGAAGATGAACTTTGTGTGTACAAGCAAAATAGTGGGAGCGTAGTCGTATTCCTCGTACTATATGTAGATGACATATTAATGTTTGGAAACGACATACGCATGATGACCTCTGTGAAACTATGGTTATCAAAGACATTCTTAATGAAGGAGATGGGAAATGCATCTTACATATTGGGTATTAAGATCTATAGGGATAGATCGAGAAAATTAATTGGATTATCTCAATCCCTGTATGTGGACAAGGTACTCGGAAGATTCCCAATGGAACATTCCAAGAAGGGTTTTTTGCCAGTCAGACATGGAATTCACTTATCTAAGAGCATGAACCATAAAACCCCAGAAGCAATGATACAGATAAGCAGGATCCCATACGTCTCAGCAATTAGGAGCCTAATGTATGCTATGCTATGTACAAGGCATGATATCAGCTTTGCTGTGAGCATCACAAGTAGATATTAATCAAACCCAGGATCAGAACACTGGAGTGCTGTAAAGACTGTGTTAAAGTACCTAAGAAGGATCAAGGATATGTTCCTAGTCTATGGAGGAAACCCAGAATTATTGGTGGAAGGATATACAGACTTAGATTTCGAATCTGATGTTGATGATCGGAAATCCACTTCTAGATATGTGTTCATAGTGAATGGAGGGGCAATTAGTTAGAGATGTTGCAAGCAGAGCATCACTGCAGACTCCACAGCTCAAGCAGAGTACATAGCTGCTTTGGAAGTAGCAATGGAAGCGATCTGGATGAAGAAGTTCATTATTGAACTTGGAGTGGTTCTAAGCATTAAGTCACCAGTCATTTTATATTGTGACAACAATGGGGCTATAGCACAAGCCAAGGAACCAAGGTCTCATCAAAGATCCAAGCACATTCAGAGGCGTTATCACTTAATCAGGGAATATATTGCTGATGGAGATATTAGCGTGCTCACGGTGGCTTCAGCAGACAATATAGCAGATCCACACACAAAGCCTATGAGTCAGCTTTAGCTAGACCGACACATGGAGAAGATGGGTATCAGATATATGTCAGATTGGCTTTAAAGTGCAAGTGGGAGATTGTTATATGCCTTAAAGTCAACTAATTATGTAATAGTTAGAGTTAAGGATATCTTTGATAAAAGACATATTATGTTATCAGTGGGCAATACATTTTATTTTATATATTAAATCATCCTATATTATCTTTCAATATGTAGAACAACCATAGTCCAATGAATACACAAGTATATATGAGATCTATTTAATGAGATTGCATACATGGAGACTTCTTATCATCCCTAAATCCTGAATATGTTTTTGGTCATATGAATATTGATTGGGCGTCAATATTCCGCAAAGACCAGTACACACAGTAATCGTCTTTATATGTAGGGAATGATAAGGTCTCAAGTCATTAAGTGTGGAGATACATCGATATGTGTATAGGTACTTGTAGAAGAACAAGTACACTGAACGCAATCCAACACATGAGTTTCAGCATGGAAGTCTTTACTCACATGTCAAGTTGGAACTCAAAAATTGCAATGGTGCAAACTAATCCTTAGATCTGAGGCATCATAGATGTTTTGTGGCTATGTTGTTAATCTTTGAGCGCACTATACGGTCATGCTGATTTAGGCATAGCTTAAAAGTGCTCGTCAAGATTTTTAATAGAGTCATGGAAGCAAATGAATGTATAACAAAGAATCTCTACTCTAAATAAAAGAGAAAGAATACTTCAAGATATGATTGGTCATATCTCTGCGCATACTAGTGGATAGACTTGAAATAAGAAGTCTTCGAATCTTACCAGGATGATCATATAAAAGGAATTATTCACATTAGGATATGGACAATTGGATTCTATGATCTAATAATGTGAATGAGGAGTATTGACATAAGAGAAGGATTCAATTGCACGGTCATTCCAATTTGAATAAGTTCTTTCACAACGTCTCATTTAGCTCAAATAACCGTGACTTGCTGCTAGGCGACAACCATGTGGATGTCCTAAAAGGTTTCAATTAACCTTTATTAATAGGAAGAATTAAATTGTGAAATTTAATTCGTATATCATCTCTGAGGAATTGAGTCAACTCACTACCTTGTTAAAAGGAACCTACGGATATGCACATCCAAAGAATGTAATTAGAGATATAAATGAGGAGAAATGAAATGAGGAGACACAAGTCAATGGTTAATAATCAAATGTCAAAGTCAACAGTCAAAACTTAACATGTTGACCGAAGCAATTGACCACAGTCAAATAGTTTGACCGGGTCAATTAAGTAAGACTATAATTATAATTTAATAGTTAAATTATAATTAAAAGATTAGTTATGGAATTAATATTAACATATAGAAATATTGGATTGAGCTTTTAAATATAATTTCAAAGGAAATTGACAAATAGCCTAAAAGGCTATTGGGTCTAAGGGATAAGTGACATAAGATGACATGACCCATGGACCAAATGGAGCCCCAAATACCCACCCAATTGCCTTTTGTGTTGTCCTATATAAGTTAAGTGTTGGAGAAAACCTAGCTAGGGTTTTTGGTTTTCCTACTTTGGTTGATGAGTGATCATCTTTGTATCTCATCTTCCATAAACGAAAAATTGGTCCAATCAAGAAGTAAAATAGCATCCATACTTCTTAATTTCCTTCTCTTCATCTCTAGGAGCATTTGGTGTGGTAAGGTAGAGGACTCCAGTCTTGGAGCCTTAAGGTGATGGAGCCAAAATCAAGAGAAAGAAAAGGTCTTTCCAACAAAGGTGTTCATTCTTGAAAAATCAAGAAAAGGTCATCAAGGATAAAGATCTATTCCCTTTTTCTCTTTTCTATTTGTATTCAAAGAGACTAGACTAAGATACTTGGTTTAAAATGACAAAAGGTTTAGCTCAACTAGTATAAACAAAATGAATCAGCCATTCAGAATGTTTTTCTTGTATAGGTTGTGGCTAAAGTTCATTTCCTAAGAATTATATGCATGTTTCCTTCAGTTGGTTCAATTGATTGGAATTCACCATAGATACAAATGTTGACCATTTTATACAAGTGTTGTATTGCAGTTTTGCACACACTGCATTGCTTTAAACTGCATTGCAGTTTCCTCAAACTACATTGCAGATTCCGCAAACTGCATTGTAGTTTCCACTTCCATTTAGTTACAATTGGCTAAATTATTTTGTCATTGGATATTTTTGGTATGATTTTTGAGGTTAATGGAAATTATACAAATGTGTTATCAATGGATATGCCTTTTTGACTTTGTTTAGTTGCTTATTTCATGAGCTTCGCCTTTTTGCACACTGCATCACAATTTTTTTTAAACCTTCCATTGTTAATATAGATATTATGTTACATAATAAATATTACAAAAACAAGGTTAGTGTAATGGTTTATGTTCGAGACTTCCTCCTTTGAGGGTCAAGGTTTGAGTCCTTGCAAGTGCCCAAAATTTTCTTCATTTTTTTAGGGTGAATAAAGGGTGGCGGAGATGGTGGCGCGATTGGCCAGACAACGGCGATGATGGTTGGGCACATGTGGATCTCTGTATATGTGGCATAAGTTTATTGACTTCAAATAAATTAGTTTAGATCTAAGTGGAGTGTCATTGTGTGTAATTTTGATATTTTTTAATTACATTATTGTAAAATTACACCCTATTTTGTGGTGATTGACCTCAAGTGAATCAGGTGAAATTAGTTTCCTATCTATCATAATAATAAGAAACTTTATAGTGACTATAAACCAAACCTCCCTAAAAAATAGCTCATATATTATTTTCTCAAATTGTACTACCAAACATGTTTTCATCTGTCTTATTATCAATCAAATATCTTTGAGTTTTACTCAAATTTCTGGTGGATTCTAATTTGTTGGTAGATTTCGACATTGTTACTTTAGGGTTATCGTTCGATCTTCCTATCTCTTATATCTCGCTGCGTCACACAAAGAGCAATGAACATAAACAAAGAGTACCTACACAAACCAACTCATATTACTGAAAGAGTGGAAAAGCAAACTCCTTTGTCTCTGATCCTCTACCCTCTCCTCAACCCAAAGGAGCTCGTGGGCCAAATTTGAAACCTGGTTTTTGACTCGGTGGCCTAAATCAAAACCAGAGAACCGTTGCTCAGTTCCATGTGAAAACGCCATAGTTTGATTGCGAGAGAGAGCGGTTTAAGTTGTTGATTGGGAATTGAGAAGAGAGAGGAGATCAAGGATGTGAAGGGGTTTGGATGGGTGGAGAAGTTTAAAGAGGACTGCGATTGTGCGAGCGAAAGAGAAAATGGGGATTTTTTAGGACTCCTTTCGAGTCAGAGTGTGAAATGAAAAATGAGCGCTTTGACAAGCGAAATTGTGGACAGACTTATCTATTACGATAAATTTTTTTCATCATGCATGGATCATTCATATGCATGAATGAGTATTAACTCCATCTCAATCTGTACAACATTCCAAACTATTTATTTTGCTACGTTTAATGGCTTTGTAGACTTTTTCTTATTTATTTATTCTTTGAGGATACAATACTTGGAGTTCAAAATTTATTACAACGTGGTAGACGCAAGACAAGAGACAATTGGATTGGTCAAGCACAATTCCCTTGATCATTAGACTATGTTGTTCTTATAAAAATAACAAAAGATATCATACTACCTGCACCTCTTCAAATTCTTGAAAAAAATTTCTCATAAAAATCAAATACTTCCATGAGTTCAGGTTTTTGAATTTTGTAAAAAATAATAATAATATTGTACTGTTATTGTACGTTTGTGTAATATTATACCATCTGGCTATCTTTGGCCCAGAAGAAACCCCAAATTTCTCTTTCTCATTCATTTTTTTTTGCAAATATTTTATTTATTTATTTATTGGGCTAACGATAAAAGACACTCTCTAGGTTTGGGGTGGTTCTCAATATAAACCCCATGATATCAATTTTATCAATTTACACCTTTACGTTTGCAACATCGTCCAATTTCATCCTTCCGTCCAATTTCTTCTAAGGCCAACAAACCCAGAGCCCTGTTCACTCCCTCCCTTCCCTTGCTCTTCCCCGTCATCAGAGATGAGTAAAGCTGCGCCGCCATGTCACTCTACTTCACATGAAGTGTCAATAAATTTAAAATCATATCCAGACCCTTCGAAATTTTGACGAAATCGGAAAAATAATGTACTCTTGGATTTGGAGCCTGATTGAAGATCCTAATAGTATCTTCGGGAGATTAAAGCCCTTGATCTTAGGCTAGAGTTCGGGGACGATGATGACAAGCTTGGGGTCACAGTTGTTGACTTAACTTGAGAGCTTGCGAATGGTGTGTACTGAGGATTGCAGCTGGTGGGAATGGCGTCGATTGCGTCGACTGAGAAGAAGCTAATGAGAAGCAGATGGGGAAGTGAATGGAGTTTGGGGTGAAGATGAGGCCGACGTTGTTTTTCTTGATGTTGAGGTTGAGCAAGGTGTGAGCCAGCTTGGAGACTAGGGATTTGGGCTGGAGGAAGGTTAGGGTTTCGGCAATGCCGGAGTCGACGAGGCAAGCTTGTTTGGGAAAGAGATGGAGGATTAGAAGAGGAAGGAGATGAGGGAGAGGCTGGGCTGTGGGAAAGGGGACAGGAGGTTGGGGGGAGGTGTATGTTTGGGTTTTGGGTTTGAAGGATTTTGGCGCCATGGGTTTTTGGGGGCTGAGAAATTGCAGGAATCTGAGTGTCTATTTCTCGAGAAAGTGTGATTTTTCTTGTCATGGATAGAGTTGGGACGGTGAGTCATAAGGACGATGAGGTCTATTGAGGTGGAAGATTGACTTACCAGCAACCGTTGCAGACCGTCGAGCTCGAAAATGGAGGAGGCAAAAGCAGCGTTGAACCGCAAGCAGGGGGAAGGGAGTGAACGGGGCGCTAGGTTTGTTGACCTGGAGAAGGGCTGGGATATTTTAAGTTTTTTATTTTTAAAAAAAATTTATGTTATTTTATTATTTTATATAATTTTTTTAAGGAAATGGTTGGTGGGTTCCACAAAGACACATTAGCATTTAACGATTGACCACACAGTCAACTTAACGGAAGGATAAAATTGGATGATGTTGCAAACGTAAGAGTGTAAATTGATAAAATTGATACCATGGGGTCCATATTGAGAACCACCCCAAACCTGGAGGGTCTCTTTTGTCGTTAATCCTTGTTTATTTATGAATTCCTCTCCAGAACTTGAAGAAGAGGAAAACCATGAATTGCATAATATTGCATGCATTGTAACTTGTAAGCGTGATTGTGGCGAAACCTGGGACACAACGAGGGCTTTGTCTCCCCCAATTTCGTTAACTGCATTGGGATAAAAAAACATTGTTACTATATCCCTAAGGTAAAATCTTATTGTTATTTTAAATTTTTATGCGTATGAGATTTCTCGTCATCATCAAATTGTGTAGTCTCTAACTATAAATGGGTCTAGTTTCAATCCTATTCTTAAATTAGGGTTATATTTTACATCAGAGACAATATTGGGCTAGCTGTTGCTAATTAATGAGATTAGCTAGATCATTGGGTTAACCGTGGAGAGAATGATTCTTTCTCATGCACCTTTGTCTTTTCATTATATACATATTATTTGAGGGATTCGTCAATAGTAGCTCTTTGTATATATGTATATTGATTGTTTGTGTTGTGTGATGAATGTCTATGCTTATGGCAGACACTTTTTCGTGTTCTCTGAAAATGGGAATGGGAAACGACATTTTACTGCAAATTCTATCATGTTTGCTTCCAAAAACTTTGACGAGGTTCAAGTGCATCTCTAAATGGTGGTGTGCTCTCATCAGCAGCCCGGAGTTTGTTGTGAAGCACGTGCAACACAATTCTGATCCCGACAATAATATTTTGTCCTCCTCCTCCACTTGTACAGTCCTTTTGAGGCGATTATTAGTGGATGATGCGGTATGCGAGGGCCGACCCCGCACCCAACCTGTTGTATTCTCAGTCCTTAATTTTTGCTGCAACTGCTGCAATGCAAATTCTGATAATTGTCATTGTAATAATAGTGATCCGGTTAGGTTTCTTTCTAGTTTCGAGGACATGGACATGACCAACCTAAAGCAGCCGCTGATTGGCAAAGAAAACACATTTCGTATTGTAGGCCACTGTGATGGTATCATTTGTGTCCAACTTAATGCTGCAGAGGTGTTGTTATGGAACCCAGCAATTCATGAGGCACCCAAGCTACTGCCTCCGGAGCCGTATCTAGATGTTCACATTGCTTCATCAAGACGGTATCGTGACATGTCAAAGGCCCTGGGATTTGGCTATGATCCTAAAACCAATGATTACAAAGTTGTTGACATTGGATATCCTGGCAATGAATTATATGGCGAGTATGGTGATGGAAATGACAGTATAATTTATACGCCAAAACCTGTAGTGTACAGTTTGGGGACGGATACTTGGAGAGAGATCGCAACGGGCTCTCTGGAAACTGAAACTACAAACCTTTGGCCGGAGGATTTCCAGTTCTACTTAAAAGGGGTGTGTTACTGGGTGGGGCACGAGCAATCTAAGTTGGTCGACGGCGGGGGCGACACGCTGGTGAAAGACGTTAGGGATGTGATCATTTCGTTTGATATGAGGGATGAGGTGTTTCATGATATACTGTTGCCGCATGTATATTGTTTAAGCTCAACGATTTTTTATAATATACGGCTTCTGCTGTGGGATCATAAGTCTGTTGCTCTCTTTGGATGCTGTGCTAGGGGACACGCTGATGAATCCTTTGGAATATGGGTCCTGCATGAAGAATTTGGAAATCGGCCGAACAATAATTATTATAATGCTACTTGGACCAAACACCATGCTTTTAATCTCACTTTGACCCACAAGCCTTTGGCATTTTGGAAGAGCGATGAGATTCTTTTGGTTTCTGCATATGGTTATCAACCTCTAGACTCCTACAACCTCCATACAAAAGCATCATCTCAGTGTCTTCCTATTCTAGGCGATCCGGATGGTTTTGCCGCTGTTTTTTACGTGCCTAGTATGGTTTTGTATTGGGATTCAGAAAACTTTACTCTATGTAAAGGTCTTGTAACTCAAGTGACTAAGAATATTATTTTACCACTGCATCTAAAGTACCCCTACTTTAATATCGCTTGTATAAAAATAAAAAATAAAAAACAAACTCCGCTCCACAACATACGATAATGTAGTTAATTAGTACTAATCCTTTGTGGCAATTGTTTTTTTTTTTTTCTTTATATATATATATCAGTCTCGATCTCTTGGACTACAGGAGTCTAAGATATTGCGGTCACCTACCGTTGGATATTAATCTAATGGTTCAAAAAATTTTCTTAAAAGGAGTGCAAGAGTGAGCTCATCGTTGAATTTACATCCAACGGTGAGTGACCACAAATCTCTTGGACACCTATAGTCCAAGATATCGGGACTAATATATATATATATATATATATATATATATATAGGGTGAATCCGTAGCACCATATTTTTGACACAAATTTTGAACCCTTAGATTTAAGCACTATTAATGACTCAGATTAAATCTCACAACTAATTTATTATTATCTTTGAAATAATACATTTATTCTAATTATTATTATTTTAATCTAATAATTATGAATTGCACTGTCTCCAAATTCTACATCCCCCTTCCTCCATGCCCAGCGTTGGTAATCTCCTACACAACCTCGATGTGCCAAAAATCTCCATTTGCCTACTGCTAGTTATATGCAATTGATACTATCTATTTTGACACGGTTCATACTCAGATCGAAACAAAGCAATGCATATGGAGTTTGAGAAAATACCGAGCGGATATGGGATTGTTAGGATCAAAAAACACATAAACTTTCTCTCCACTCAGAATCAAAACGAATTTCGGGGAGTTCCGTGGGAGGGCAGGGTAATCATACTCTTAGGTTCTTGAAATTTCTTTGGGGATGATCAAAATGAATCTCAATCAACTAATTGCTTGATCCTTTTTTGTTTTTCTCAGCAAGGGGAAATAGAAGTTTTAACTTAGCAGCACCAGAAAAAAAATACGAAAAAAAAAACACAAAGATCAACCTTCCTCCTCCTTACGTCAATCTTCCTTACTGGGTATTTGATTTGGCTATATGGGTTGGGTTCGTTGTTTCTTGTTATGGAGGAAAATGGTGTGTGGGCAAAAAGAAGATTGAAGAGAGAAGAATAAAAAAAGGGAAAGTCATGAAAAAGAAGAAGAAGATGTCGTGAGATAGAATGTTGATGCTTTTAGGAAGATGTGAAAATATAAATGTGGAGAGAGAAAATTGAATAGCAAAGTTAATTAAATTAAAGGGTTAACTACA
This sequence comes from Prunus mume, assembly GCF_029339155.1. NCBI lineage: Eukaryota > Viridiplantae > Streptophyta > Magnoliopsida > Rosales > Rosaceae > Prunus > Prunus mume. Next base: position 11,532,141 of record NC_142701.1, on the reverse strand, counting down.
GTAAACCCCCACACCTATAGGATCATTTACGAGTCCATACCCGATTTTGGGGACATTTATGGGTACATACTCAACGTCGCGAAAACTTACAGATCGCCCCCTTCCGTTAGTGAATCCGTCAGAAATCCGTTATCTGCCTATGTGGCATTTATGGGGCCCATTTTTAATTGACGTGGAGTTCCACGTGGACAACAAAATTAAAAAAAAAAATTTACTTTAAAATAATTTTTAAAAAAAAGCAAAAAGCAAAAAAAAAATCAAATCAAATCAAATCAAATCAAATTGAAAAAGGTAAAAAGACGCAAATAGCCTCATTTCATCCATTCCCTTCCAGCCCAACCTCCGAGCCATAGCAACCCAGTTCTGCAACCAGCCTAAGTTGTTGGGGAGGAAGAGATGACGAGTGGACGGTGTCGCGCTGTCGAATGGGGACGGTCAATTCGAAGGGGCAGCGCGAATCGCGAGGGCCTATGAGTGACGACGATGACTCCACCGGTGCGGATGACGTTGTGGGGTTCAGTTGGCTAGGTCGGAGCCTCGCGACTTGAGCGAGGCAGGCCATGTCGCGATTTGAGCTCGGGAAGTCCATTCCTTGAATTATACCGAACGATTCGATTCGATATTTTTCTCAGCCAAGCATTTTCTATTTCATACGCACTGACTTTTTAGATGTTTAGATGTGGTTTTGTTTCTAATGTTTCATCCTTCATAATCTCTATCGTCTTTAAGCAAATTATATCTATGGATTCTTCAAATATGCTTCGCTTGCTGTTTAAGACTGATTTCAAAACACCCTTTGAGATTGGGTTTTATTTTTTCTAAAAAATAACGTAACTGTGCTATTTGTGAGAGTTCAAATCTCGCTTCTTTCTGTGGGGAAGATGGTGGATGCAAGGGAGAGGTGGGTTTCTTGGATTTTTTGAATTTCGCTGACTCCAATGATGTCGTCTTAATTTCTGTGGGTTGTGATGGGATGTGAAATTTGAAGTTGAACTCAGCTATGGTTTGGGGAAAACAATCAGATCTGTGGCATGAGGGAGGTGATAGGTTGGGCTGGAACAAGAGAGGTGTTAAGGCTGGGATGTGTGGCCTGAGTAAGCTTGGGTGGTGGTTTGGGTGGCTGGGAGCTAGGAGGGGAGGAGAGATCGGGAGAGATATGGGGTTGAAGAAATCTGGGATGGGGGAAGAAATTGAGAGGAAGGGGGAAGAAATCGAGAGAGAGAGTGAATCTGGGTAGGGTGAATGCATTGATAACCTCCGAGGAGGATGAATGCGTTTGGGTGGTGGTTTGTGTGGCTGGGGGCTAGGAGGAGAGGAGATCGAGAGAGAACCTGGGATGGTTTTTTTTTTTTTTTTTTATTAAAAAAAATTTAATTTTAATTTAATATGTTTAATTTCTTAAAATAATTCAAAGAATAAATTTTTTATTATTTTGTTGTCCACGTGGAACTCCACGTCAATTAAAAATGGGCCCCATAAATGCCACGTAGGCAGATAACGGATTTCCTGACGGATTCGCTAACGGAGGGGGGCGATCTGTAAGTTTTTGCGACGTTGAGTATGTACCCATAAATGTCCCCAAAATCGGGTATGGACTCGTAAATGACCCTATAGGTTGAGGGTTTACTGTAGTTAACCCTAAATTAAATTATAATTATTTTGAGTTGAAAGAATAAGTTTGTTTAATCTCAGCCATTTATTGTAGTCTAATCTAAGAGTTCAAAATTTGTGTCAAAACTTGTGTCAAAAACATGGTGCCACGGATCCACCCCCATATATATATATTACAGTCAGATTTTGTTATGCCTTTAATTGCTTCCAAACGGTATTTGACAATTTAAAATATTCAAGCTGAGGGAATTTCTTGTCTGAACATTTACCATGCTTCTTGTACTGGGGTTTCCCAAAACCCAATATGTTGATTATTATCTTCCACATTGGGCCAAGATTTGACTTGTTATTTTTCATCTAATTAGTAAAAAAATGATATGTATATTTGAATTAAGGCCCTGTTTAGTTCATGGGTAAGGAGATTTAGGAATGATAAATTAATTATTTTTCCATGTTTGGTAAGTTCAGACATGCGAAATTGTTGTCTGGCCCATGAAAAAGTGTTATGAGTTTAGAAGAATGGACCCTTGACCCACCACTAGCAACATCGATATTGTCCCCAATTTAACCACTTGTTTAGTAAGTGTGGGGTTTTATACAAAAGGTGTCGATGTTATTAGAAGTATAACATTTATTATATGGGACTTTCTATTTTGTTAAGTTTCTGATGTGGTACTTGTTCATTCTTCAACACTCCTCCTCACATAAGACCACTTTTTAGTGGGCCACATTTGCAACCAATTCCACATCGGTAAATTTTTATTATTTTTTATTTTTATAATTTGGGGTTTGTTTGATTTTGATTTAATTTGGAGTTTTTGTTTGATTTGAGTTTGTTTGATTTGGGTTTAATCGAGCTCAGTCAACCAACCAAGCTCTGATACCATGTTAAGATTTCAAATGGACAGACCCTTGGCCCATCACTAGCAACATCGATATTGTTTCCAACTTAACCACCTGTTTAGCAGGTGTGGAGTTTTATACAAAAGACATCGATGTTATTAGGAGTGGACATTTATTATATGAGACTTTCTATTTTATTAAGTTTCAGATGTGAGACTCGTGTATTCTTCAACAGAAAGTAGGGGGAAAGTGAAGTCATCATCCCAACTTGGGTTTTGTTTTCCTTTTTCATGGGAAAATTTGGGAAAATGAACCAGCATTAAATACACATTTTTCATGACCATTTTGTCCCCATTAATAATTTAAAATTACAATATATCATTAAATGCATTCTTTTTTTATTTGATTTAATATAGGTATACTTGAAAATTTATTTGACTTTGTTTTCCATTCCTACTCAAAACAAACATGGGAAAGGAAATAAAGTGATATCTCCCGGTTACTTTTCCAGCATTACCAAACGCGGGAAAAGAATCTTCCATTTCCCATCCCTTAAGAAATGATCACATGCCTAAAAGTTCAGGTGGTATTTATACAAATTTCCCTAATAATTAACTGAAAATTTGCAACTTTAAGCAGTCCCTGATCAATAGTCTCAATTATTAACTTTACTCACTTCAGTTTTTTTTAAAAAACATTTCTAGGAGGGGAATAGAAGACCATAATTTTTTCATGATTTTGTTCGTGTTTATGAATGGGCTAATAGGTAGCTCCTATACATTGATTTTGTTCTTCACAACTTTTGGGGATCCAGGGCCATTTCTTGTCCCCATCGCTTCCGAATATTGTGAAAGGGAAGTAGCACTACACCAATAGCTAATGGCTTACCCGCTACACATTTTGAGTTGAACCAATATTGACATTGTATTGTGCAATTGTCTTTTCTGTTACACGAATTTTCATATTTCTCATAAAACTAATGCTCTTCAAATTTTTCTTTTTAAATAATTGAATAAGTGATAACCATGAAGGGAACTTTCAGATTTGTGTAAAATGAGGTTAGGGTCGATGTCGTTGAATAATTGTGAAATGGGAAATTCATACGAAAATTCATTAATAATATTTTATTAGGGAACATAAATCTGCGGAGTCTTTAGCCCAGAGCAGGAAAATCATTTAAATTGACAAAAGGGAAATTGCATGGGCTCAATTAACTTCTTCTTTTTTTGGGTCAAAGTCGAAAAGGTGATAAATTCATTGAAACATGAATCCAAGAACAGACCACCAAAACAAAAGAAGGCCAAGCTTCACAGAACACAGAATGAAAAAGGAAAAACAATACAAGACTCAAAAGAGACCAGCATAAAGCTTTTCCCCACTCAGTCTGTGACCTTACAAAGAGTTAATAGGGGGCCAGGCAGCCCGTCTGAGACCAAGACATGTACCAGGGATTTCAGTGGCCGATAGGCCTAAATTTTCAGTTCCACAGACTCGAAACCTATCGACACTGCCTTGTGGGCAGCACGTACAATTTGAGTTCCTAGCAACCTAACTCCAACAGACTTCACAGAAGAAGTGACTGAGACTTCGAATATCTTCCAATAGGGGCAGGATACTCCATACTTGGCTGCTTACACGACCATTAATGCCATCAACAAGAACTTTAGAGTCAATTTTCATCTCAATATCCAAATAACTGCCTTGGGATGCAAGATGGAGCCCCTTTATCACAGCCGCCGCTTCACTTAGAGAGCAGAGTTACTCCAGTAGGGACAGGCTAAACCAGCACAGAAGAGGCCGCTCGCGTTTGATTACAACTCCCACTGATGGGGAGGCCTGGGTTGGTTGGATTGAGGGAGGGGAGCATTAGCTTCTCAGGGAATTCTTTGGCTGCCCGATCAGTTTTCTTGTGACCTGTGTTTGCATTCTCCTTGCAATTGAAGTGGTCTCCTCCCCTTCTCTTCAGGGAAGGGGAATGAAAAAGATATGTTTCACTTTTCCGTGGAGATATTGCCTCTTTATTGTCTGCTTGAATTAGCAAAAGTTGATATGGAAGAATTTGTCATCGTTTTCAGCTACCATTTTTGTGGTCGTTGCTATTTCGTGGCCTCTGTTGCCCTCGTTGATGTTGCCTTTGTTTGCTTCACTTTTGTTGCTATGGTCATTGCCAATGATATGGTTATATTTTGATCCGTCTTTACAACATAAAAAACTTTAACCCTAAACACTACCTATTTCCAGTGAACTATACACCTTGCCTATAATCATAGCCTTCCGTCGCCGCCTACCTTACTACTATCACCATTGCCTACCTTGCTATTGCCGCCATCCCGCCGTCTATCACTATGCCGAGTGTTGATGCCTTTATTTCTTCACGTGCTTCTGGTTCTACTTCACTTACTGCTTCTCCAACCCTTATTGTGATAGTTCATACTCAATCGTCCACCAACCTACTCTTGGGATTCAAATTGAATGGATCAAACAATGTGAGTTGGGCTTCGATGATCGAACTCTATGCAACTTCACGAGGAAAATTGGGTTACCTAATGCGTGACTATGATGCCCCAGATTCCAAAGATCCACAATTTGGAAAGTGAAAAATTGATGACGTTATAGTGAAAAGTTGGATGATGCGCACTATGGAACCTAGTTTGTTGAATATGTTTCATACTTACCTATTGTCGTGCTCACCGGGTTTCTGTGTTCTATCTTACCTACTACCGTGCTCACAGGGTTTCTGTGTCCTGCATTACCTACTGCCGTGCTCATAAGGTTTATGTGTTCTACTTTTATATGTTCTTCTATGTGCCTTATTTATTAGTGGTTTCACTTGTGGTTTATGACAAAGCCTTCTCTACAGTTGTTCGATTGGTTAATGTCGAGTATGGTGTTCTATGACTTGTTTGTCAAGTTAGGCATGCGAAATATCTTTGCCCCAACTTTAGGGGGAGTGTTGGCGAGTCCTTAGTTAGTTAGGATTTTGGTTGCTTACCAATTTATCTAGTCCTATTACAATTGAGATTTATTTCCTATTGTAATTTATATTTATTTTCTATTGTAATTTGGATTTATTTCCTATTTTATTGAGGGTTGTAATTCTTTATAAATACCTCCATATTGGAGAAGAATAAAGATTTGAGTATATATGAGCACAACTATATATGCCCTACTTTGTTTGACTGTACCTACACAAACCAACTCATATTATTGAAAGGGCCTGTTTGGTTCATGGGAAAGGAGACTTGGGAATGGGAATTCAATTGCTTTCTCATGTTTGGTAAGTCTAGGCATGAGACATCATTGCCTGACACATGGAAAAGTAGGGGGGAAAGTGAAGCCATCCTCCCAACTTGGGTTTTGTTTTCCCTCCTCATGGAAAAGTTTGGGGAAATGAGCTAACATTAAATACATATTTTTTATGACCATTTTATCCTCATTAACAATTTAAAATTACAATATATCATTAAATGCATTCTTCTTTTATTTGATTTAATATGGGTATAATTGAAAATTTATACAAACTTTGTTTTCCATTTCTACTCAAAACAAACATGGGAAAAGAAATAAAGTGATATTTCCCGGTTACTTTCCCAGCATTACCAAACGTGGGAAAAGAATCTTCCATTCCTATTCCTATTCCTTGGGGAAAGACATGAGAAATGATTTCCCCTCAAATTCATTCCATGAACCAACCGGGCCAAAGAGTGGAAAAACGAACTCCTTTATGTTCGATCCTCTACCCTCTCCTCAACCCAAGAAAGAAGCTCATGGGCCAAATTTGAAACCTAGTTTTTGACTCTTTGGCCTAAATCAAAAACAGAGCACCGTTGCACGGTTCCATGTGAAAACGTCGCTGTTTAATTATGAGAGAGAACGATTTAAGTTGTTGATCGGGAATTGAGAAGAAAGAGGAGGTGAGGGATTTGAAGGGGTTTGGATGGGTGGAGAAGTTTAAAGAGGACTGCGACTATGTGAATGAAAGAGAAAATGATGCTTTTTTAGGACATCGTTGGAGTGAGAGTGTGAAATAGAAGTGAGGGCTTTGACAGGTGAACCTACATCAATGCGTCAATGCATCCATACATCTCCCTCACAATACTTTCTCTATTAAAGGAAGAGTTATCTCTCAATTGTACATGTAATCATCCACCCATCATCTATCCATCTATAAATCTCTCTTCTCAATTGTTTTTCTTTGTATTGAGTTGCTAGAGCTAAGGCTATGGAAGGTTCTTTGAGAGGTCTCTTTTTTCTCTCTCTTTTTTCTTTGAAAATAGAAAGACTAAAATACCTTTAAAAATGGATGGACAATTGGATGGTCTTAATTAAAGTTAGATGACAAATTATAAATTTTGAAAAATTAAGGTGACATTTCTCTTAAATTTTTTTTTAAAGTGACAAATTGAAACTTAGGTATAAATTTAGGTAACATTTCTACAAAAATTGCTTAAAAAGACTGTAGACAATTTCGACCCAAAAAAAAAAAATTGTGGACAGACTTAATCTATTACGATAAACTTTTTTCATCATGCATGGATCATTCATATGCATGAATGAGTATTAACTCCATCACAATCTCTACAACATTCCAAACCTTTTATTTTGGTACATTTAATGCTTTTGTAGACTTTTTCTTATCTATTCGTTGAGGATACGAAACTTATAAAAGACAGTTGAATTAGTCAAGCACAATTCCCTTGATCATTAGACTATGTGGTTCTTATAAAAGTAATAATAATGATTACACCATTTTATTACCAGCAATTAATGTGTGAAAAGAAAAAGAAAATCACAAAAATAACAAAAGATATCATACTACCTGCACCTCTTCAAATTCTTGAAAAATATTTCTCTTAAAAATCAAATACTTCCATTAGTTCAGGTTCTTGAATTTTGTAAAAAATAATAATAATATTGTACTGTTATTGTACGTTTGTGTAATATTACACCATCTGGCCATCTTTGGGCCAGAAGAAACCCCCCAATTTCTCTTTATCATTCTTTTTTTTCTGCAGAGATTTTATTTATTTATGAATTCCTCTCCAGAACTTGAAGAAGAGGAAAACCACAAATTGCATAATATTGCATGCTTGTAACTTGTAAGCTTGATTGTGGCAAAACCAGGGACACAACGAGGGCTTTGTCTCCTCCAATTTCGTTAACTGCATCGGATAAAAAAAAAACATCGTTAATATATCCCCAAGGTAAAATCTTATTGTTATTTTAAATTTTTATGCGTATGAGATTTCTCGTCATCATCAAATTGTATAGTCTCTAACTCTAAACGGGCCTGGTTTCAATCCTACTCTTAAATTAGGGTTATATTTTAGATCAAAGACAATATTGGGCTAGGTGTTGCTAATTAATTAGATTAGCTAGATCATTGGGTTAACCGTGGAAAGAATTATTCTTTCTCACGCACCTTGGTCTTTTTATTATATACATATTATTTGAGGATCCTTCAATAGAAGCTCTTTGTATATATGCATATTGATTGTTTGTGTTATGTGATGAATCTCTATGCTTATGGCAGAAACGTTTTCGTGTTCTCTTAAAATGGGAATGGGAAACGATATTTTACTGCATATTCTATCACGTTTGCTTCCAAAAACTTTGACGAGGTTCAAGTGCGTCTCTAAATGGTGGTGTGCTCTCATCAGCAGCCCGGAGTTTGTAGTGAAGCACGTGCAACACAATTCTGATCCCGACAATAACATTTTGTCATCCGCCTCCACTTGTACAGTCCTTTTGAGGCGATTATTAGTGGATGATGTGGTATGCGAGTGACGACCCCCGAAGCACATCATTCATGGTTTCGAAGACCAGGACACCAAATCTGTTGTATTCTCAGTCCTTAATTTTTGCTGCTACTGCTGCAATGCTAATTCTGATAATTGTCATTGTAATAATAGTGATCCGCTTAGGTTTCTTTCTAGTTTCGAGGACATGGACATGACCAACCTAAAGCAGCCGCTGATTGGCAAAGAAAACACATTTCGTATTGTTGGCCACTGTAACGGAATCATTTGTGTCCAACTTAATGCTGCAGAGGTGGTGTTATGGAACCCAGCAATTCATGAGGCACCCAAGCTACTGCCTCCGGAGCCGTACCTAGATGTTCATATTGCTTCATCAAGACGTGACATGTCACGGGCCCTGGGATTTGGCTATGATCCTAAAACCAATGATTACAAAGTTGTTGACATTGGATATCCTGGCAATGAATTATATGGCGAGTATGATGATGGAGATGACTATATAATTTATACGCCAAAACCAGTAGTGTACAGTTTGGGGACGGATACTTGGAGAGAGATCGCGACGGGCTCTCTGGAAACTGAAACTACAAACCTTTGGCCGGAGGATTTCCAGTTCTACTTAAAAGGGATGTGTTACTGGGTGGGGCACGAGCAATCTAAGTTGGTCGACGGCGGGGCTGACATGCTGGTGGAAGACATTAGGGATGTGATCATTTCGTTTGATATGAGGGATGAGGTGTTTCATGATATACTGTTGCCGCATGTATATTGTTTAAGCTCAATGATTTTTTATGATATACGGCTTCTGCCGTGGTATCATAAGTCTGTTGCTCTCTTTGGATGCTATTGTAGGGGACACACTAATGAATCCTTTGGAATATGGGTCCTGCAGGAAGAATTTGGAAATGGGCCGAACAATAATTATTATAATGCTACTTGGACCAAACACCATGCTTTTGATCTCACTAGGACCCACAAGCCTTTGGCATTTTGGAAGAGCGATGAGATTCTTTTGGTTTCTGAATATGGTCATCAACCTCTAGTCTCCTACAACCTCCATACAAAAGCATCATCTGAGTGTCTTCCTATTCTAGGCAATCCGGATGGTTTTGCCGCTGTTTTTCACGTGCCTAGTATCGTTTCTGTGTTGGGATTCAAAAAACTTTACTCTCATAACTCAAGTTATTAAGAATATTATTTTACCACTGCATCTAAAGTTCCCCTCCTTTAATATCGCTTGTATAAAAGTAAAAAATTAAAAAATAGACTCCGTTCCACAACATACAAGATAATGTAATTAGTTAGTACTAGCCTTTTGTGCCAATTGTTTATATATATTACAGTCAGATTTTGTTACGCCTTTAATTGCTTCCAAAAGGTATTTGACATTTTAAAATATTCAAGCTGAGGGAATTTATTGTCCGAACATTTACCATGCTTCTTGTACTGGGGTTTCCTAAAACCTCATATGCTGATTATTATCTTTCATATTAGGACAAGATTTGACTTGTTATTTTTCATCTAATTATTAAAAAGATGATATGTATATATGAATTAAGGCCCTGATTAGTTCATGTGTAAGGAGACTTAGAAATGGGAAATTAATTACTTTCACATGTTTGGTAAGTTCAGGCATAGGAAATCGTTGCCTGGCCCATGGAAAAGCGTTAAGATTTCAGAGGGGCGAACCCTTGACCTACCACTAGCAACATCGATATTGTCCCCAACTTGACCACCTGTTTAGTAGGTGTGGGGTTTTATACAAAAGGCGTCGTCGTTATTAAAAGTAGAACATTTATTATATGGGACTTTCTATTTTGTTAAGTTTCCGATGTGAGACTTGTGCATTCTTCAACATTCCTTCTCACATGGGACCACTTTTTATTGGGTCACACGTGCAACCAATTCCACATCGGTAAGATTTTATTTTTTATTTTTTATTTTTTAAATTTGGGTTTTGTTTGATTTTGATTTAATTTGGGATTTTTGTTTGATTTGAGTTTGTTTGATTTGGGTTTAATCGGGCTCACTCAACCAACCAAGCTCTGATACCATTATTAAGATTTCAAAGGGACGAATCCTTGCCCCACCACTAGCAACATTGATATTGTCTCCAACTTAACCACCTGTTTAGCATGTGTGTGGTTTTATACAAAAGGTATCGATGTTATTAGGAGTGGACATTTATTATATGGGACTTTCTATTTTGTTAAGTTTCAGATGTAGGACTCGTGTATTCTTCAGCATAAAGTAGGGGAAAAGTGAAGTCATCCTCCCAACTTGGGTTTTGTTTTCTTCTTCATAGAAAAGTTTGGGAAAATGAACCAACATTAAATACACATTTTTCATGACCATTTTGTCCCCATTAACAATTCAGAATTACAATATATCATTAAATGCATTCTTTTTTTATTTGATTTAATATATGTATAATTGAAAATTTATTTGACTTTATTTTACATTCCTACTCAAAACAAACATGGGAAAGGAAATAAAGTGATATCTCCAGTTACTTTCTCATCATTACCAAACGGGAAAAGAATCTTCCATTTCCCATCCCTTGGAAAATGACATAGGAAATGATTTCTCCTCAAATTCGTTCCGTGAACCAACAGGGCCTAAGATGTTGTTAAACAAACCTTAAAATTAACTGAGTACACCTTATAATTGAAGTATACTTTAAAAAAAAAATTAATGTCAAATTAACTAAATACACCATATTTAACAACCAAAAATACCCCTAATACATCCTAATACACTCAGTCACATAAGGTGGAAGAATAGTTTTTATTGAACAAACCTGCTCTACAGTTGTATTGGTCAATCCCAATATAAAAGGTTCAAACAACTCTCAGCGTTTCCGTATTTCACTGGAGGTAACAAATCTGAAATAACATCACAGCTAACCAACCAAATGTCTCAAGTAATGAAAGGATAAAACAACACCCGTTCGTTATCCTTTTCTAACCCCTTTTCTGTTTTCTGAGAATGAAAACAACCAAAAATGCGTTCGGTGCTGTTAAGTTTGAAACATGGAAAACGAAGAATTGAAAACGATCTCAACTTTCTTCATAAAATGAGAAAACAACTTTTAGATGTTTTCATTGTTTTCAAAAGGAAGTGAAAACAGGGGAAATAGTTTTAATAAAACATAGTTTCAGATAATTTTATTATTGATAATCTTGTTTTAATAAAACATAGTTTCAGATAATTTTAGGTTTTTTTTTATAATAAACATTAAAATATTAATGAACAAATAAAAGTTGAAAAGAAGTGACACTTCATTCTTTATGCTATTCTCATATCCTACTGCAAGAAGTTCTTTACTCAATAATCTGCATTTATTTTGGGGAAAAAAAAAATTGTATGTATAAAAAATTATTCTTAGATGCATACTTGTTCAGTTTATCAATTAACCAACAAAATTCAACTTTATTTATTTATCATTTTCACTTATTATTAAAGATAATTCTAGGTATTAACATTAGATTTTTTTTATATTTTTTTAATATTTTTTAAGAACATACATTAGCAAAAATACACTGAAAAAATAGCTCACAAATTATTGTTCTCAAATTGTACTATCAAGTACGTTTTCACTGTATTTATTTTCTGAATATATTTTCTAATTAATCTACCAGACACATTCTTGAATCCTGAAAATGCAAATTCGTTTCTGGTTTTGATTCTCTGAAAATATTCTTTGAAAACATTCTCTGAAAACGTTACCAGACGGGCCCTAAGAACCGTGTCATTTAAAGTCACTCACCATAGTCGGATACTGAGTCATCTTAGCTCCTAAGTATGAGCTCATCATGACTATATGAAATAACAAATCATGTTCATTACAGTTAACACACAACTCAAAACTAGCATCAAACTACACTTCCAATTTATAATGGCCAACGCAAAGCCAAAGTAAAGGAACTATTTGTACCTTATGGAGATGGAGATGGTGAGATGGTGAGTAAAGCCAAACTAACATCAAACTACACTTTCCATTTTTAAAGGCACTTATTGAAATTATATTTGTTTCACAATTTAATATGTCTTTTTTAGTCATTTTATATTAGAGTAAATTAGCAATTCAATAAATAGTTTGGTAATAAGGTATACTCAGTTAATTTTAGGGTTCGTTTAACAGCCTATGAGAAAAACCAAAACAAAATTATATAATTATAAATATATAAGGTACCACGTACTTAGTACGTTAATAAACCTATTGCCCTTCTGACATTACATGCATAGGCATTTCACACGCATAATTTTTCACATGCATAACATGTCACATGAATAGCATTTCACATACATAACATGTCAAATGAATAGCATTTCACATGCATAACATGTGCATGTGTGAAGTTTCTAGTTATATAATTAGTAACCAAACGAACGACCCATTGTAAAGATATCAAGGGTCCTAATTCTGCCACATGTCAGAAGATTGAAGAAGAAAGTTGTTGAAATATTGTTAAGACTATTAGGCAGTTTTAGTAAAAGAGTTAGCGATCTGTTAAAGAAGTTAGAGAGGTTAAGAGGTTAGAAACGTGTACACAAAGCTTTGACAAAGCTATTATGAAGACCATCATTGTACTGTGTTGAAAAATCAATGAATGAATACATCAATTCTTCTCCTAAGATTCTCTGCTTCTCTCTGTTAAAATTCTGTTCAATATTGCTATTCTGACATGGTATCATCGCCATAGTACGATCTTGAGCTTCTTTGCTTGCAATTTCTATTCTTCTGTCTCTATCTTCTCGTCTTCTTCTTTGTTAAATTCTCGAGCTTCTTTCCCTCTTCTTTCTCAATACTTTCGTAGTCTTTGTTCTGCCTACCACCTGTTTGTTCTTTTGCCTCACAGATTCTTCTGCTTGATCTATTGCACATTTCTTTTCTTCTCAAGATACTATCTTCCTGAATATTCATCATGGTGACTGCTACTCAACTTCAGATTGTTCAATCTCCGATTACTACCTTAATTCCCACTGTCTCTACTTCTGTGATAGTTAAGCTTGATGATACAAATGACCTCACATGGAATTTTCAGATGCAGCTTCTTCTTGAAGGTCATGGCTTATTGGGGTTTGTTGATGGTTCACGGCTGTGTCTGCTCGTTTTGATGAACATTCTGATGTTGAAGGTGTAGAAACTGATGCTTATACAGTGTGGAAAATGCATGATCGTGCCTTGATGCAATTGCTAATTGCAACCCTTTCTTCTACTGCAATCTCATATGTCATTGGGTGTACTAGTTCTCATGATGTGGGTTAGTTGAAGGACAGATTTTCTACGGTTACCAAAGCTAGGATTTTTCAGATGAAAAGTGAGCTTCAGAATATCAAGAAGGGTGCTGAACCAGTCTCTCAATACTTGCAAAAGATAAAGGATGCTAGAGATCATCTTGCTGCTGCTGGGGTTTCTTTTGATGATGATGATATTGTGATCTTGGCTTTTAATGGTCTTCCCCTAGAATATAATACATTTCGGTGTATGGTTTGAGGCAGGGAACATGTGCTCTCTCTCAAAGATTTTAGATCTCAATTGCTTGCTGAAGAAGCCATTCTTGAACATACTACCTCTGCCACTCCTTTTGCCTCCGCGATGTTGGCGAACAATCAATCATTCAAAGGAAAATCTCTTGTTCTTGCTGACCCTTCCACGTCTGTCCCATCTTCTATTTCATCCAGCCACAATGGTGGTGTCAATGGAGGTTTCCACTCTAGCTCTAATGGTGGCTCTTTTTCACATAATGGTGGTTTCCACTCTGGCCCTAATAGAGGTTCCTTTTATCAAGGAAGAGGCAGACCTCAGCATCAGTTTTCATCTAGACGCGGGATTTTAAAAATTAAAAAAAAATTTAGACTTTGCGCGACCAATATTTTGTGTCGCTCAAAACTTTGCGCGACCAATATATATGGGCGGGCACCAAAAATGAGACACGGGAATTTTTTTATATAATTTGTTTAGACTTTGCACGACCAATATGTATTTTTCGTCGCGCAAAAATTTCAAAATTTGGGCGGGTACCAAAAATGGGACTCGGGAATATATATATATTTTTTTGACTTTGCGCGACCAATACACTAATATTCGTCGTGCAAAACTTTGGGCGACTAATATGTTTCGTCGCGCAAAGTGATACGGTTTTTAAAATGAAAATAACTCCTCCACCATTTTCTCAATGTCTTTCTCTACTCTTACCTCTCCTCTCTCTTTCCCTCTCCCCAAATCCCACCATTTCTCTCACACTCACTCCTCTCATCATCTCTCTCTTCACTATCTCTCACTCTCACTCACTCTCTCATCTCTCTATCACTATCTTCTCTAATTCTCTCACACTCACTTCTCTCTCTTATTCTCACTCACTCTCAATCTTGCCAAAAGGTAGATTCTCTCCAAATTTTAAATTTTTTTCATTAATATGTGTTTTTTGAGTTAGTTTTGAGTTTGTGTGGGGTTTGGGGTTGAGTAAAGGGGAGGGATTGGAGTTTGGGTTGGATTTGTGGTACAACAATTTTAGGGGAGATTATCCTTTTTTTTTTTTTTTTGTTATTTGACCTTTTTTTTTTGTTATTATTGTACTTTGTTAATTTATGTGTACATTTTGAATATTATATATATGTATTTATTGGATAATTTGATCACTATTTTTCATATGTAATTTTATTTTGAATATGTCAATTTAAATTAAAGTAATCAAAAAATATCATACAATGAAATTAAATTTAAAAAGTAAAAATTTGAAAAAATTAATATAATTAAATTAAATTAAATTCAAAAAGTAAAAATTCGAAATAATTAATATAATTAAATTAATATTAAAGAAATAATATAACAAAAAGTCAAAAACCAAAATATTTCGTTGCGCAAAACTCTAAATATTTGGGCGGGTACCAAAAATGAGACGCGGAAATTTTTTTTTGAATTTTTTAAATTTTTTCGTCGCACAAAACTTTGCACGACCAATGTTTTTTGCAGCCCAAAACTTTATGCGACTAATATTTTTCGTCAAAGCGACTTTGTGCGACAAATATTTTTTCGTCGCAAAGTCTTTCTCCACGATCTTTGTTCCACGGTTTCTGTGTTAAAATTTGCGCGACGAAATTCTCTTCGTCGCGCAAAGTGTAAAATGTAGTAGTGTGGGAATGGGAAACAAGATTTTACTGCACATTCTACCATGTTTGCTTCCAAAAACGTTGACGAGGTTGAAGTACGTCTCTAAATGGTGGTGTGCTCTCATCAGCAGCCCAGAGTTTGTAGTGAAGCACGTGCAACACAATTTGATCCCGAAAATAACATGTTGTCATCCTCCTCCACTTGTACAGTCCTTTTGAGGCGATTATTAGTGGATGATGTGGTATGCGAGGGCCGACCCCGCACCCAGCCTTGGAAGCACATCATTCATGGTATTGAAGAACATGACACCAAATCTGTTGTATTCTCAGTCCTTAATTTTTACTGCTACTGCTGCAATGCTAATTCTGATAATTGTCATTGTAATAATAGTGATCCGCTTAGGTTTCTTTCTAGTTTCGAGGACATGGACATGACCAACCTAAAGCAGCCGCTGATTGGCAAAGAAAACACATTTCGTATTGTAGGCCACTGTGACGGTATCATTTGTGTCCAACTTAATGCTGCAGAGGTGGTGTTATGGAACCCAGCAATTCATGAGGCACCCAAGCTACTGCCTCCGGAGCCGTACCTAGATGTTCACATTGCTTCATCAAGACGTGACATGTCACAGGCCTTGGGATTTGGCTATGATCCTAAAACCAATGATTACAAAGTTGTTGACATTGGATATCTTGGCGATGAATTATATGGCGAGTATGATGATGGAAATGACCATATCATTTATACGCCAAAACCAGTAGTGTATAGTTTGGTGACGAATACTTGGAGGGAGATCGCGACGGGCTCTCTGGAAACTGAAACTACAAACCTTTGGCCCCAGGATTTCCAGCTCTACTTAAAAGGGATGTGTTACTGGGTGGGGCACGAGCAATCTAAGTTGGTCGACTTCTGGGCTGACATGCTGGTGGAAGACATTAGGGATGTGATCATTTCATTTGATATGAGGGATGTGGCGGAGCCAGGAATTTATGTGTTGGGGGGCCAACATATAAACCAAATAAGACATTAAAAAATTTCAATTTTTCAACCTTAA
Source organism: Prunus mume (assembly GCF_029339155.1). Lineage (NCBI taxonomy): Eukaryota > Viridiplantae > Streptophyta > Magnoliopsida > Rosales > Rosaceae > Prunus > Prunus mume. The sequence continues at coordinate 11,515,757 of NC_142701.1, read as the reverse complement.
CAATGTTTGTAAAAAAAAAAAAAAACAGAAAACAATTGTTTATTCAATTAGGTATCAAAATAACACTCGTCGTTCTTTCATATCTCGAAAATCATCTATAATTGAGTCAATGCTAAACTTTTCTGCAATTCCCTTTCGATGTACATAATCAAAGAGTCTGTGAGAAATTCGTCTTCCATCTTGTTACAAAGCCTAGTTTTTACTATACACATAGCAGAAAATGATTGCTCTGCAGTTGCAGTAGAAACAGGAAGAGTAAGCATAAGCACAAGCACTCTATAAACAAGTGGATATATCATTGTTCTTCTAGTCGTTACCATCCATTGAGACATATCATAAATTGTTGACAAGTTTTTGAACTCTGGAAGTCGAACGACGTCACTCTCAAAATATTGAAGTTGTCTTCTCAAACCTATCTTCTCATGATCTTCAAAGTCTTGGGGGTAGAACTTATCTACCAATTGACAAATATCATCAATTCTAAAAGATTTATTCACTTCACGAGGATCCAAAGCCGACCCCAAAATAAGCAGCTCTGTTGTTTGATCACTAAATCGGCTATTTAATTCTTGGAGTTGAGAATCTATTGCAGCATAAAAAATATCTATCATGTAATAATGCTTAATTTTAAAATCATCTTGTTGATGGCGAGCTCGACCTCGTCTTGCAACATAACGAGCATTCATATCTAGGATATCTATGTTCCGTGCTTCACAAAAAAAATTCACCTTGGTAAGCAAAGAATCCCATCCATCATCTCTTAATTCTTGGATGAGTGCCTTAGTGGAAGAAACAAAATTCATGGCATTTATTATGTCTTGGGATTGACATTTGCAAAGCTTGACAAAGATCATTAGTGATCTCCATAAGTTCTTTCATAAGATGTAAGATAAAGACAAATTCATATGAAGTCATTGCCTCATAAGCTGCATCAACATCTCCTCGTTGAGAATAAGTAGTTCCGTTATCAATTATATTAATTAGAACTGTGCATGTTGCACTAAACATAATTGATTTCAAATGAGAACCCCAATGAGTATCACCAGCAAGTTGTAAGGTGCCAATTTGGTTCATTCATTTCCCAGTCTCGAGCTCATCAATTGCAATCATGTGCTCAATTTCAGTAGCTTGAGCATTTTTCAGCTCATCATTACGCTTGCATGAAGCACCAACAATATTGACAATAGAAGTCAATTTAGTGAAAAAGTGGTGAACATGAATAACTTCTCTTGATGATGCAATTAATGCCAATTGTAATCGATGTGCTAAACAATGAACATAGTAAGCATATGAGCAATCATTCAAAATCAAAGCTTGTAACGCATTCCATTCACCTCGCATGTTACTTGCACCATCGTATCCTTGTCCTCTAATATTTTAAATATTTAGTGAATTATGAGACAATATAGAGTATATACCTTTTTTCAGAGTTAATGCCTCAGTGTCTGATACATGAACAAGCCCAAAAAAGGCTCCTGAATAAGACCTTCTTTGTCAACAAATCGCAACACTATAGCCATTTGCTCTCTCTTAGATTCATCACGCGATTCATCAACAATTATACAAAACTTTGATTCCCCAATTTCTTCACAGATTGCTTTCTTCACTTTAGTTGAAAAAACATGTAAAATTTCTTTTTGGATCTGTGGTGATGTGTAAGAGGCATTTTTGGGAGCTTTATCTAAGACAACTCCATCAACTTTTTCATTATATGCAGCCAATATTTCTAACATTTGAAGAAAATTTCCACGATTGATTGAATTCTTTTTTTCATCATGGCCTCTAAAAGCACATCCTTGGAATGCAAGCCACCTGATTGCTTCAATTGTTGCCTTAAGTTGTAGTCGATTGTCTGCAATTTGTTAGGAAGAATAATTCTCAACGACTTTGTATATATGCTGGGATTGATTCATCAAATCCAAACATGATATTTCTGCAATTTTATGAGGGGAGTTGGGATCTTTCCCCTCGTGATTTAGAAAAGAACAATTTTTCTCATCTATAACTTTCTTCCAACTTTGAAATCTCTCAAGAGTGAAAGCATTTTTCCCAGAATGTCCAAATGGTTTGTTGAAAAGATAGCACGGTAGACAAAAAGTTGCATCTTTCACAGGTGAATATTCTAACCACGAAGGAAATAGTTTGAACCATGAACTTTGAAAGCTACACTGATGAATTACTGATCCTGATTTTGGATACTTGGAAAGTATAGGTTGGTATGGATCGGCATTAATGTAAGCTCATCGAATTTCGTCACGTTGATTAACAGGATAATTCCATATTTGTGGACGTAGCCCTGGGTCGCACTCTAAAGAACTATTATCAACTTCATTGTCAATAGTCTCAATTCTTGGAAATTCAGAACGATTTTCAGATGCTACTGTCTCAATATTAGAATCAGGTACATTTAGATAACTGCAGTTATTTCAGTATGTTTTCTTTTGAAAAATCCATCAATTCTAGGTTGTTTCTTCATCTACAAACCAATTCCAAATTTTATTAAGGACATTATTCATAAATTATCCATCAATTCTAGGTTGTTTCTTGATGCAGGAGGTTGGAGAGCCAACAACCAAATTCAATTATTTTCTTTTGATGTGTGTGCCTGCTTCAAACTAAGTTCATGTTACTTCATATAGGAACAAAAATTAAATTACAAATTTATAAATAAACCCAATCCTAGACATGTATTTATGAAAAAACCCAAGCACTATTTAAACATAGAAACACACCCAAAATCAACCCCAAAATCAACTTTTTGAATGTGTTTATAAATGAGTTTTGAGTGTGTGTAATGATAGGTTTTGGGTGTGTTTATATGTTTAAATAGTACTTTGGTTTTTTTATAATTTCAACCCCATTTTGGATGTTTTAGTGAAACTCCCAAATTAAAATCCCAATCCTTTTTTATTTGGGTAAAAGTCTACTTCCTATTTGATAAGGGAGATTTTTTGAAACTTTATTTGATTGGCTACTTTTATTTTTTATTAATATATTGGTGGGCCCAAAATTACTTGGTCTTTCTATTTGAAATCACTTACCCTTTTACTTGCAAAGAGATAAAAACGTATATTTCCTTTTGTTTGGGGGGGGGCCACAAACAGTTTATTATTATATTAACTTCCTAAATGTGTAGGAAAGCAAGTTGACTTGATCACAAACCCTTGAAACCGTAGGCAGAGTAGGAGTAGGACTTGGTCTAACACAAACACCTTGCTTTTGATCTCACTTTGACCCACGAGCCTTTGGCATTTTGGAAGAGCGATGAGATTCTTTTGGTTTCTACATATGGTTATCTACCTCTAGTCTCATACAACCTCCATACAAAAGCATCATCTCAGTGTCTTCCTATTCTAGGCGTTCGGGAAGGTTTTGCCGCTGTCATTTACCAGCCTAGTATGGTTTCTGTTTTGGGATTTAGAAAACTTCACTCTGCCTCAACCAAGGTCTTGTAACTCAAGTGATTAAGAATATTATTTATTGTGCACCCATGATCCTAAGTTCAATTCCCCCTTCCCCAACAAGGTCCGCTCCACACCATACAAGATAATTGTTGCACCCATGGCACATGCAGTCAGTCGTTCTTTCTCATAGTTATCTTTTGTTGAATTTTTCCGATAAGTCCAATTCAAATGGGATATAGCCAAAACATTTAGCAACACTCTTATGTAGTGGCCAGCAGATGCTAACAACTTTAGGACCTCAAAGATTTGTAGTGTTTTCTTTAATTTTCATTCAATTTAAGAGCTTATATTGTCTAAGAAATTTGGTTGCCTACTTGATCAAGTATTAGCTTTTGACTTTAATTTTCTTCTAAAAGCTGCGTATATATTGCTATTGAACATATCACACCAACTCTGATGCAGCAATGCTTGATAATCTTATTCAGTATCTGCAATGTTAGTTTGGTGCAGAGCCCAAAAGGAAAATTTGCCCTGAAATATTTGCTCTCTCCGTTACATGTCTATCATGGAAGTTATGTCCTAATTAATAATTCTTGGTTATCTTTTAAATATAGTTAACTTCTACACTATTATATTTCTTGAAATTCTTCATGTAACGTTTTTATTATACTAATGCATTGATAATCTTATATTATCTAGTGCTTATGCACCCAATTTGGTGGAAGACATTTAAATGTCTCATTTTAATATTCATTTGGTTAATCCCAAGTTCATTCTCCAATTTGCATGAAAACTGATTAAAAATCTAAGAAAATTATATTCTATGCTTCAATCATTCAAATGCTCTTTAGTCACCAAGATTTATGATTTTGATAATTGACAAAAATCTGTTTATATGATTTGAAACTCAACGTCACATAGGCAGGTGTAAATTGTAATGGGTACGTCACACAAGGTTTGCAAGCGGGAAGCATATACAAATGGTTTAATTACATCAATACTCCCTGAAACTATAATCAAATCTCACATTGCACTCCCAAACTCAAAGTGGCCCACTTACATCTCTTGACCGAAGTTTGATGACCCACTTTACCCTATGCCATCAACTCCTCCAAAAGTCTGTTAACTTTGATGACGTGACAAGGGTGTTTTTGTAATTTCGTACACATGGGTCATTATTCACCAATTGAGTGGCTGATGTGACAAGTGGAGCCCACCTCCACATAGATAAAAAACAAATAATAAAAAATTCTTTATGCTGTAAATTAATTAAAAATTATAATAAAATAAAGAGAGATTCACTATTATACCCCATATAGGAGTCCAAATTATAATAAAAAAAATTACTATATGAAATGAACTTTAGAAACACACCCAAAACTCATTTACAACATAACAAAAAGGCTTTTAACTTTTTTTAAATTACAAAATTACCATTGATTTCTTAAAACAAACTCAACCTCAAAACCTCAAAAAGAAAGCCCAAAACACTCAATAGGGCATTAAAGCAATTTAATAATCAAAATTAAATTCAAAAAGACCAGCTATTATTTTTTGGGTTTTTATTTATTTTGTTTATAGAAATTAAATGGTGTAGAGTTTATCTACATTAGTATGCATTTTCGCCACAACTTCAGGTAGCTTAACGCACACCCTTCTTTGAGCTCTCTGTTGGGTTCTTATGTTTGTCTTCTATATATCTAATTCAGCTATAGAATTATGTTTCGTTACTTTTTATTTTTTTTACAAGGATATATTTATTATTTTGGAGGAGAGTTAAAGAAATGAACTTTCAATCCCTATGTTTGCAAATTGCAGAGTGGATCGAGTTCTGAAAATTACAAGTACTTATGCTGCATTGGAGCCATTGAATTACTTCTCAGTTAGTACCTTTTAATTTTCGTTAGTTTTTTTTTGGGTTGTTGTTAATGTTTAAATCAGTAGAAATATCACTATGCATAAGAAATTCACTCTGATGCCATGATCATTAGTCTGCAAATGAAACTGTGTGTTTTGGTATTTCTAAAGTGCCCTATGTTATTTTTGCATACTGCATGGTGAAAGTTACCCTGCTTGGTTGTGGTTTCATAAAAGCATTTTGTTGGTTGGTTGACTGATCAAGGATTAATTCTTTGCAAAGAGAAACTAATGAAGTAGCTTTGATAGGTTTTTCTTTTTTCCCAAAAACTTAACCTCTAAAATGAGATTGATTCCAATACTAAGTGCTACGTTATTATGCATTTTCGCCACACTCAAGGAAGGAGGGAAAGGAAACCAACTTTAGTCTAAGGAGAATTTTTTCTCCATGAGATTCAGTTTGGAACCAACTTTAGTCTTTACTGGAGGTTCTCCGAAGTGTGGGGGCCCTTAAGTGCTTGTCGTTTTAAAGTTTCTTTTGCTTGTGGGTGATATATGAGATGCGATATGCAGGAAGAAACGAACGAGAAAGGATCAATCCTTTGACGCCCCTGGCATTTCCAAGCAGTATGGATATGAGGAATGGGGAGAGTATATCTTATCCGTGAAGTTCATCTTTCGCAAAGGTTTGTGTTTGATGACAATGGATTTTACCATTGTTGTGCTTCCATACCTTTCCCTGAAAAATGTGAATAGACTGATTTACGGACACTCAATATGTACGTTTTCTTATCTCGGGTAGGAAACGATACGTAAGATAGGAAGTAAGCTTTGGAATAAATTCAATCTCCTCTGATTCATGTACAATGACTACACCTAGAGTTTCTTCTATGCTGCTCCGTATCACCAAATAATCTTTTTTTTCTTTTGGCTAGGATCAGATATCCTTGTTCATCTTTAAATTCCACTGTGTCAACTTTTACAACTGTCCATGGACCATGGGGACCTCTGAAGTCTGAAGGACAGTGTAAGCTCAACTATATACACGTGCCATCTGATGAGATGATTATTGCAAACCTGGACCTTTTGTTCCCTGCCAGCCTGACAGTTATGAATGTTCAAACCTACCCAGATTCCCTGGTAATATTTCGACTCTTCCATTTGCCCTCTGAATATCAAACAAGAAAAGACAAGAGAAAAACTGCACTGGATACCACATTGCAGGGCCAGAGGAAAAAACAACCCCCAACATCCACATTCTTGACAATGAAAGCTTCAATAAATTTTCACCAGCATTGTGAATGGTTCTCTTAGATGTTTTTCTTTGCAAATGCTCACAATTACACTTACAGAACATACATATCTCAGTCTTGTTCATTTTTATTGAATACCAACCTATTATTCATGCCCATTGAAGTAAATTGAAACATTCTAATAAATTTTCTAGAGACATGGTTGACAGTAAAACCAAAGGAAATGCAATACTCATCGAAATAAAATTTGCAATGTAACCTCTAATCCTTGGATTTGCGGTTCTGGAGTTCTACAGATAATGCAATGATGAATTATTAAAGATAGAGGGACCTCAGTTCTCAAATCTAAGACTGGTTCAAAAAAAAAATTATTATTATTATTATTTTTTTTTTTTGTAAACCTCAACAAATTAAGCAAGAGATCAAAGCTTACATGTCCTTTCCCTGCCTCCTACTGGAAATAGTTGCCTAGAAGCTTTTTCTCTACCCATGAAGGTGACAGCACTGGACTTGTCTCACACTCCACAATCTCTCTTTGTGGGTCTTTGGCAGACTCATCCATGTTTACCTTCTCTGTGGGAAAAACTTTGACCCTCCATACCTTAAAAGTTTGGTCCAAGCTTGCGCTATAAACCAACAAACCCTTCACCCCCACCACATTCTCTGTTTCCAAAGAAACTGCTAAGCATCTTACTGGCCCATGATGGCCTTCAATGACAGAAATGCATGAATGGAAGCAATTCCCTTCCTCTCTCCTCCAAACCCTTATGGTTGCATCCTCGGAGCCACTGAAGACTAATTCTCCCAAGGCTACCAAGCAAAGAACTGCAAAATGATGACCTTGCAGAAACCCTCCATGGTTGTACCTCCCAGACATCTTCTCCTTCTCCCAAAAGTTTATAAGCCCATCTGATGAGCCAGAGTAGAGTAGGGTGGTGTTCGGTGATGAACTCAATGCCAAGGCATTCACTGGTGAAAGCTGGAACTTGAGAGTCATGGTCAGAATGTGAGAACTTTCACCAAACACCCTTCTCCAGATTTTGACTGAGCCATCTGAGGAGCAAGTGAAAACACAACCATCTTCTTGGTTGATGACAATCCCATTTACTTGACCTTCATGAGCCACAAATGAATCCACACAACACCTCTCGTTGATCTTCCAAGCTTTGACTGTTTTGTCCCACGAGCCTGTGTACAACAGCTTGTCTTCCTTGTTGTAAGCTAGGCAAGAGATGTGATCATTGTGCTGCTGGCTGCTCTTTCTTGAAAAGAACAAAAATCGATTTCTTTGAGGCAGAGTTGTGATCTTTTTTGGCCTAAAATTCTCTGCAGGGGACGCATCCCATATGCGAACTTTGCAGTCACCATGTGTGGTGAATAGCATTTTCCCCGAGGACAAGATGGCTCGAACTTGACCTGAAGCAGCCTTTATGTAACCAATTTCAGTGCAATCCGGCTGCTTCCAAGCATGAATCCGGCTACTTTCTGAGCCTGTGAATATAAAATCTTTTGATAGTGTGATGGAGAAAATGTTGCCTTCATGTCGGTGGAGGGAGGCAATGCAATGGTAAAGAAGCGGTTGGGAGGGAGAGGTGCGCACTGGGGATAGTGTCCATGGTGTCCCAGGGCTCATAGGCCGTGTAGGAATTGATGGTTCAGAAGCAGCAACAGAAGGTCTTGCTGAAGAAGCTGAATGCATGTTGTTGGTTTCTGATGAACTTTGTTCCTGGTCACCACCAAAGGAAAGTCTCCGAGGCAACTTGATTCTCTTTCTTTCCTCATCCATGAAGCTCCAGAGGTTTTTCTCACAATTGAACTCCATGGCATTGCTGAGCAAAGCAACGGGAACAGTACGTGACAGCTGCAGGAAATGACAGGAAAAATTAAACCACAAGGGTGCTTAAAAATTTGCCTTACTGTGTGTTAGATTTGGAGTTGGGGGTTGTTTAATTTGGAGCATTGAAGGGGGCCAGTGTAGGCTTTCAATTGCATTCAATGTGCGTTACCAATTAGAGCATGCTAGCCACTGAGTTGGACAAAATGCAAGGCTCCAGCTCTGACCATTGTCATCTCCCTCAATGACGATGTTGGAGGGGGCTGGGGCTTGGCTGCCCAAGTTTTTTTCTACTTTGTGAGAGCTGTTGATCAAAAACTCTTCTGATGGAGCAACAATAACTAAATTTAAAAGCCTCTTCCTACCACCCCATTGCATTTGATATAAAATAAAAATAAAATAAAAAAATTATCTTCCAACCACTCATAGTACGGCAGCTGCTAATTAAAGCTTATTTAGACGAGAAGTTTAGAGAAAAATAACAGCACCCAGCTGCTAAAGATTATTTGATTTGCAGTAACTCCTATTTTGGCAAGCAGAACCCTTTTTTTTAAATCACATTACTAAGATGAGATTCTGGTGAAGTGAATCTTTAATTTTACCAGGAGATATAGCCAGAAATCAATGCGGTACATATTCATTGATAGGAGAAATATGCAATAACTTTTACTTGCAAAGTTGGGTGCCTGCTCCTCTTCCTATCTTAATTTTCTGCATTCCTGAAAGCTCATGGAAAGCTGTCATTTCTTTTGGTCTGAATTATCATAAAAAGGAAGGGTCAAAAATAAATAAATAAATCATAATGAAAACAAAAAAACTTTGATACAGAAAGTCATTGAGATTCCTCTCTATCCCTCCAATTAGGCAGCAAATCCCCAATAATTAAAACATAAAAACAAGTAACATGATCCAATGCTTCTTACTATAATCCCCCTACAATTTAATCTCATCCGCTCATTTCTCAAATCTCACAGCCCTTCATGCCTTAAGAGGATACAACTGTATCATCAAGAAGGAACGACTCCAGCCAGAGGGGAACCTCTTCTACCCTGGTTACAATAAAATTACAGTTTAAAGCATGTTTAGCTAGAATATGAGCAACCTGATTACATCCGCTTGGAATGAAAGAGACGGTAGCATTCTCTAACTGTTCTCTAACTGTTGCAAACTCCTCTTGACATCATCAATGAGATGCCCTTCTGGTGCGAAAGACTCCTCATCAGTATTTAAATTGTTAACCACTGCTTGTGAGTCAGACTCAACCAGGATAGAAGAGAAGCCTGCATCCCAAGCAAAGTTCAACCTGAATTAAAGTGCCATGATCTCGGCATGTTTGGGGGAGGTGGCAGTGTCAAGGGGAAGGGCCGTAGCCACCATCACTTCCCCTTTCTCATTTGTAATGACAGAACCAATTCCACCCACACCCGTATCAGGAATATAAGCAGCATCTACGTTGAGTTTAAACTTACCAACAGGAGGGTGAGACCATTTGGAAGCCTTTTCAATAACTATATTAGATTCTCTTCTCATTAGATCTCCATATTCCTCAGACAAATGAACTGCTCCATTAAAAATCATCTCTTCTTTTTTAGAACAAGCTTCAAAAATAGCCTTGTTTCTATTTTTCCATAAGCTCCAGCAGATGTACACAAATAGACGCATTTCAAATGTTGAAAGCTAACTTGTGGCAGCTTCAAAGAAATCACAATAAGTGGACAATTGCAGCCCTTTAAAAACCTCCATGAATCTCACTTTCTTCCAAACTTTTTGGGCCCCAGGACAACTCCAAACTACATGTATTATATTTTCAGAATTTACAATACAGATGGGGCAAGCATCATGAGAAACAATTTTCCTCTTAAGAAGATTAGCTTTGCAAGGAAGAGAGTTGTGGATAGCTCTCCAATTAAAAAAGAAGAGTTTTTGTGGTAGCAAAATCAAAATAGCGAAATTATTGGGTCATCTCAATGGGTTCAGAAACCACATGTTTCGTATCTCTAGGGACCAAACTTTCCTCCAAAAAGAATTTTGGGCTCTTGGGTCCGAAGAGGAGCCAGCATCGCCATTGCAGTCTTTTTTTTTTTTTGCAGCATTCCCAATCAGTATCCATTTTTCACAGAATAAATTCCATTATTAGTATAGTGCCATATCCATCTATCCTTATGATAATTAGCACTCAGAGGGATAGACGTGATGGCCCTGACATCTTCCTCATAGAAACACAGTTTTAACAATTCAATATTCCATACCCCATTAGGAAAAATAAAAGCACTTATTTTGGTTTCTTGATCCAGCACGGGAGGAGAGATAGGGCGAAAAGAAGTAGGCCTAGGAATCCAAGCATCTCCATAAACTAAAGTAGAAGTAGGCCTAGGAATCCAAGCATCTCCATAAACTAAAGTATCTGCCCCATTTCCAATTCTCTCTCACCCCATTGAAAAGCAGCTCACGCCCCCAAATCAGCGACCTCCATACATAAGATGATGCTCTTCCCTTATCAGCCTTCAAAAAATTACATTCAGGGAAATAACAGGCTTTTAGCACCTTATGAATCATAGATTGTTCATTGGTGAGAAGTCTCCAGCATTGCTTAGCCACTAGAGCTTTAATAAAAATCTCTAGGTCTCTAAAACCAAAGCCTCCTTCATCTTTTGGTAAACACAGGTGCTCCCATCTTAACCAGCTGATTCCTCTGTAATTTGCTGAACTGTTCCACCAAAATTCTGATACCATTGAATTCAGTTCAGCACATAAGGTCACAGGAACTTTAAAACCATAGCGTAGTTTGAGATGCATTGAGCCACAGCATTAATAAGAATAGACTTTTCTGCTTTTGAAAGCAATAACTCTTTCCAACCATTGAGCTTCTTTCTTAATTTTTCTTTTATACAGTTAAAGCACTCTATTTTTTTCCTACCAATCACCGTTGGCAATCCCAAGTATTTGTCATGAAAATAAACACTTTGGATGCGTAGGAAGCTGCATACCTCATTCCTTAATTGCATCCGAGCATTAGGGCTGAAAGCAATTGCTGATTTATCAAAATTTATTTTTTGGTCCACCGCACCAATAGATCTGAAACACTTTCTTAGCGAAAAATAAGTGAGAGATTGAGGGGACACCACTTGCAACTTCAACCCCTTTTATTTCACCAGAAATCTCTGCCTGTTTGAGAAGTGAAGAAAATCCCTCTACACAAATGAGGAAAAGATAGGGAGAAGGGGATCTCCTCGTCTAATCCCCCTTTGTGGGATGATATTAGCTTCAACAGCTCCTTGCCTTGTAATTGAATATGAAATTGTAGAAATACAATCAAAGACCAAATTGATCAATTCTACAGGAAACCTAGTTTCTCCATCATTTTACAAAGAAAATTCCATTCAACCCTGTCAAACGCATTTGCCATGTCCAACTTCAAGGCAAATCTTGGAACCTTTTTGCCCCTTCTACTACTCATAGCATGAATTGTTTCAAAAGCTAGAATGACATTGTCTGATATTTGTCTCTTTGGAAGAAAAACATTTTGACTTTCGGAGATGATCATTGGGACACAATTTAGTCTGTTGGCTATGGTCTTACATATGATTTTATAAAGCACATTGCAGAGGGCTATTGGCCTGTATTGGGACACAAACACTGGCTTCTCAATTTTGGGGATGAGAGCTATCAAGGTCTTATTCAAACTCCTTACACTCTCCTGACCATTAAGAATTTTTAAGCAAAAAGTGGCAATTTCATCACCTTAAATGTGCCAATATTTCTGAAAAAAGACAGCTGGCATCCCATCAATTCCAGGTGCTTTTGATGGAGGCATTTGCTTCAGGGTAGTCTAATTCCTTCCTGCTATATGGCTTAATAAGCAAATGCTTCATACCATCAGGAATTTTTGGACTAATCGTGTCTGTGATAGCCTCAATGTGGTGACCTCCTGTTGTCACAAAAAGAGATTGGAAATACTGGCTGACATTGCAGTCACCATTCTCCTATTTGTGCACCAATGCCCATTTGAATTATACACCCCTGGAATGGAATTGTTCTTTGTTTTCTCCCTTGCCTTCTCATGGAAGTAGCTAGTATTCTTATCACATTCTTTCAGCCATTCCACCCTTGAGCGTTGTTGCCAAATGATTTCCTGTTTTCCCAGTAGGTCATCAATTTTCTTTTAAACAAAGTTCTTTCTCTGGATTTGCTGTTTTGTAGGATTGGATACTTGTAAAGTCGCCAGCTCTTCTTTGAAATCTTTGAATTGTAATCTAACACTACCAAAAACATTTTTGTCCACATTTTTAAAACAATATTCACACCTCTTCAGCCTTTCAGTAACTGCAAGTTGGCTATTTGCATGATTATTCCAGGCCTCCTTCAGTATTTATTCAAATCCTTCTTCTTTCATCCACATCTTTGCAAAATGAAAACCCAGCCTGCCTTTCGAATTCGTCGACACATCATTTGGCTGATTGTTATCCCCTTTTTGTACTGATCCTCTGGATACTTGTTGGGAATTCATTGAATTTGAGGGCGAGTGTCCCAGGTCTTTCTCATTGGAGGCTTCTTTTAATAACTCTCGAGCCTGTGTTATTGTTGCATTTGTGGTATGCAATTGGAAGGGCAGGAAGTGCACCTTAAAGCTTACTTCTTGACTACTCCTCTCCTTCATATTAGCTGGAGAGTAGGCTGTAGCAACTAGTTCATTTGAGCTACCTCTTTTCTGTTTTCCAGCAACATTGTTTCCCTTATTTCCCCTGCTCTCTTCCTCCTCTTCCGAAATGGTTTCATAGCACTGACTGTTTGAGGATTGGGCTTGGCCATAGCCTCTTGGGGTCAAAAACCTCCCGTAAGGTTGCTCTCTAGCCATATTCTGCTGTTGTGGTACATGAGTACAATCTTGAAGTGCATGACTAATTCTTCCGAAGCCGAGGCAAAATTTGGGAAGCTTTTCATAGACAAGTTCAACTAGATCAGTGGTGCCCCCAAGAAGATTTATCCTTAGGCCTCTCTACAGAGGTTTTGTAATATCTACTCGAACACTGATCCTCATGAAACCACCCACCAGTTCACCCCCCTCATAACGAGAAATGTCTATACATTTGCCCATTCTGTCCCCAATTGATTTTGCAAGCTTCTCAGTCATTTTTAAAAGGGGAATATTATGTATTTGTACCCAGAAGTCAGCAAACTTCAGATTCATCTTAGATGGTGCTACATTACCATCTGGCTCCTCTATCAAAACAAGCTTCTTATCAAATTTCCAAGGGGCGTACATGACAACATTTTGTTTATCCTCAAAGTGAGAAAATACCTGGGAGGTCTTTAATATCTACTTCACCCACAGGATCCCAGAGCTCCAGTAAACGGTTCTTGAAAGGCTTCTTGAGGAATGGTTTTGGAGAGTACAACTTTACCACTAAGCTTCTTTCTAGGATATCTTGGGATACTTGATCATCATCTTCTTCCTCTATCAATAGTGGCTCTGCTTCCTCTGCTGTCAAAGGGCAAAGCTGGTTTGGACTTCCTCCATTTGAAATTGCTTCTACCCCTGGACCTTTGGACTTATTAATTCTGGAAAAGGTTGACTCTTGTCATTTGATTCTCCCTAGTTAAGAAAGGAGAAATTCTTGTGAGAACACAAGGGAAAGACAAACCCTAGCCATCGCCAGGAGAAAGAGCTCCCACTTCCAAGAGGGAGAGAAAAACCCCTGTTCCGAAAATAAAATTTTGAATGCACTTGTTTCCCTTCATGCCTCTTTTGTTTTTGTTTTTGTCAGTCATCACTTCCTCTTTATCATTATTTTCTTTACAAACACCACCACATTTTTTTTAACTTTCGATTAAACAGAATTTTTGCTCACATGGTAGATCGTTGATGAGCTTCCAGACATAACTATTCGGATTTTCAATCGTTTTACCCTTTAATTGAACATAATTCTTGAATAATTTTCAACATACTGTTTATATCGGGTTAATTTTGCACCGTTAAATTTTTCAAATTTCATCCAATTTTCTGTCAAAATATATCACATGCAACTTTATATGTCTCAGTTTTGATGTGAGACGTATATAAAGGTAAGAAAATAATGACATATTTGGGCCAAGTCCAATGCCAGCGAAAGCAACCTACAACATGCACCTTGGTTTGGCAAGACCATGTAATCTCTTGAAGCCCAACAAAAAGGGGCTAACTGAACTGAACCTAGCCCTATATCAACTGCAAACAAGGCCGAGTTATAATTTGGCTAGTCACACTCATCATTGGTCCAGCTTCTTCTGCTAGTTTTTCTAAGAGAACCAGGAAAACAAAAAAAACAAAAGCATTGCCTCTGTAGTTTGAATCTTTCATATTTGGCTCTTCACTGCAATTATGATAATAAGAGCGACATGTCGTTTTCAGAAGCATCTTTTGTATATGCCCTTTAGTGATAACCTGGGACAGAGAATTGCAGATTTTTTCTTTTAGCTCGTGGATTTTCTATCCCAGGTTATGTGTGGCTTTACTAGTTTTCAATTGTCGGAACATAAAATTTTTGTTCAACTATCAAAACATGGATTGCATCTCAACCGTTTAATTATACATGATCTAACGGTTGAAATGTAAATTATCTTCTCTCACATTAAAATGTAAGACCATAGTGAGTATTCAATTTCAAAATCCCTTTCTTTTTTTCTTCATAATACGAGCAATAATACTATCAAGAATCAAACGCAGGACCTCGAATATAGAGGTAAATACTTTTAACTATTTGCTGTAAGCCTTTAGCGAAAACCCCTCCCTTGAATTACCATAACAGGGAAGGGTGTAAAAGAAAAAAATCACAGTGATGACAGAAACTTTGATCTCCAAGACCAGTGAACAGTAAGACAGTGTCATTGAGATTCCTCTCTATCCCCCAATAATTAAAACCTCACTATAATCCCCCGCACTTCTAATCTTATCCACTCATTTTTCAGAATCTCTTCCTTCCTGCCTATTTTTGGAGCATGGTCGGTGGTGTTTGTGGCCCAAACTTTGTCGAGCGTCCATCACCTCCTCTTTTATCATTATTTTCTTCACAAACATGTCCCACCACCAAAACACAATCCTTTTACTTCCTTTCTCAATTGAATTCACAGGATTTTAGCTCACTTGGTAGAATCATTGATGAGCTTCCAGACATATCCATTAAAGCATGTTGGTGACAGCTAAGACCACTTCAAAAGAGACATGATTGGATGTCTGCACTGCATGTATGGACATATATATTTTGGTACTACCCCTTCCATATATATTCCCTTTTGTCTTCTAAATGTCAAATTAATTCATCAAACATTATGTATAGTATGCATAATATAGAGTACATGCATGTCCTGTGACTCTTTTTAATAAACCCTAATTATTATTTTCAACTTTCTATAGCTGTTGTTATTATATGAAAAATACTTCTCTCGTTTTCAGTAAGTAGAAGTTCATATATTCCTCCGTGCCAATAGCAATGTAATATGTGTGTATAAATTATTTTTTTGTGTGTTTTGAATGAATTATTTTTGCATATGTGTGAAACTGTAATTCTCAAGAAAAAAAAAGTACATCTTTACCGACAAGAAGGCAAGTAGTATCCTTATTATATATATGAGACCTAGCTAGGGCTTGTTTGCCATCTGAGCCTTCCTAATTCTAAACCCGTATCTTCTGCTCTCCATACTCTTCCCAATTAAGTCTGCTTTTTGAAAGATGGCCAAAATAGCATTTGGGCGCTTTGATGATTCCTTCAGTTTGGGGTCCTTTAAGGCCTATCTTGCAGAGTTCATCTCAACCTTGCTCTTTGTTTTTGCAGGAGTTGGTTCAGCCATTGCTTACAGTAATCATTTCTTCTATTCAATTCATTTCTATCTTTTGATCTATCAAAACAATATACTAAAACTGAAAATAATAGTTCAACTTGCGAGGCACTGTGTCATGAATTCGATCCTGTGACAGAAAGACGACGATACAATCTATAACAATTTATGATTTGAGATTTAATTACTTGCAAAACAATTTAAATCATGCACTAATAATCCTTGGTGATTTTGTAACGATTTTTTGTTGTTGCTTTTTGTGTGCAGACAAGTTGACATCCAATGCTGCTCTTGATCCTGCTGGGCTAGTAGCCATTGCTTTAGCCCACGGCTTTGCTCTCTTTGTTGCGGTCTCAGTTGGCGCCAACATCTCTGGTGGACATGTGAACCCAGCTGTCACCTTTGGATTGGCTCTTGGTGGCCAAATCACTGTCCTCACTGGCATCTTCTACTGGATTGCCCAGCTTCTTGGTGCCATTGTTGCTGCCTTCATTCTCAAGTTCGTCACCGGAGGCTTGGTAAGATATTGCTCAACATGCCAATCCAAAATTAATACAACTTTTTCCTTCACTCAACGAATAGTGCATGGAATGACAGCTTTGTCCATCCCAACCTAAGCCTTCATGCACAAAATAAGGGCAATTATGATATTTTGGTGTTCTTAATTTTAGGAGTGACAAATTATGACACTTAAGGCTTAACCCTAATCAACTTAGCTAGCACAACAATTAGAATTTGGCTCTCTATTTATCCGTGAATGAAATTAAAAGGTTTTATTTGGGGGATTTAGTGGAATTTCTTTGTACAAAATAAAATTGTGTTGATAAGTTTTGTGATTTATGCAAAGGACCGCTAGGGATACCATATCTGTTCACTAACAACATTTGATTGATTCTTATTTGAGTTCCTTTTAAATTAAATCTTATCTATTACGAACAAGTAAGGTACTACCACTTAAACTGAGACATCATTTGGTGAACAAATTTGATAATTGTAACGTTACTGTTATGAAAAAAAGTGTTTTAAACTAATTATAGTTACTATTTAGCGTATACGTACAAAGGAATCTTAATTTATTAGTTTAATTCAGTGTTGAAACTAACTATGGAATTTCTGTTCAGACAATTCCCATCCACAGTTTGGCTGCCGGAGTTGGAGCCATTCAAGGAGTAATATTTGAGATCATCATCACCTTTGCTTTGGTTTACACTGTGTACGCAACAGCAGCTGACCCCAAGAAGGGCGCATTGGGCACCATTGCCCCCATTGCCATTGGTTTCATTGTTGGGGCTAACATCTTAGCTGCCGGCCCATTCTCCGGCGGATCAATGAACCCAGCTCGCTCTTTCGGGCCTGCCGTTGCTAGCGGCGACTTCCACGACAACTGGATCTACTGGGTTGGGCCCCTGATTGGTGGTGGGCTTGCTGGGCTTATATATGGCAATGTATTTTTTCACACAGAGCATGCACCCTTAGTCAACGAGTATTGATATGGTTGAAAATTGAGTATGTTGCATGTGTTCCTTCCTAGCCAGTCCTTTTGCCTTCGTAATAAAAGAAGGAAGAGCAAGTTTTTGTTCTTGCTTCTTTTTCTTATCAACTTTCCAATTATTTATTCTCAACTTGGAACCCTGTTTTATTGTGCTGTTTGTAAAGCCCATTTGTAGGTCACTTTTTCCTTGTGAAAATGAATGAATTTGGTGAAGCCCGGGCCCCTCTTTCTTCTGTGTATATGGTTTGTTTAATTTTGTGGGTTCTTTTGGTTTTTTTTAGTACAGTCGATTGAGGGAGAGTGTTTTATATAAGTATTCATTGGGTGTTTGGAAGTTTCGAACTTCTAACTACATGACTCATGAGTGAAGGTGAAATAGTTTAACCAACTGAGCTGTACCACATTGGCATGGGTTCTTTTGGTTTTGGATGGGAGGAAAGTCCATTTTTCCAATAATGCAACTGATGACATTCTGTGCATTTGTGGAAATTGGCTTTAGAAATGTAGGTGGAAGTAAGACAATTCAAAGCAAAAATACACATGAGAATGTACACGCATTGAAGCCTTAAGCATAACCTAATTATGAATTTTCTATAATTTGAACCGGATTTTGAATTTAATTTATTTATCTAATTAAAACTTTACAATACTGGTTGGCAAAAATGTCTTATGATGGTTGTGAAGGGTCTACTAGGATTTCCTCATAACGCCATTCATGTGCTTTCCATTCTGGCAGTTGTTGGACAACAACCTGCAATCAAATGAGAAAGAAGCAATTAATTCAACCCAACTATCCATGAATTGATGAAGATGTTTGTTTAAAGACAACATAACCAAAAATACTATATTGTTTTCCAACATAGAGACATCACAAACCAGTCCTCTAGAATCAGGTTTCCCAACTGTGGTTTGGCAAGCAAGTCTCCAATTTTTCGGTTTCTGCAAATTGTTCAATTCAATGTTAAGCCTTCACTACAATTAGGCATACTGCTCTCACGATGATAGTCCAGTCTAGTCTAGTCCTCCCTAACAAACGAGGCTCATGATCATACCTTTTTAAGGTGTTCCTTCTCTTTGCCTGTTCGAGGGTTTAACAGCTCTTTTCCTTGAACAACCTAGCAACACAAGGAAGATTCTTCACTCGTTCAAAAATTGAAATGACTCAAATCAGATACGAGAAAAGGGGGAAAAGAAAACTGTGAAAGATCACCTCAACCATACATGTCCCGCAGGTTCCTACTCCCCCACAATTGAGCAGAGTCCTGGCCTGAACATTTTGAACATTTTGAGCATATATATGTTTCTGTTCTAAATCACTAGAGAGAAGCTTAGAGCAAGAGAGAGAAGCTTACATAGGGTCCATACAAATCAATATTTGAATCCAACATTATATTCCTAAGCTTCTGCCCTCCACAAGCTTGACGAAGATGCACATCTGGTGTTTGATCAGGAAGTAACACAGACTGAAAACAAAACAACAAAACCAATGAATGACACAAATTATAAGTTTTCATATGAACACATATATACATAGTTTATAGAACTTACACTAACAAATGCAAAATCAACCAAAGGGGGTTGCTCTGGTTCAATGGCTCCAGATGGGTTCTCTTGGGATGTGCTAACTGCTCTAATTTTTCCTCTGGAGAAGAAGCTGAGAGGCTTAGAGGGTCTGAGAGTTGAATGGGAGTTGGCAATGGTGGAATTTATCAAGTTGAATGGGAGGGAGCAAAAAGATGAACCACAAGAGCTCAGTTGGAGACTGCCCATTTTTGATGATGATATGTTGAAAGAAAGATTATTATTATTCTTTTTTATAAAAAGATAGGTTGTGTTGTGTATGTAGGATAATTTAACAGTGCTAGTTTCATGGGTTTGGTTTGCATCATGATGGATGTGTGGTGGATTTTGCTAATTACCTTATCTCATGTGCAGTGGTTGCCCAACAAATATGGCATAAATAAAATAAAATAAAATTCAAGATAATTGGGGTTGGACCAAAATGGGACCAAATCTCAATTGGGAATGCATGCCTGCTCAAAACATTGGGCTGGGCTGCTTTTGGTTTTGAAAACATTTGGGCTGATTAAACTGGACCAGTCTAGACCCAACATTTCATAGGCAAATTTCAAAAAGCGCTAGAAGGAGGGTTCGAACCTCCGACCTTGTGGTTAACAGCCACACGCTCTAACCAGCTGAGCTATTCCAGCACGTTGGCAATTGTTCTAACATTAACGATTTAAAGTAAGTGAAAACTTTGATTTGGTTTTGTGTTGGCGTAGCTAAGTGAGGGTATTATGGACATTTCCCAGTACCCGGTCATCTCATTAGTGGTTTTTTTTTTTTTTTTGGTCCTAAACAACAACTCATCAGTGTTTTGACGGGATGCTCCTTATATAAGAAATCAAGAACATATCAACACAAATCATATCTAAAATGCCTCATAAAAAATGATCTAAAATGTAAAACTTCCAATGTTTTTTTATGAAACAACAATATACGGTCACTTATTTTGGGCCACTTTTGGATTGGGTTTGATGGGTGGGTTGGGTAAAATTGTGGACCTTACAAGCTATAGACAATTCTCCCCCAATAAAAACTCCCAAGATTTCTAACACCCTGCTAAAACCCCCTTTGAAGTTTGAAGTTTGAAGTTTGAAGTTGCACAACATTTTCATTTTTATAGACCAAATCAATGAGAATTGAGTCGCAATGCCAATGCTTATGCCCCAAGTCACAAACCTCCGTCTCCTCTTCTTTTCCCCTTTCCCTCATCTCTCATTATCTTCCCTCAGTCTTAAACCCTTAAAACCTCGCACTCTCTTCACCGCCCTCGCTTCCTCCTACCGAAAACGACACCGTCCCATTCCCAACCAATCTCCCAATCCTGGTGCCAGAAACAAAACCACTCTCAGAGAGAGTAGAGGCAGAGACAAAGCAATGGAGGAAACTAAGGAGACTGAGACTGCTGGGTTCAATAAGAGAAGAGCAGAGGGTAACGATAAGAATGATAGGCCCAAGAAGAACCTTCAGCGAAAAGTGCGCACGCTCAATCCTATCAATACCCTATCTTATGTGCAGGTATGTTGACTTTTGAGGTTTTGGCTTTCTGGGTTTTCATTAACGTTTGAGTAGACTGCATAATTGATTGCATTGGTTCTCGTGTTATATTTGTTAATCTGATTTCTGGGTTTTCTTTAGTTGTTGTTGAGTATAGTGTAGTATTCACTGCATCGGTTCTTGGGTTACATTCATTTCTTTGATTTTTCTCATTTAGAATAGTTCTGCTTGTTTAATATGACTCATCTCAAGTGGATAATAATGTTTCAAATACTCAAAGGTTGTACCTTCAGTAAACCATCGAAACAGAACTACTTTCTGCCCTGACATTTCACTTCATCCTCTCTCTCTCTTTTTTTTATTACACTGAAAGGCATCTAACCCTTGACCCATTTTCGCACCCTCAAATAAGTGACATTGACTTTACTCGAGTAAGTGGACTTGGGATTTGAATTATAAAAACCGGGTGGGAGTACTAAAGTTGGGAGTGTGATTCTAGGAACTGGTTGCAATTTTTTTGGATTTGAAAATCTGGCTTCTAAATTGGTATTCTGTTTTTGGACTTCAGTTTGGATTTAAATTTGTTCTCATGGTAATTTCTTGGTTGTGGGATTTGATTATTGGTGATGAGAAGGAATCAAAAAAGTTAAATTCAGAATGTTATGGTTTTGATTTACCAAGCAGATTTTTGCTGAGTTTTGCGTTGAATGGATACTTCTTGAAAACCGAAAAAGTTTGTATGTCTTAACTTTAGAAAGCACTGTTTGTTTCTATCATTTATCTTTTTAGTTATTTATGGGGTAATAATTTGGTCTTGCTTTTACTCATTGCAGGTACTAGGGACTGGAATGGATACTCAGGATACATCTCCTTCGGTGTTGCTATTCTTTGACAAGCAAAGATTTATATTTAACGCTGGGGAGGTAAGTGTCAGGTGATTTGCATTAGGAACTCAATGATAAACCCGTTTTAAAGTAATATAATCTCTTACTATGCAACTCTCACTGCAGGGATTGCAAAGGTTCTGCACAGAGCATAAGATTAAGTTGTCAAAGGTATAAGATATCTGGAATCTTTACCCATCGTCTGTTGTTGGAACTTGGAATAAACATATAAATTGTTCTTCATATTGATTCCTGAGGTTTCTTCCTATGATTGAGATGCCTAATTGATGTTCTTGATTCTTCTTCAGATTGATCACATATTTCTCTCTCGTGTCTGCTCGGAGACTGCAGGTGGACTTCCAGGTTTGTTTCTTGAAAGATCAGCTAAGATGTTGTAGTTGCAGTTAAAGATTGTTTATTGTATTTTTGTTCTTCACCAGTAAAATGTGTAGTAACTCTGTATGATGAGATCTTTAAGCATAGTATTGTGCTTTCAATATCTGCACTGGTAATGAAAAAGAGATTGTTCTTGCTGACCCTGAATTGCCCGACTTTTACTTTACATCACAGGTTTGCTGTTGACTTTGGCTGGCATGGGTGAAGAAGGAATGTCTGTAAGTATCAGATTGACTTTCTATGATTTTCTTCTTTTCTGTAATCAGCCTTAAGTTTTATTTAAATTGGATCCAATCTCCCAGATATTAGTTTAAATAATAATTTGCGTTGTTTTGAAGGTCAATGTATGGGGTCCATCAGATCTCAAGTATTTGATTGATGCTATGAGGTGTTTCATCCCAAATGCTGCCATGGTTCACACTCGGAGCTTTGGGCCCTCTGTTGGGGGTCTTATGGCTAGTCAAACAAAGTTTACAGAACCCATTGTTCTTGTTGATGATGAAGTTGTCAAAATATCAGCCGTTGTTCTACAACCAATTTTCTCGAACAGGGCTCAGCTCCTGAATGAATTATCCATCACTCAGAATCCTACAGAAAAGGTTTTTAATGACAGGGTGGATGTGTCAAAACCCTTTAGTCCTAATGGAAAAAATTCACCTACTGGAAAGCCTGGTGACATGTCTGTCATTTATGTCTGTGAATTACCTGAGATCAAAGGGAAATTTGACCCTGAAAAAGCCAAAGCTTTGGGTCTTAAACCAGGGTCTAAATATCGGGAACTGCAACTTGGGAATTCAGTGAAGTCAGATTTTCAAAACATCACGGTTAGTTCTGAAAACTTTGGAAAGAGATTAGTATAGCATTTATTTTCCAATGGTGTAATCCATTGAAAATGTTATAGTGCATTCTATGTTCTAAGTGTTCTGTTTCACTTATTTGTTTAGGTTCATCCAAGTGATGTAATGGACCCGTCTATTCCTGGTCCAATTGTGTTTCTTGTCGACTGCCCAACGGAATCTCATTTGCAGGAGTTGTTATCCGTGCAATGTCTCAGTAGCTATTATGCAGATTTCTCGGGCCCCCCAGAGAATGCTAAGGTTGTGACTTGTGTCATTCATTTGGGTCCTGCTTCTCTAATAAGCAGTCCTAACTACCAAAGCTGGATGAAGAGATTTGGTTCAGCCCAACATATCATGGCTGGGCATGAAAGGTGAATTGCTTTTCCTTTCGAGAAATCATCTAGGACCTTCTTGGTGTACGGTTTTGAAAACCACTCTTGGCTTCTCTTTCTGTTTCCAGGAAGAATGTGGAGATTCCGATTCTAAGATCGAGTGCAAGAATTGCAGCTCGACTTAACTATCTGTGTCCACAGTTCTTTCCAGCTCCAGGTTTCTGGTCTCTTCAGCACCTTGATTGCTTGGCACCAGAATCCACTCCTTCAAGTGAGGTTTGTTAGAATATCTTTTCTTCTGTGTACATTAGGTTTGTTAGGATGGCTTGGAAGTTGGCAGGACCTTGATCAATGTTATATTTTATTTTCTAGCCTGTTTTTAAGAAATTTGGGGCTCATTTTGCAGCTAATTTGGTTTTTATTTTATTTTATTTTTACCAGGGTTCTGTTTCAAAGGTTTGTGAAAGCATTTCCGCTGAAAACCTCCTCAAGGTATGAATTGTTGATTTACTTGGATGCACCTAATAAGTAGTTTTGTGGCACTTATCATGTGAACCGGATTTTCTTTTCTCCTTCATACAATAATTTTCTTCTTAAAATAAGACTTTATTCCTAAATTTGCATCAGAAATATATATATATATATTGGTAGTCCTTCAATCTATAATTTTTTTTTTTTTGGGTCGAAAGTCCTTGAATCAGGTATTTAGGAAGTCTTTCTTCTTTTTTCTTTTTTTTTCTTTTTTTAAAGTATCTAAAAGTATACAGCCCAGAGAAAATTTGACAATTTTGGAGAGTGAGTTTGGTACTGAGAGTTTTCAAAACAGTGCTTTTGGTTTAATTGCATCATGTCATCCTTTTTATTTTTCTGTCTTTTCTTTTACCCAAGTATGATTATGAACATTTTCCAGCAATGAAAGGATAAGTTTATGCTTACATGTTAGAACCTGTTTCTCACTATCCATGCCTGCGTTTCTCTGCTGCATTGCAAGTTCTGCAATCATTTTATTAATTTAAGAATTTTAATAATGAAGATTTTCCTGTTTGTTGAACAGTTCACTTTGCGTCCTTATGCTCGTCTTGGATTAGATAGGTCGGTTATTCCAAGTCAGGTGGCGTCCTCAGAAATCATTGATGAGTTACTATCAGAGATTCCCGAGGTTGTAGATGCTTCCCAATGTGTTAGTCAGTTATGGCACCAGTCCACAGAAACAAAGGACGAGATAAGGTTAACTCATGATGATAAAGTCATAGTTGAAGAGCCATGGTTTGATGAGAATACTCTTCCTAGTTGTTTGGAAAATATAAGAAGAGATGACTTGGAGATAGTTCTTCTTGGGACTGGATCATCTCAGCCATCTAAATATCGCAATGTCAGTTCTATCCATATCAATCTTTTCTCTAAAGGAGGTTTACTTTTAGACTGTGGTGAAGGAACCTTGGGACAGCTGAAAAGAAGGTAACACCGTTGGAACTTTAAAATTGCATTTACTACTTATTCCTGAAAGTTTCTCATTCTTTCTTCCCCTTTAGATATAACATTTTATGTACATTGACAACAGATATGGCGTAGAGGGTGCTGATAATGCTGTGAGAGGTCTTAGGTGTATTTGGATTTCTCATATTCATGCTGATCACCATACGGGGTTGGCAAGAATACTTACTTTGCGACGTGATTTGTTGAAAGGAGTGCCTCACGAGCCATTACTTGTTGTTGGACCGAGAAAACTTAAATTCTTTTTGGATGCATACCAAAGACTTGAAGATTTGGATATGCAGTTCCTTGATTGTAAGCACACCACCGAAGCTTCTTTACATGCTTTCGAGGGCGTTACTGAAACAAATAAGGATCACTCTTTTCTAGGAAGTCCAACTAGTTTCGAGGACCAAAGAGATAAAAATACAGATAGGCAAGTGGCACAGAATGTTGATTCTACTCTATTTGCTAAAGGATCGCGTATGCAGAGCTATTGGAAGAGACCGGGTAGTCCTGTTGACAACAATGTAGTCTTTCCAATTTTAAAGAGCTTGCAAAAAGTGCTCGAGGAAGCAAGTTTGGAAGCCTTGATGAGTTTTCCTGTCATCCACTGCCCACAGGCATTTGGTGTTGTCTTGAGGGCTTCGGAGAGATTGAATAGTGTTGGAAAAGTGATTCCAGGTTGGAAGATTGTATACTCAGGTGATACCAGGCCCTGCCCGGAACTTACAAAGGCATCTCGTGGTGCAACAGTTCTTATACATGAGGCAAGTGATGACATGTATTTTGTGTTTTTTTTTTTTGGTCAAAGTTGATGGAATTTTGCAATTTCGTAAGAAATTGTGTGAAAAGGAAAAGGATGGTAGTTAATCAATTGCAATGCTGATTGTTGCAGGCAACTTTCGAGGATGGCATGGTGGACGAGGCTATAGCACGAAACCACAGCACAACCAAGGAAGCCATAGAAGTTGGGAACTCTGCGGGTGTTTTTCGCTTAATCCTTACCCACTTCAGCCAGCGATATCCAAAAATCCCAGTATTTGATGAGACACACATGCATAAGACATGCATTGGATTTGACATGATGAGTATTAACATAGCCGATTTGCCCGTGCTTCCAAAAGTACTTCCATATTTGAAACTTCTCTTTAGAAACGAGATGATAATCGATGAATCGGATGAGGTTGTAGATGCTGCTGCAAGTGTAGCTTCTTAATAGGAAATTACGTCATTGTTGTAATTCCCTTTTTTAATTAGTTAATTTTTTTTCCTTAACTGTTTGTAGTTTGAGTAAATTATTCAATTTGAGAGAGCATTGGTAATTGCATGTGGTCTAATGCTAGTCTTTTTTCCCTACTACATACTAAAGTCTCTCATCCGTTCACGCTCATCTCTCCAATGTTGGTCCCACTCAGCCCTCAATCTCTCATGTCTTCGTACTCCCATCTCGCCAATGAAACCGAGCAAATCAATCAAGTTAACAATAAATATTTATATATACCGCTTTGGAGGGCATCAGAAGGTTCTCTCTCTGTTGTGGATGGAACAAAAGGTTGCGGAGAAGGGTCGGGTTATTGTAAGTTTGAAATAATTAATTTCCTTTTCTGCACTTTGGCCAACCTTCATATCACAACCAACTATATCGTGTCTCTCTCTTTGTGCAAGGCTCCTCCTCAACACTCCTCGAGAACAAATCTCTACAATTTTCATGGTTCCTTCTCTTATCGACCCTTCGAAATCCAATCCCAAACTTCTCCTTCACTTTAGTCTTCATCTCCTCACTCTGCTTGTCTTTGTTAATGACAGCATTTCTCATCCAATCAGGTTCATCATCTGAGTCAACTTGACCATCTTTTGCACCATTACGATCAGATTCAATCCTATCTTCAGTCTTCTGTTGTTGCCTCCTATAAACCACCCATTGCAAAGCACTACAAATGATACTGAGTTTTTCCAGTCCCTATTGAAGTACAATAATTTCAAATCAAACCCAATGGAATAAGAAAAGGGAAGTTTTCGACAGAAAGTAGGGACAAAAAGAAGGAAAAGTATTGAAATTAAAGTTCGTCGGTAATTGTAACTTCAAACTACTTCAACTCTAAAGTATGCTAACTCTAAATTTGCATTTTGGGGACACATTGACACGAATTCTTGTTTTTATTTGGTTCTCTCCATTGTCCTAGCAGTCAAAAGTGCATACAAGCAACCAAATCAAAAGGTTTTCCTATTCCTTTGAACTTCATAAACAGTAATAATCTTGAATCTTAGTTCATCTATGCCATAAATAAATAAAAACTTTGTGACAATAAGTGGCGGATGCCCAAAAAATGCAAGCATATAAAATGAGGGTTTTTCAATCGAAGTCGTGAGCTTCAATCTTCGATAATGGAGAAAAATATGCCTAAAAGGAAGAGTCCTATAGCATAGAGATTGAGCGGTGAGCTATGACTTGCCTGTGGGGCTTTCGAGCATGGAAAGACCTCCTTTGTTGAGAGAGTGATAGAGGGCTTTTCAGAGAGCTGGATGCTTTGCTCTGGTAGCTCTCTCTCTCTCTCTCTCTCTCTCTCTCTCTCTCTCAAGCTCGACTCTGTAGACCTCTGTTTCGCGCGCCTTCACTTCACTCCCGCGAGGACCAAAAATGGGCCTTTCCAATTGGGCCATTTTGTTTTAAATTTTTTTAAGGAAGAATTAGGCCATTTGTCTAATTAATTCCTCTTTTTTCTTTATTTAATTTTTTGTTAATGAAAATAAATTTTATCCTTACATACTTCACAATGTGGTCTTCCAGAATGAATTTTGTATCACATATTTCACTTATTAATGAAACATGATCATGACCCAAGAAATTATAAGTGTGAATGATCATCTAAAGAAAACTCGGCAAATATATGATTAATTGACTAGAGCAAGTTAAAAATGAACGCATATTTTTCTTTTTTCTTTTTTCATACAAGCAATATTGGGTAAGGGAGATTCGAATATAAGACTAAAGTACAAAAATAATCTGCTATTAAACACTTGAGTTACAAATCTCTTACACGTGTTTTGGTTCTCAAGCCTAGCATAAAAAATAAAAAAACAATTCTTCTTTCTCCTTTGGTATATTGGAGGCCAACAAGAAGACACATGGGCCACAGAGTCAGGCCCATATCTACACTCAAAGCCCAGGCCAACAAATTCCATCATTATTCAGCTACGAAGTTCGACTTACCGTAAAACCCTCATTCGCTTACATGTTGATGTGCTTTGCATTTTTGTTGGGATTTTTGAATAACCAGAAAACGAATTTTTCATTTTGACGATGATTTTCCAGGAAAATGTTTCCTTTTTATGATTTTTGCTTTTGGGTTTTTTTTTTATGGCTTTGTGTTGTTTTTTGTTGGTATTAAAAAAAAAAAAAAAACTGGAGTATTAAATAAGGATAACATAGTATATAAAAAAAAAATTATATTTCTTGATTAATATGAAGAAGAAAAAAAAACAAGTTTTACATGGCATTTGTCATATTTTCATGGAAAATTATAACATGAATGACTATAGGACTCATGACCTTGAGATTTATAGTGCATGTTGCCTGAAAATTCATATTGGAAAATTGGTTTTCTTTATTTATTTATTCTTTGGTTGAACGAAGTCAGAGCAACAAGTAGAAACATATTTCACAATATACAAAAAAAAAGTATGTGGATCCAACATATTAAGAACGGAAAGCAGAAAAAAAAAAATCAAAACGTTAAATAAATAGAACTAATATACTAAAATCAAGCCCCTATTAAGTTTAAGCAAGGAAGGTAAAGATGAAGATGAATATGAAAAATAATAAGATCTTCACCATTAAAAATTATAATAATATATAATATGATGAAACTAGTTACCACCACGAATTATAATAATATATAATTGTATTCCATGAAAACATGACAAATGCCATGTAAAACTTTGTTTTTCTTCATATTAATAACGAAATAGGAATTTTTTGATTTACTATATTATCCTTATTTAATAAATAATTTTACTTTTTTATTTCATTAAATATGGGTAGTTTGTGGTATTTTGAATATTTCATAATAGTTCAAAGCTAAACTAAACCAAACCATATACAGTATGACTCTGTTTTTAAACCGTTTAACTTTTCTTGGTTAAAACCAAACTAAACCGATAATTATAATTTAAATTGGCCGGTTTCATTGGTTTGGGTGGATTGATGCCCACCACAATAATAGAGATAGACACGATATAGTTGGTTGTGATATGTAGGTTGGCTAAAATGCAAAGAAGGAAATTAATTATTTCAAACTTACAATAACGCAACCCTTCTCTGCAACCTTTTGTTCCATCCACAACAGAAAGAAAGAACCTTCTGATGCCCTCTGAAACGGTATATATAAATATTTATTGTTGACTTGATTGATTTGCTCGATTTCATTGACGAGATAGGATGAGGACGAAGAGATGAGGGATTGAGGGCTGAGTGGGACTGACATTGGATTCATCGATGAGCTACACTTGCAACAGCATCTACAACCTCATCCGATTCATCGATTATCATCTCGTTTCTAAAAAGCAGTTTCAAATATGGGAGTACTTTTGGAAGCACGGGCAAATAGGCTATGTTAATACTCATCATGTCAAATCCGATGCATTTCTTATGCATGTGTGTCTCATCGAATACTTGGATTTTTGGATATCACTGGATGAAGTGGGTAAGGATTATGCGAAAAACACCCGCAAAGTTCCCAACTTCTATGGCTTCCTTGGTTGTGCTGTGGTTTCGTGCTATAGCCTCGTCCACCATGCCATCCTCGAAAGTTGCCTGCAACAATCAACATTGCAATTGATTAACTACCATCCTCTTTCTTTTCACACAATTTCTTACGGAATTGCAAAATTCCATCAACTTTGACAACAACAAAAATACACAAAATACATGTCATCACTTGCCTCATGTATAAGAACTGTTGCAACACGAGATGCTTCTGTAAGTTCCGAGTAGGGCCTGGTATCACATGAGTATACAATCTTCCAACTTGGAATCACTTTTCTAACACTATTCAATCTCTCCAAAGCCCCCAAGACAACACCAAATGCCTATGGGCAGTGGATGACAGGAAAACTCATCAAGGCTTCCAAACTTGCTTCCCCAAGCACTTTTTGCAAGCTCTTGAAAATTAGAAAGACTACATTGTTGTCAACAAGACTACCCGATCTCTTCCAATAGCTTTGCATACGCGATCCTTTAGCAAATAGAGTAGAATCAACTTTCTATTCCACTTGCCTATCTGTATTTTTATCTTTTAGGTCCTTGAAACTAGTTGGACTTGCTAGAAAAGAGTAATCCTTATTTGTTTCAGTAACGCCCTCAAAAGCATGTAAAGAATCTTCAGTGGTGTGCTTACAATCAAGGAAATACATATCCAAATCTTCAAGTCTTTGGTATGCTTCCAAAAAGAATTTAAGTTTTCTCGGTCCAACAACAAGTAATGGCTCGTGAGGCACTCCCTTCAACAAATCACGTTGCAGAGTAAGTATTCTTGCCAACCCTGTATGGTGATCATTGGCTTTCTTTGCTATGCTTGGACACCAAGGATCTTTATTGGTGTGGTGAATAGAGAGGTGCCAGTTCAATTGAATTTCTAGTTTTGGTGTAAAATTCAAATTTTATTTCTTAAAAAATAAGAAAAGATGCTCCATTGAATTCATTTCTTAAAATTGAAAAGAAGAAAAATGGACTTGTTGCATTAATGCTTCAATTTATTTTGACTTTGTTGGGGGACAACAAGAAAATGGTCTATTTGGTTGAGGAAAGAAAAAATTTCTAAGATAAATGTATATAACACCATGTACTGCTTGCACCTCCCATAATTGACGTTTTAATTGTGTTCTCAATATTTGATTAACTGACACATGCAACAAAATTCCTAGTTTGATTCAAGTAGCCACTTATTTGGTACCTCACAAGGAGAATGAATAAGAGTAGGGAAAGGCAGTTGTACTCGGTGGGCACTCAACTTTGGAGCAACGTCTAGAATTTGATGTTGATGAACTTAAATAATTAGTAATTGTGAATTTAGCCAACGAAGTCTAGCCTACTGAAAAATGACTTTGACTTGCAAACTAATAGTCTCAAATTCAAACATCCATCCATGACACATAATAGTATACGTTTAAATAATGTGCATGGATTTTTAAAACGTTTCATTTTCTCTCATGTTAATATTGCCTTAAAATGAATCAATGCATAGCAATGTTGTCTTTTCCTCAAGTAATAGCAATTACATTCAGAAATGCATAGCAATATTGCCTTATGCATACAAATGTTTAATGGAAAAAGTGTTATTTCATGCACGATGTCTTCTATGATGAGAGACATTTGACATATGCTTCATCAATTTTAAAGTTCGAGAAGCTAAGATGATTGTGGATAGTTTAGCACATTATTTATTACACTTTTTATAATCAATTTTGTACATAGTTTAGTATACTTTTTATATTCAAATTTGACATGTTAAGAGCATCCACAGTGGGGAGGTGTATTTTCGAGGGTGTAAAGCCACTTTTACATCCCCTTTACACCTCCGGGAGGTGTAAATACGTTTTTTGCTCTAATGAGAAACGATATAAATCTAAGATGTATAATTGATTTGCTCCATTTTTCCTCTCTTTTTCCCAGCTGGGTCCCACCTGCAAGAGATGTAAAATTAGATGTACAATTGCATCTATATTTACATTTCAGGGTGGTGATGTAAATATACATTCATTTAGACCCCGTGGTGATGTAAATATACATTCATTTAGAACCCCCCATTGCGGGTGATTCCGATCACCCGGGATGTATATTTAACATACATCTCCATTATACACCCCCTCCCCCACTATGGATGCTATAAGAATTAGAGTCTAGAGAAAGAAAGAGAGAGTCAACACTCTCACGGCTCTATTTAATACAAGTCTTCCAACAAACATTTGAGAGAGAGAGAGAGAGAGAGAGAGAGAGAGAGAAAACAAACAAATCAAAGAGAAAAGAAGAGGAAAAATAGTTTTTGAAAGAATTAAGAAGGTTGATGAAATCATTTCAAGCATCCATGAAATGATTCCAAATATCAATGAAGTTGTTTTGAAGGTGCACGAAAAAGAAATGCTTTCAAATGTCAATGAGGGTGAAGGAAGTGCTTCCACAAGTGGAAGAAATTGTTCCAAATGTGAAGATTTTCTTGGACAACACCAATGGAATCATTGAAGCGCTTCCGACCAAGAGGCAACTCGGACTTAGGGTGCTCGGAATCGGCTTGATTGTTGGTATAGCTATTTGGCTCTACAACGGGAATTCTTTGGACAAGAAGGCAAGCAAGGAGAAGAAGGCAAACAAGGATGATAAGGCAAGCTAGAGATAGCATGAAGTATAATGTAGTTAGTATGTATCTATGATCTTCCATGCCCACCTAGCCCTCTAGAGCTTGTCTTTGGTTGCTTTTCTTATATTTCTATGTATTTTGTCCAAGTTCATGTATATTTTCTTAGATTTCTATGCCTTTTGGCTATTGATCATGTTTCTTCTCTTATGTTTCTATTTTTTATATTTTTATGCATTTGGGCTAAATTAATATATATTGTCCTTAGTATTTTTATGATTTTATGTTCAAACAGTTCGTCTCTTTCATTTGAAATTCATGCTATTTATTAAATTTTAGTATTGAAATTTGTAAATTGTAAATGGCAAGGGATAATGAGGTTTACTCTTTTCACAATCTTGCTTTTCAACTAATAAATTCAACCCTTGGTACCATATGTATGTGCATGATGACTGTTTTTTTTAATGCCACAATACAAACATAGATGAATAGTATAGTAGACTAGTTTTCTCTCATTGGCCTGCAAGTATAGCAACGACGGGTTCTCAAAGAAAAAAATAAAATCGACAAAAATTGCACACTTTTAAGAACCCGTCGTTGCTATACCTGTATGCCAATGAGAGAAAATCACTCTACTATACTATATGTCTATGTTTGTATTGTGGCATTAGAAAAAAACAATCATCATGCACATATATATGGTACCAAGGACTAAATTTATTAGTTGGAAAGCAAGATTGTGAAAAGGGTAAACCTCCTTATCCCTTGCCATTTACAGTTTATAAATTTCAATACTAAAATTTAATAAATAGCATGAATTTTAAATGAAAGAGATGAGCTGTTTGAACATAAAATCGTAAAAATACTAAGAGCAATATATATTAATTTAGCCAAAATGCATAGAAATATAAAAAAAAGAAACATAAGAGAAGAAACATGATCAATAGCCAAAATGCATAGAAATCTAAGAAAAGATACATGAACTTCGCCAAAATACATAGAAATATAAGAAAAGCAACCAAAAACAAGCTCTAGAAGGCTAGGTGGGCATGGAAGATCATAGATACATACTAACTGCATTATACTTCATACTATCTCTAGCTTGCCTTCTCATCCTTGTTTGCCTTCTTCTCCTTGCTTGCCTTCTTGTCCGAAGCATTCCCGTTGTAGAGCCAAATAGCTATACTAACAATCAAGCCGATTCCGAGCACCTCAATTTCTTCCACTTGTGGAAGCAGTTACTTCACCTTCATTGACATTTGAAAACATTTCTTCTGCATGCACCTTCGAAAACAACTTCATTGATATTTGGAATCATTTCATGGATGCTTGAATTGATTTCATCAACCTTCTTAATTCTTTCAAAAACCATTTTTCCTCTTCTTTTCTCTTTGATTTGTTTGTTCTCTCTCTCTCTCTCTCTCTCTCTCTCAAATGTTTGTTGGAAGACTTGTATTAAATAGAGCCGTGAGAGTGTTGAGTCTCTCTCTATCTCTCTAGACTCTAATTCTTAGAGCATCCATAGTGGGGGGTGTATAATGGGGATGTATGTTAAATATACACCCTGGGTGATTGGAATCACCAGCAACGGGGGGGTCTAAATGAATGTATATTTATATAACCACCATGAAATGTAAATATAGATGCAATTGTACATCTATTTTTACATCTCATGCTGATGGGACCCAGCTAGGAAAAAGAGAAGAAAAATGGAGCAAATCAATTATACATCTTAGATTTACATTGTTTCTCGTTGGACCAAAAAACGTATTTACACCTCTCGGAGGTGTAAAGGGGATATAAAAGTGGATCAAGCCGATTCCGAGCACCCCAAGTCCGAGTTGCCTCTTGGTCGAAAGTGCTTCAATGATTCCATTGGTGTTGTCCAAAAAAGTCTTCACCTTTGGAATAATTTCTTCAACTTGTGGAAGCACTTCCTTCATCTTCATTGACATTTGAAAGCATTTCTTCTTCATGCACATTCGAAACAACTTCATTGATATTTGGAATCATTTCATGGATGCTTGAAATGATTTCATCAACCAACTTAATTCTTTCAAAAACCATTTTTTTTCTCTTTGATTTGTTTGTTTTCTCTCTCTCTCTCTCTCTCTCTCACAAATGTTTGTTGGAAGACTTGTATTAAATAGAGCCATGAGAGTGTTGAGTCTCTCTCAATCTCTCCAGACTCTAATTCTTAGAGCATCCACAGTGGGGGATTTATAATGGGGATGTACGTTAAATATACACCCCGGGTGATCGGAATCACCTGCAATGGAGGGTGTAAATGAATGTATATTTACATCACCACCATGAATGTAAATATAGATGCAATTGTACATCTATTTTTACATCTCTTACAGGTGGGACCCAGCTAGGAAAAAGAGAAGAAAAATGGAGCAAATCAATTATACATCTTAGATTTACATTGTTTCTCGTTGGAGCAAAAAACGTATTTACACCTCTCAGAGGTGTAAAGGGGATATAAAAGTGGATCAAGCCGATTCCGAGCACCTCAAGTCTGAGTTGCCTCTTGGTCGGAAGTGCTTCAATAATTCCATTGGTGTTGCCCAAGAAAGTCTTCACCTTTGGAACAATTTCTTCCACTTGTGGGCGCACTTCCTTTACTTTCATTGACATTTGAAAGCATTTCTTCTTCATACACCTTTGAAACAACTTCATTGATATTTGGAATCATTTCATGGATGCTTGAAATGATTCAATCAACCTTCTTAATTCTTTAAAAAAACCATTTTTCCTCTTCTTTTCTCTTTGATTTGTTTGTTTTCTCTCCCTCTCTCAAATGTTTGTTGGAATACTTGTATTAAATAGAGCCGTGAGAGTGTTGAGTCTCTCTCTCTCTCTCTCTAGACTCTAATTCTTAAAGCATCCACAGTTGGGGGGGTGTATAATGGAGATGTATGTTAAATATACATCCCGAGTGATCGGAATCACCCGCAATTGGGGGGGTAAATGAATGTATATTTACATCATCACCATGAGATGCAAATATAGATGCAATTGTACATCTATTTTTACATCTCTTGCAGGTGGGACCCAGCTGGAAAAAAGAGAGGAAAATGGAGCAAATCAATTATACATCTTAGATTTACATCGTTTATCGTTGGAGCAAAAAAAACGTATTTACACCTCCCGTAGGTGTA